>NC_136987.1:8282984-8670927 GCF_032717465.1 Coenobita brevimanus | reverse complement strand
ACTTTGTTCACATCTCTGTCCTCCCCTATACAGATATTGATTATTGTGAGTGCCTCAAGAAATCTCCAACCATCTACGCAGCTGTGTGTAATTTAGAGTATTACTGTTATTGCATTTTTTCTTGTACTGTATAGCATAAGTTTAATTTGTGGGCTTAGTGAAGTTTTTGTAATTCATGTATGGATCTTTATGTCAATCATTTTTGAGTAATAGTTTGTATCTGTAATAATTTGATCTGGCATTTCACTGAGTATTATCTGGTAATCTCATTTTATCAGGGCTGACTTAGATAAATTTACTCTTGCTAATCTTCAGTGTTTAAAGCATAGAGGAAGCTATTGCAAGTTAAATCCTATATATTTAACCTGTTTATTTCGCCATTACATTATCCTTATAGGAGTCCTGAATGTTTTGTTGTTAGTTTGAGCATTAAACTTTAATCTTGTAATTTTACCTAACTCTTTTGTTTTGAACCTGGAACTTTTTACAGGGACAGTGGTGACTCTTGGTGTTCTCACACTTAAAGTGTACGTTATCTCTTTCTCTTTTCCGTAACATAAATTTGGCGACCTCATATCAGGAATATTCAGAGGATATTATCAATATCAGATAATATTGCTTGATATTTTGTGACTGTTACTTACTTAATTAATGTCTACTATTACTACACTTGATGAAGCCAGGACTTTTTTTGTCAAATGTAAACAGTGTGTGATATAGAAAAACAGAACAAAGAATGAACTTAAGCTTGTTGCTCAACAATTGGGAAATTTGCAGTTCACTCTCATCATTCTAAGGATCAAATTTGTTGGCATGATTATCAATACAAAGCTTGTTTAATGTAACTCCTCCAAATGAGCAAACGCCAGATTGAATTAGCTAAAGTTACAGCTAGCTCTGCAGAGGCCTCGTGCTTTAAAAGAAGCTGAATTTCAGGCAAATGCTAAGCAGGCGGAGTCTCAGGCTCGTATTCAGGAGGCTGAATTTCAAGCACACGATGCTAAGGAGGCTGGAGTCTCAGGCTAAGGAGGCGGAATCTCAGGTTCGGATTCAGGAGGCACAGATACAGGCACAAATTGAACTTGCACACTGAGATTCAGGCAAGACCATAGAGGTATCGCATGTAAAACAAGGACCTGGAACTGGATCATCTTGCTCCTGATGATTTTGATGTGGCTAATAAAATGTTACAAGCTTGTCCCTCACTTTTTAATATGAATCTGATTTAACAAAGTATTTTCAGTTGTTTGAGAGGGTAGCTACAGGTTTTAATTGGCTCTAAGGAGTATTGGCCAGTACTCTCTTCAAACTGTTCTCACCTCGGTAAAAAAGCTCAAGTAACTTATGCATCTTTGCCTCAGGATCAGTCTGATAATTATGATGTATGATTAAGAGCTTGATTCTTAAGGCCTATGAGCTTGTTCCTGAAGCTTATAGAGTAAAATTTAGGACAACTTACAAGCAAGATAAGCAATCCCATGTTGAGTATGCAAAAATCAAAGAAGATCTGTTAGAGCAGTGGTTAAATTCCTAAGAATGTGGATTCTGATTTTGTAAGATTTAAGCAGATGATTTTGCTGGAGGATTTCAAGAGGTGTATTTATAAAAGATGTAAGCCTATATCTTGATGAGAAAAGAATAGATAATTTGTCTGATGCTGCAGTTTCTAGCTGACAGTGAGTATGTTCTCACTCACAAGAAGATATTCAGAGAAAAAGGGAAAGCTGAGAGTAAGTACGTTGGCTGCCTCTACTCAAGAGTACAGGTAACAGGAAAGAGAATAAAGATGATGTTTCTCAGGAAAGTAAATACCAGCTTCACCTCTAGAAGTTTCAGAAAAGTAAATGTACTTATTGTAGTAAGCTTAGGTCATACTACGGAGAGATGTTTTCAGGAGACCAAGCGTGATGTGAACAAAAGGAGTCTTTTAAATATTCAGTCAATTTGGTCTACAATGTCCACTCTTGAGAGTTCCCAGAATTCTTTAACTTGGCTAGAGTTAACTTGAACCTGCTTTGAGTGGGTAACTTTAAATTCTTATGATGGAGCTCCTCTTTTTGAGCAGTAACGTGGGTGACACTCTCAAGAGTTCATGTGCTAATTTCCCTGTCTGATGGTTTTTGTCAGTCCTCTGGACCAAGTAAATGACAGGAAATCTAGGTTAAAATATATCGTGATACAGGGTGCTTGCCCAATCCCTATATGCTGACCAGTGTTTCTAGGCTCCCCAATTTTAATTCCTCTGATGAAACTTGTAATCTTACAAGGTGTAGGGAATAATTACTTCTCTGTTCCTCTGTGCAGAGTGAATTTAGAGTCTGGTTTTGTTAATGTGGTTCTGTTATGGTTGGGTTGGTTGAGACACTCCCAATGTCAGGTATAACTTTCTTACTTGGAAATGATATTGGTGGAAGTCAAGTGTGTTGCCAGCTCCTCAGATTGTCTAGTGAGCCAGTGGCTGTGTCCCAGGATTGTGGGATGTCCCTGATGTGTTCCCTGCATGTGCTGTCACTAGGGCTAAGTCTAAAGTTACTGGTGATTTAGAGGATAATGATGATGATGATGTTATCTAGCTGACACTTTTTCTTGCTAATTTGGACCACTCACCAGATGAGGCAGTACCCCGTCAGTGTTAGATAATTTGTCTCGTCAAGAGTTGGTTGAGTTGCAGGTTGCTGATCCCTGAGTTGAAAGGTCTAGCTTAACTCTGCTTACAGTGAAGAAGAGTCAGCCGGTGCTTCTACTTGTTATTATGTAAAGTCAGGAGTACTTATGAGGAAGTGGAGACCCCCAACAGCATCAGCCGACTGTGAATGGAGGAGGTTGTACATCAGAGGATTTGTCATCCACTCGTAGTTTTGTAGGCAGGATATCATTCGAGTGGCTCATGATTACCAGTTTGGCAGGAGCACCTTGGAGTGAGGGAAGACTACATGCGCACGCATTTTGAGAACACTTCTACTGGCCAGGTATCTTCAGGGATGTTTCCTGGTATTGTAAGTCTTGTCACACCTGTCAAGTTGTGGGGAAGTGTAATCCAGACCAGAAAAGGTTGCACCTCTAGTTCCCATTCCTCCTTTTGAGGCGCCTTTCACCCGTGTGTTCAAAAAGGCGGTGGATATTGGTGGGCCCTCTCTCTCCTAAGACTTCTTCAGGATTTTCTTATGTGTTGACCATGATTGATATGGCTACTCGTTATCCTGAAGCCATTTCCACTTAGAAACATCTCAGCCAAAGAACGTGTATTGTTAAGGAAATGCTAGGGTTCTTCATACAAAGTTTGGTCTGCACCCAAGGAGGTACAGTCCAGACCTTGAGGAAGTAATTTCATGTCAAATGTTTTCAAGCAGTCTCTGAAAGAGTTGGGCATCACCCAGATCACGTCTTCAGCTTACCATCCCCAGGACCCAAGGAGCGTTGGAGAGATATCCATCAAACACTCAAATCGATGCTCAAGAGAATACTGTTTGCTTAAACATCAGAAAGATTCTGGGATAAAGGTCTTCCATTACGTTGTATACTTGCTGCAAGAGAATCTCCAACATGAATCACTGGAGCTTCTCACCTTTTGAACTACTTGTTTGGCCATGAAGTAAAGAGGACCCTTTGCTATAAGCTACTCAAGTGAATGCTGGCTTAGCTCAGGAGGAAGATGACGTCAACCTGCTGGAGTATGTGATGAATTTCAAAGAACGGCTGTCCACTGCTTCTACAGCTGGCGAGAGAGAATTTAGGAGCTGCTCCAGGAGAAGATGAAGACTTGGTATGATAAGAGAAGTCCCAGGTTACGCCACTTTCCAGCCAGGAGATCAGGGTTTTGATTCTGCTACCAGTTCATGGGCAAAATCCTCGGTTCAAGCCAAGTTTAGTGGTCCTTATTTTCGTGGAGAAGAAACTTCAGTGATGTCAACTCATGTCATCACCACACCAGATCGTAGAAAGAGCAAGCAACACTATGTCACATCAACATGCTAAAGTTATATCACAGCCGGGACGAAAATAATCCAGTCTGCACTGTAGCTGTTCCACCCGAGTCTGCAAGTGAAGCTCTCCCATGCAGTATGAGCCTGGAGTGATAGTTTGGGGAAGAATCCTGATATCATGAATGAAGTCTCCAGACTAAAGCTTTCTCATCTACCACCCAAGGAAAGAGCAGGAGTTTTCGGCATTACTGCAGGAGTACCCGCAAGTGTTCCGTGCTACTCCAGGAAGAACCACTGTGTTGATGCATGATGTACGAATGTTGGAGACAGCAAAGCCAATTAAATTGCCTCCTTACCGTGTGAACCCAGTGAAAGTTCACTCTCATCCAGAAGGAGCTTGGCTACCTGTTGGACCACAAGATGATTGGAGCCCTGTCCAGAGCGAAATTGGAGTTCTCCTGTCACTCTGGTCCCTAAGCCAGGTGGGAATCACAGCGGCTTTGCATTGACTACAGAACGTGTTAAGACCAGATAGCCTTAACTAAAACAGACACTTACCCTCTCCCTCGTGTGGAAGATTGCATAGACAAGATCGGAAAGCGCTAGGTACATAAGTAAAGTTTGATTTGTTAAAAGGGATACTGTAGCAAGTACCTATGACTTGAACGTGCTAAGGGAGATCTCATGTTTTGTAGACATTAGGGAAAAGGCTTTTGCATGTTCAGTAATGCCGTATGGTATGAAGAATGCACCAGCCACATTTCAGAAGCTCATGAACAAGTTTGTAACAGAGGGTTTGGCAGTGGTGTGTTAGTTTATATTGATGATGATTAATCTTCAGTGACAACTGGAAAGATCATCTATGCCATGTCAGTAAATTTCTTGATAATTTAGTTCAGGCTAAATCTTGTAGCTAATTTATCAAAGTGTGAGTTTTGGTCAAGCTAAAAAGTTCCAGGCAACCTTGGGTATGTAATTGGTGATGGACATGTCTAGCACCACCAGGAGCTAAGGTTCAGGTTATAAGTGATCTTCCCAGTCCTAAAAGTAGGAAAGAGCTACATAAGATTTTTGGGAATGGTAGGTTATTACAGGAGATTTTGTTCTTAATTTTTTCTATTCATTGTATCACCACTTACAGCACCTACTGAAAAAAGGGAGTTAAATTTGTCCTGACCGATAACTGTGAATCCTCTTTCAACAAATCTTAAAGCTGATTCTATTAAGTCAGCCAGTGCTCGCTACTCCAAATTTCTGCATAAGCCTTTTAAGATGGCTGCTTGGGATGCAAGTGATACAGGAGCTGGGGCAAATGTTTTGCATGCAAGAGGATGATCAGGGTATTGAACATCCTGTATCTTAAAGCTACCAGTAAGAAGTTCACTCCACCTCAAAAGAACTACTCCACTATTGAGAAAGAGCTTTTGGCCTTGATTTTGGGTTTACAGCATTTTTCATTTTATTTGTGTTCTGGTTTTGACCCCATAGTCATTTATACCGATCATAACCCACTGAAATTCCTTAGTAAGTTTAAAGATAAAAATCAGAGATTGACACAGATGGAGTCTACTTCTTCAGGAGTATTCATTAGACATACAACATGTCATGGGGGAAGAAAATGTTCTTGCAGATTGCTTATCCTAGACTTTAGACAGATTGTTTTAGAAGTAATAAGAAAATTTCCTTTGTAAATCTCTCTTTTTCTTTGTAAGGGGAAGTGTTACATAGCCTATGATTTCATCATCCTTTGTGTAATTTTAACATAGTATGCTTTTACTGTTTGATCAAGAGCGTGTTCATACCTCAGTTTCCCCCTTCTGCATTATAGTAGAGAGAAAGTGATCAAACATTCTGCTTCTTCAGTGCGGGATTGTCGACCGTTTGATCCCCATCGCTTCATTTGAAAAGCGTCCCTCTTACAAGTTAGTGTCCCAGGCCTCTGCAGGCCCCTATGATAAATAGAGCTCAGAATCTCTGCATCATGGCCACTTAGATCTGCTCCTCACTTTGTTCTACATCTCTGTCCCTCCCCTATACAGATATTATTGTGAGTGCTCAAGAAATCTCCAACCATCTAGCAGCTGTGTGTAATTTGAGTATTACTGTTATTGCATTTTTTCTTGTACTGTATAGCATAAGTTTAATCTAGCAGACAGCTTAGTAGAAGTTTTTGCTTAATTCATGTATGGATCTTTATGTCAATCATTTTTGATAATAGTTTGTATCTGTAATAAATTATCTGGCATTCACTGAGTATACATATCTGGTATGCTCATTTTATCAGGGCTGACTTAGATAAATTTACTCTTGCTAAGATTTCAAAGTGTTTAATAGAGGCTTATTGCAGTTAACCATATATTTAACCTGTTTATTCTTGCCATTACATTATCCTTATGAGTTCCTGGAATGTTTTGTTGTTAGTTTGAGCATTAAACTTTAACTTGTAATTTTACCTCAACTCTTTTGTTTTGAACCTGGAAACTTTACGGGACAGTGGTGACTCTTAATTATTTCTCACTTAAAGTGTAATGTTTATCTTTCTCTGTTCCGTAACAATATATATATATATATATATATATATATATATATATTTATATATATATATATATATATATATATATATATATATATATATATATATATATGCAGTGACCAAATTGGGGACATGACACGTTACTTCTTGAGTCCTACAGTCAAATAAAAAACTAAGTTCCTCTTCCACACGCACAGGGGTCCTTGTGCCCTCATACTAATTCATGACAGCATTCATCAAGTTCCCATCTACTAACAGTTTGCCCAGTGAGACTGTCAAGACACTCACTGACTCCACTTCACAAGCGTAACTTAACATAATGTATACTGTAAAGTATAATGTCTATATCAACAAACACAACATTCAGACAGCTTTCATGCAACTTTCAGGAGACATCAACCAAGAATAACTCATGGACGGCATCTCTCCTGTCGCCAAAACACCCAACTCCAATCTGTCATTTTTTGTCCATCTTGCTTTCTTTTCACGAAGCTCTTGCAAATATATATTCAAAGATTCTCCCACTACAATTTACGACAGCATCGACAGGCTGTGAATGAGAGAATTTGTTGCCCTTGTCGTCAGGTGGATTGCTGCACATGAATCAGAATACAGTTCCGTCAGCGGTGGTGAGGTGGGGGACGATTGTGTGGGAGGGTGGCAGGGTGGCGGAGATGAGGGTGTTGGAGAGAGGGAATTACAGGATGATGGGAATAGGAGGGAGGGGAAGAAGCATGTTGAAGGGTGGTGGGGAGGGAAGTAATACAAGGAAAGTTAGGGGAAAGATTGTGTTTGAGGGTGCGTGGGCAAGGAAGGAGAGGCGATTGCGTTGGATGGTGAGTGGAGCACGGAGTGAGAAGAGAATGAATGAGTTGGAAAGTGGTGGAAAGAAAGCATGTAAAGGTGTCAGAGGGTTGTGGGGAAAAGTGAAAGAAGGGGTATCTAGTAGTTTAGTGGGGAGAAGAGACAAGAAAAGGAATGTATTTGAGAGTTTTGAGGACTGGGGATGAAAGGAAAGGGAGAGGGTGCGTTCAATGTTTAGTGGAGAAAAGAGAAAGATGGAGGGGGGGGGGGTCAGTATTGGAAGGTAATAGAGAGGATTGTATTGAACGATGGGAAGGATGAGAGTGTTACGAACGAAAAATTGCGATATGATTAAAATGGAGGCTGGCAGAGAGGAGGAAAGAAGAAGGGTATGACTGTTGGAGTAAGGGAGTGAAGGGTGTTGGGAGGTGACAGTGAGACAGAAGAAGTGTGAGGGCGGGGGAACGGGGAAGAAGATTGCGGGACAAGTGATGATGCAAATTACGAAATGCACTGTGCGAAAACTATCAAACTAGGAATAAGAGGGAAATTTTGTTTATGCGAGGGGAAAAGGAGGGAGAAATGTTTAAAACAGGTAAGAAACGAAAAATAAGGCTGCAGAGGAAAGCAAGGAGAACGGAGGTGTGGAAGGTGATTGACGAGTGATGTGGATACGCAGAGAGTATGGCAAATATATGAAGAGTGGTATGGCTTAAAAAAAAAAAAAAGTAAGACGGGCATATGAAAAGGGATGTAAGAATAAAAAAATAATAAGACAGGTATAGAACTATGGAGAATGAAAGAGAGGTATGAGTAGAAGCAAGGTTATGAAGAGTGAGGCAGGTGTACGAAGACTGAGACAGGTATATGAAGAGAGACAGGTAAATGAGAAGACAGGTATGCGACGAATAACACAAGTAAATGAATAATGAAATTGGCATATGAAGAGGAAGTCGGAAGTGGGGTTGGGTGAGAAACAGGTATAACAAGTATGGAAGGTAAATGATGCAGAGAGACGTGTATAATTATGGTATAACCGAGAAATGAAGATAATGACTGAATTAGAGAGTGGGGGAGGCAGATATATTAAAAGAGAATGGCAAAGTTTGAGTGAACCAGGTATATATAAAGAATTAGGGATTGGGGGAGGCAGATATATCAAAAGAGAAAGGCAGGGTTTGAGTGAACCAGGTATATGAAAAGGGGGAGGCAGAGTTTGAGTAAGGCAATTATATGGAGAGAGTAAAGGAAGGGATGAGTTATGTTGAGTTGTGTGAGGCAGGGACTGAGTGAATCAGGTGTTGAGTGAGGCTGGCAATCCGTAAGGTAACGAAGAAATATAACGAATGTGAGAAAGTTTGTGAACAGTGAGGGATTGAGATCTCTGGTGGTTGGGCTGACAGAGGACTCTTGTCACTACAATGAAAGAGGATCAAGGTACATGTAAGCTATATTAATGCCGGCATGGCAGTCTCCCCTCACTCTCATCCCTCCGGTGCACCTGTGGTCGTATTCATAAACGTTTTTGAGCGCAGCTGGTGCATAAAATTTATAGTTTATGATCATCATTAACTTGACCTTTTTCCAACTAACAAATGGGGTGGATAAGAAAACTAAGAAAGACAATTGCTAAACAAACAAAACTACTAACTGTACTTGCAGTGAAATCAGCCAAACAGGCATACATAATAATTCAAGTCCCAAAATCCTGCTTACATCCCACTGACATAATCAGTTGCATATTTCATGCAGCCCTGTAATTTCGTGACTCTACATTCAGTGGCAAGCCAAATGATATCATGTTGCCCAGGAAACCCTTTATTACGCCGGGTGGTAACCATAAATAACATGGACACGTGAGGCCGGATTAACGGAGATTCCAGACCTCTGGTAAGGTATCCACGCTGTTAAGTCTACTTACCAGATATACCTTACCATTGTATTCACGAAACATTTACCTACAGTAACGCTGCCAGATCTCTTACCCGCATGGCAAATCCTCTGGTAACTGGGCCATCAAGCATTAACCTTTCAGTGTATCTATTCATTGCTCAGGCAAGATTTTGAACTTACGATATGTTAACAATTACAAGTGGCAAAGGCAAATATACAGGCCTATTGGGTGGGTCAAGATGTTTTCTAATTAAATATTCATTGCATAAATGCCTTTCCATGTTCCTTTTGAGGTTCCGCTGAGTCATTGTGATAATTAAATATTGTGTGGCGGTGAATGCATTTCATGTCTAGATTATTGTGGTTAATACGTGTGCATTCCTTGTTGTTGTTGCTGTTGTTTTTGTTTCCCCAGGCTCGTCTAAATGAGATTCTGCTGGACTGCAAGCTGTAGTTGTCCTTTTCCTGTGATACACCATCGTCCTTTCAAAGGCAAGGGTGGGAGGTGAGAGACATTTGTATAACCAGGCACCAGAGCAACCAAATTAGATTGGTGCCACGACATGAAGGCGGCATTATTTACCATCGTGTGTTACATAGTAGGGTAATATAAGAACCAAAAGTACACTTTTGCCGCAGCCACAGCAACGGCCAAAATCCACTGAGCGTCACTAACTGGTCACTCACTGAGTCACTGTACCTCTTTGGAGGACGAAAAGATTTTCGTCTCACCATCTCCCCTCCTACACTAATTCCCTTAACCACTTCACTCTGATCATGTATAACATTTTATAAAGGGAAAAAGTTACCTTATGTCTCTCTTTGTATAGTCAACAGTAAATGTACGTGGCAGACAGGTAAGGGTAATGCAGATCTTGAAATTGGCTCTTTGTTATTTTGTTTTTATTTTTTCTTGGAGGGAACAATCTTGCGAGCATTTTGCCTTTGGCCTTTCTTCCTTGCGTAAGAAACATTAGAAATAAACACATAAGTGAAGGGCCAGTATTATGACAGAATATGAGGCTTTCTGACACCTCCTCGTACCAATTTTGTAATGCTGGGTTGAATTAGGCTCGACTTCTCGTACCAATTCAACTCAACGCGGAGCAAGAGGGTCCTCTTTCAAGGCCGGAGCTAGTGCAATAAAGAGAGGTAGGACATAAAAACCTTCGGCAACACCATACACGTATATTACTTCAGTCAGACACAGGACACTTCAGTAGACATTACATCACAATATAGAGCAATACAAAAACCTTATCTAAAATATTGTGTATCTCGCAGGATACTAGCTTTCTAGATACTAATGACAATACAACAAATCTTAGTACTAGGAGTGCAGTAAATACCCGTGCGCGCGGAGCGCGTGAGGGGAGAGGGGGGGGTTGGTGATCCACCAGGAGGAGGTAGGGGAGACACGGAGTGACTTAAAACGGCGAGGAGAAAGTTATGGTAATATTTAGAGATGCCCGATATTAGCAAGGATGTTTAGGTGTTTTCTGTTGGCGAAGATTCTTTGACAATTAACTCTGATTCTTATTTTGACTTTAAGAGCGGGAGCGAGGAATGGAGAGAGAGTTTTTAGGAATAGTGTGCGGAGCAGGGGAATATCGTTATTACTCGCCGTCCTTGTTGCTTTGGTGGCAATAGGTTTCTGTCGGCACAACTTATTCATTACACATCTCCCCGATATGTTATGTAGACTCTCGCTTCACAACGCGTAACAAAGTCGGAACACTCGTAAATCCATTCCACCATATTACTCAGAGCTTAGCCAATAACACTCCAATAATATTTTAGTCTTTCTTCGGGCTCTTGAGATATGTCCTTAGAAAGCTTCGGGATGACACTCGCACGTATTTTCACTCGAGGTCTCAACCCACATTCTCGTCCTTCAACTGGGTATTATGTCCTGGTTGGCCCCAATGGAGATTACATAAAATTACTGCACCATACTTATTCTAAGAGAAAAGGACACACTTAACCTAATTCACGATTGTTATAGGGTCACTCGTATTTCCTCATGAAGAGAAACACGGACACATCGTCGGTGATCCGGTCGGACTGAGGGCGTCGTCAGGGTGGGGCGAGCCGAGAGGGCATGGGGCGAGGGGAGGACTCGCGAGGGCGTCCTCTCACGTCCGGGGGTTTCTGGACTGGGCTCCGGTGTAAGGCCCTTAGGACTGGGGCCGAAGAGGTCTAGGAACCTCTGGGTCAGGGTCCCAGCGTCGCGGGGGCGTGGTGAGGTCTCGCCCGGGTGTCCTAGGGCGGGCCGGAAGCTGAGGCGACGACTGCGGTCTACCACGAGCAGGGGCGCCGTCAGGGGAGGACTGCGAAGTGGTTTTTAATTACGGCGACCATTGATCGGCTGTCACGGGGGCCCGACAGGTGGGTCTTCTCAAAGGCCACGCGTAGGGAACAGAGGCCGGGGGAAACAGGGAGGTCTCTCCGAGAATTTCCAGAGTGAGACCCCTGGAGTTCAACCTCCGGCTGTGGAGACGTCTTTCTCCTCACTATACCCTGGGAGCGACCATCGATCGTCTCTACCGGAGTGCTGAGGGAGCGACCGTTGATCGTCTCTACCTGAGCTTTAGGGGAGCGACCATTGATCGTCTCTACCTGATTTTTAGGGGAGCGACCATAGATCGTCTCTACCTGGTTTTTTAGGGGAGCGACCATTGATCGTCTCTACCGGAGTGCTGAGGGAGCGACCGTTGATCGTCTCTACCTGAGCTTTAAGGGAGCGACCATTGTTTGTCTCTACCTGATCTTTAGGGGAGCGACCATAGATCGTCTCTACCTGGTTTTTAGTCGAGCGACCATTGATCGTCTCTACTGGAGTGCTGAGGGAGCGACCGTAGATCGTCTCCTACCTGAGCTTTAGGAGCGCGACCATTGATCGTCTCTACCTGATTTTTAAGGAGCCACTACAGTTCTCTGGAGTTTTTTCAGTGGTGGGGCTACTTGGGAATAGCTAGCTGGTTGTCGCCCCTTAAGACCATCCCTTACTAGTTTTCTACTTCTTTCTTGACTGCTGTAGCCTTCTTCTTTTCCTCCTTTTTCTTCATTGGTCAGTCAGTGTAACGGGGGTTGTGGGGTGATGACGGGTAGTTTTCTCTTTCATGCCAACTGCCACCAGAATACCAAGGAAAACCAAAACCCGTCCCTTTAACTCCCGTTATTGCATGCATAAGATCACAGGGTAATATAGCAGCTAATTGACTTAAATGATATCTTATTAAAGTTTAGGTTATAATCACATAAAGTACACACATCCTCCTGCCTACTTAGGATCACTACTGAAAAATACTAGGAATACTGACGACACGGGTGGGTGGTGTGCATGAGGTAGGTGTAGCGAGGTAACTATGAGGGTGCCTCCACCGACACCTCTCTCTACTCGGGCATTTCTTCCCCCAACACCAGTGCCCTGGAATTTATTTGATTCACAATAGAAAAATAATATATGTGATCCCAAGTTCTCAGTATAAGTACAAATTACAAATATAGCAAAGAGTAGTTAAAAGAAATGAAATTTTTATGAGCTAGGGTTATGGCACGTGAAATATCCGCACGCAAGGTGAGCCAGACACCACCACCCCAGGAGGAGAGTATGAGGGGGCAATACCCATCCCACTAGGAGGTGACAGGGAGGCTGGTTTAGCTGTCACGTCTTCCAATCCAGAGCATCATATCTCCCTCATGCTCTGATGCCCCTCTTCTCTGCAGCCAGACCACACGGCAGTGTGCAGGAAAAGCACACTACACTCCGGCAGAGGGAACGCTCATCAGAATCGGGGTGGGACTTGTACTAACAAGCTCCCAAGCAGACCCTCGGATGCCGAGTCCCCTGGATTGGCCTCCTTGCTGAAAGGGGACTCAGGAGGAGCCTCAAGGGCTGCTACCCCCACTAGGGAGCAGCGGATGTGTCGTCACCGTCCACTAGAGCTGTCTCCAGGGCAGGAGCCCTAGACCCAAAGGCAGGAGAGCAGTCTCCGTCGGCACTGTGGCAATAGCCAGGCGTATCTATCAGGCGCCTTCTCCCTGCCCTTGAAACGACGGTTGGAGAGCAGTCTCCATCGGCAGTGTGGCAATAGCCAGGTGTATCCATCGGGCAGCTTCTGCCCATCGTCAGGGTCTGTAGTAGCAGGCAGGTCGGCTCCAGGCCGCCCTCCCCCTGCCCATAACCAGGCTCATGCAGAAAGCGGCGCCTCCCGCCCCGACCACCACCTCGGTGGCAAAATGAGGTGCCCCTCACCCTGCCCCTCAGTATCCGAGGGCAACTCTTGCTCCTTTTCAGGGGAACCTCCAGAGACCAGAGCGGGCGACACATCCCCGAGGGCCAGTGTCCTGTTGGTGCAGCCCCAGGTGTTGTCGGACTCTTCCAGAACAAGAGGCTGCAGGTCGCCCCTGACGGCCTCCTGATGGTGAGACCGCAAATCACAGAGACGAAAGGCCTCCCCCAGTGTCCATCGCAGCAGCCGAGCCTCCCCAGATGTCGGTGGCTGTAGCCCCTCCATAACGACCACCTCCGAGGGGTGTGATAACTGCACGTCCAGGGCGCCACCCTCTCTACACCCGACCCCAGCCCCTGGCCTCCCCAGATCCTCTCCCAGAACCCCGACAATGACGAAGGGCCGGCGCTGAGCTGCGTGCTTGTTTGCCCTCTTTGGCCCAAGCCCCAAGCGTCCGGCCCCCTCTCAGGCTGTACCAGCTAGGGAGCCTCCCCACACACCACCGGCCCATTCTTCCCGGACTCGTGGCCACCTGACGGACCACCTACCTCTATACTACTCACCGGGCGGCCCTTCTCCTATGCCAGGTCGCCATTTGGAACTACCGTCATAGCAGGCCATATCCTCCCCTCCGTCAGACTGTGAGTAATAAATTCTCCCAGTACATCCCCCCCCAGTGTGACCATCCCCGTGGCCCCTCCCCAAAGGACGTGTAACTCTTCCCCAGTGTCCTCACCCTCCCCTTGTGAATTCTAGTGTATCATATTACTCAAAGTAGTATTACGCGGAGTGCTCAACGTATCCGCACGGGTCAGTTCTTTCTCCCCCCCCTACCCTGACTGATACCTTCCTAGTTTCACCTTCCCCAAAGAACAACGGACGTCAGTGTAACCCGCACCCGTGGACTTCCACTAAATCCCCTCCCACTCTTCATCCCCACGAGAGTACACCCACCCTAGCCTCATTAAATCCCCCACTGTAACTGTGAGTGTAAGACCATATATATATATATTTGTACATATTCCCTTATATGTGACGCAGTATGGACTAAGTTAGCTAGGACTGTGTCTATGTGACGCAAACATATTATATTAGCCAGGCTTTTGTCTCTCTGACGCGGACACCTAGGTTTAAGGTCGAGCATATATATATATATGAGGATATAAAGGAGCATTGTGGTGTGGATGTGGATGTGATAGGAAGCGTTATGAGGAACACACTGAGGTGGTTTGGCCATGTGGAGAGGATGGAGGGTGAAAGACTGACGAAGAGAGTGTATGTGAGTGAGGTGGACGGGGGAAGAGGGAGGGGGAGGCCGAGGATGAGATGGAGGGATGGGGTGGAGAGGTATATGAGAGAGGGGTGTGTGAGTTGGGAGCAGGGCAGTGAAATGGCGGGGGACAGGGCGACTTGGAGGCGATTTGTTTGTGGCCACCCCAAACGGGATTGAGGCATCTGGCAATATATATATATATATATATATATATATATATATATATATATATATATATATATATATATATATATATATATATATATATATATATATATATATATATTGTAATGCTAGGTGGAAAAGGCCCAACTCCTCGGTCCTAGAACACTTAACCTGTAGCGGGGTCCTCTTTCGAGACCGGGGCTTAGTGCAATAAAGAGAGGTAGGACACAAAAACTCCAGGCAATAACCTTTACACGTGGTAATACACGTGGTAATTCACGTGGTAATACCACAGTCAGAGACAGGACAAAAAAAGTAGATAATACAACACAATATATGGTGGAGAATAAAACCTTACCTAGATAATCAGTATCTCACAGGATACTAGCTTAACAGACACTGATGCTAAGACTCTAGATTTAGTGCACAGGGGTACTTGGAACACAGGGTCGCGGTGCACGTGGGAGAGTAGGAGTGGGTCTTACACAGGGGGGGTCGAGGGCTAACGCACGGAGGGTCAGATTATACTGTAGTTATCGTAATATTAGGAGGGAATTGATGTTATGGATTCTGACTTAGCATTTTTTGGTAGCAAGGGGATTTTGATAATTGATTATATTGCTAGTCCAGGTTCTTATATACGCACTGACTACTGAGAGGAGATTTCTTAAGGGAGGGTGGAAGGCACTGAGAGTCTCGTTATGTTTATGGTCATACGAGCAGGAAAATATTATTAATACTTTCTCTTCACTACTTCCTGGTAGCAAGGGACGTTTGGGTATTTTACTAAAGAGAATCTCTCGTGTTAGGAGTCTAACTCCTTTTATACAGCGGTGGAGTCTGATTCACCAGAACTTTATTCTCTGCACTCGCCCTTATTAATCCGCCCCGTGATATCGCCTATTCTCCTGTTATCTTCTCCTGAACACTTGCCCTGTTATTCGACATATACTAAGTCACTGTATCACTGTTACACTAACATTGGGGCAACATCACACTTAACATAAATCACTTATATGGTGGGGGCGGCGAGGAGACACGCCAGCTACAATTCTGCTGGAACAGGGGCACTGCCAGGGAAGTGCATGCCGAGAGGGCACAGGATGACTCACAGGGGCATCTTCTCTCGTCCGGGGCTGCAGGTGGCGAAGGGGCCCATATTCTTCGGGCTGGGTACAGGGGTGTGACCCTCAGGGCTGGGGCAAAACAGGTCCAGAAATCCCTGGCTCAGGTCTTGGCCAGAGGTGGAGGTCTTCTGCCGTCGGGGCGTGGGGGGATCTTGCCCAGGCGCCCTGGGGAGGGCCTGGGGTAACCCAGGACTGCGGCCTCCAGAGTCAAGGGGCGCCGTCAAGGAGGGACTGTGGCACCGACCTGAACTGTGGTCTGTCAGGTGGGTCTTCTCCAGGGCCAGGCGTAGGGAGCAGAGGCCGAGGGAGGCTGTAGGGCCTCTCTGGGGTCCTTCTGCTTCTGGAGTCCAGACATTCGTCTCATACTGGGGCGGTAACACTGCTCTCACCTCTCTCTGGCCGTGGGGCCTGGCTATTGGCCGTGGCTGCCCAAGGGCGTGAGTATGAGGTGCCAAGGCCTGGCTATTGGCTGTGGCCTGAGTGGGGGAATCAGCGCGCCTCTGGACACCTTCGGAGCGGCTATCGGCCGTCTGACGAAGGTGGGAGCGGCTCCAGGCCGTCTCCTGCAGGAGGGAGGGGGAGCGGCTATAGCCCGACTCAGGGGCAGCACTTTCGGAGTGGCTATCGGCCGTCTGACGAAGGCGGGAGTGGCCTCTTGCTGTCTCCTTCTGCCGGAGGGAGGAGCGGCCATAGGCCAACTTGGGGGCATCACCTTCGGAGCAGCTATCGGCCGTCTGACGAAGGAGGGAGCAGCCTCTTGCCGTCTCCTTCTGCCAGAGGGAGGAGCGGCAATAGGCTGACTCGGTGGCAGCACCTTCGGAGAGGCTATTGTCCGTCTGATGAAGGCGGGAGTGGCCACCTGCCGTCTCCTGCCGGAGGGAGGAGCGGCTATCATCCGACTCGGGGGCAGCACCTTCGGAGAGGCTATCGGCCTTCTGGCGAAGGCGGGAGCGGCCACTTGCTGTCTCCTTCTGCCGGAGGGAGGAGCGGCTATCAGCCGTCTCCTGAAGGAGGGGGTGTAGGGCGGCTATCGGCCATCCCTGGAAGAACACCTTCTGACGAAGGCGGGAGAGGCTATTGGCCGTCTCCTGATTACCCTCAGGTCGGTGAGACACTGATTCTCTTACGAGGGGTGGGCGGCTATCAGCCGTCCCACAGGAGAAGACACCTTTGGAGAGGCTATGGGCACACTCCTGTTGATTGTGGGAGCGGCTATTGCCTGTCTCCTGAGGGGCGCTGTTTGGAGCTGGATAGGCAGCTCCACCCCGATCTGACCCGGCGGTACCTCTCCCCGAAGGTAGTGTTGAATTCCTGCTAGGGCAACGGTGAGGAGGCTGAGTGTCATAGGGGTACAAGGCCCGGGCTGACTTATGCCATTCTAGCACTGCATCCTGCGGTTTGGCTGCGGCTACTCCGTGGGGTCTGGGTGGGGGTGTTGGTGAGTTTCCGGGGGCACTATGCTGCAGCTCACGCATTTTTTATATATATATATATATATATATATATATATGTGTGTGTGTATATATATTCCCTTATATGCGACACGATATGGACTAAGTCAGCTAGGGCTTTGGCTATGTGACGCGAACATCTTGTAATAGGTAGGCCCTCGTCTCTGTGATGCGGATACCCAGGCTTAAGGTTGAGTATATATATATTGTCACCTCTGTTGTGCTGGAGACACTCAGTTCTGTTGTGTATGAACATTTCTGTGGAATATTCATTGTGATACTGTAGGGACATATTGTAAACTTAATCAGGTTCGATCCCATATTAGACAAGCTGAACTAGGAATTAAAAGTGAACCTTGCAACTACTATATTATACCATTGTATCCATCTGGCTTTGATCACTGAATAGTGTGTGTATGTATTCTTAGTTAATATATAAGTGTACTGTGTGACCCAAGGTGTTTGTGTTTTTCCCTTGCTGGCTAACCCTGACACAGTCTGGAACAAAGAAACCCACACTGCACTGTACCTAGGACAGAGAAGTCAGGACCTAGGATACGCTGCATAACACTGGTGGCTAGCAGTGGTTCTTGACCCAGTGGTGGAACAGTGGGAGCAGAAAATCTGCAGACATGGCGGCCAAACCACACGTACAACTCCCTAAGTTCAATTCTGAACTATGTGACATACTTACATATATGTCTGTGATCAAGGCCATACTAGACATAAGTTTAAAAAACGACAGAGAAAAAATAGCAGTCACACTCCCCCACCTTGGCAAAATCGTCTTCAGTATAGCCACGAAAATAGTCCCGGATTTAAAATGGGACCAGTTTCATCAAATCGTGACCCAAGCTGTCACACCCTCGTTAGGGAAAGTCATCGCCTTTTCCCAGTTAGATGCACATACATACGATGGAAACTTAGACGACACCCTCACCCAGACACGATGCCTTGTTGCAGCTGCCTACCCGGAGGCAGATGTACAAACCTGGGATCAACATGTATTTAATACTCTGTTGAGGATACTCCCCAGCGTTGTTAGGGAACACTTTACTATCCACGACCCAACTGGGGATATCGACAAGGATATCCAGCTGGTGAGGCGCCTCCTTGCTGCCCACACCACTCCCCAGCAAAGAGGGGCAGTAAGCAGAGTTCCCACTCACAAGCCGCCCCCGAGCAAGCCTCAGACGCCCACCCTGAACCCACCACCCCAGGAACCGCCAGCCCTACCTTGAGCAATTCCCACCAGAAAAAAACTCAACCCCAGGGAAACCCCCAATTTGATCTCTCTCAATCTCTGGTAATTCACGGCATGTAGCCACCACTGCCCCATACACGATATCTGGGAGCAGCTAAAAGCTGCTCGGCGGAGGGCTGCCAACTCAGGGCACCTCAAGGTGTTGGCCACTGAGGATGACCCCCCTGATGAATCTACCCCTCTCACCAACACATCTGACACCGAGGAAGTCAATGTGGGCGGTGAAGGGAAAGGCCCCTCACCACACCTGGATTTTTAGGACCGCCCCCTCACCTCCCCACGGTGGTGGGGGCCACTTCACACAAATACCGTCCCCCAGTCTACGATAAGGCCAGACTGAGTGGGGTAAAGACATGACTACTGGTTGACACGGGAGTAGCCAGGTCCTGCCTATATCATCGCTTCTACTCCCACCACACCAGAGCCTTTGGCCCCCTCCTCCCCACTTAGGCCCACCTCGTAGATACAGGGGATGGCCCCCTGCCTATCCGTGGGGAGACACGGGCCTCTGTGTCCAAACACATCAACAGGCAACCGCCCGACACCAGTTCATTATCTTTGATTCTACCTGCCGTGCATACGACGGCTACTTAGGGTTAGATTTGTTGCAAAAACTCTGGGCCAACATTGATTGCCATGGAAGACGGTTGCATTTCAACAAGGCACCAGATCTGGCCCCCAATCTCTGCACGTAACATGCTACAACACTTCCCCCATATCCCCCCTTCCCCTTCCTCTTCTCCTCCCCCTTCCTGCCGTCACCCCTGCCACCCAACCCCTCACTTTCCTCGCCACACTCTCGTCTGCCATCACCATTCCTCTCCATCACAAGGCCTGGCTCCCCGTGCACCAACTCGCTGGCACACATGTAGTATTTTCCCCAATCCTAGCGGGTGTTGCTGCCTCCTGTCCCCCACCTTCCTTCCCCCCCCACCTCGCTGCGGTCCGCGCGGCTTAGTGGTGGGTGAGATGGAGGAAGCCGAGCCCTGCACAAATCTCCTCCCCTCACCTCCCCCACCCTGTCCCCCTCCCCGACCACCTCTCCACACAACAAACTACCGAACTGTGATGACTCCTCCTGGACTTCCAGGACATCTTCTTGTTGGGACCAACGGACATCGGCCATACCTCCCTCCTGTCCCACGAGATACACATGACGGGCCCTCCCATCCTGCAATCAGCACGCTGGAAGAATCCCACGGGCAGAAGAAGACTGGCAGGTCCAGGATATGCTAGATGCTGGTGTCGTGTCACCATCAACCAGCCCGTGGTCGTCCCCCGTCGTCCTCGTCAAAAAGAAAGATGGGACTTTGCGGTTCTGCATGGACTATCGTAACCTTAACAATGTCACCACAAAAGATGCCACCCCCCTGCCAAGGATTGACGACTCTCTGGACTTCCTGTATGGGGCACCTTGGTTCTCCACCATGGACCTACAGTCAGGATACTGGCAAGTCCCTGTGCACCAGGAAGATCGAGGGAAAACCGCCTTCTCAACCAGTAACAGGAAGCACTACGAGTTTAACGTGCTTCCCTTTGGCCTGTGGAATGCCTCAGCTACGTTTTCCTGCCTGTTGGAGTCCGTGCTTAGTGGCCTCAAGTGAGAGATTTGCCTTGCCTATCTCGATGACATAATCATTTTTAGTAGGACCTGGACTGACCACCTCCATTGCCTACGCCAGACCTTCTCCAGGATACGCCCATCCAAGTGCGTCCTGGCTCAGAGATCTGTCTCTTTCCTAGGACAGAGTCATATCAAAGGAAGGCATTGCTCCCGACCCCGAAAAACTGAAGGCTATAGCCGAACTCCCCCTGCCTAGAAACGTGCATGAGATCCGTGCATTCATAGGCCTCGCCTCCTACTACCAGCACTTTGTAAAGGGGTTCACGACTATCGCCAAGCCACTACACGACCTCACAAAAAAAGGGGAGCCCTTCACCTGGACGGAAGCACGCCTCCAAGCCTTCTGGACTCTCAAGGATAAGCTCATTACGGCTCCCATAGAGGCATTCCCCGACTACACCCTACCATTCTGCCTGTACACTGATGTCTCACTAGTGGCCATCAGAGGTATACTAGCCTAGGTACAAGATGGCAGGGAGCACATCATCGCCTGCGCCAGCTGCATCCTCAACCAGGCAGAAAGCAACTATGCAGCCACAAAACGGGAGTGCCTTGGGATCATTTGGGCCCTTGAATACCTCCATGCTTACATGGCGGGCACCCACGTTACCATCATCACGGATCATCAGTCCTACAATGGCTCCGGAAATCTGACACCAAGAATGCGCAAATGACCTGATGATGAGAAACCCTGGAAGAATTCAACTTCAACATCTCCTACCGGCCAGGAAAACTGCACACGAACGCCGATGCCCTTTCCAGGCTCCCCGTGAACACCATCCAAGTTGTGCCTACCCTCCTGCAACACTGACAATCCAAGGACCACCCCGATTGGATGCCAGCCCATATTTTCTCCAAACTGCAGCATCCTTGCGACCTGCTGTACACACACTCTGGCCACATCACCCTTGACCCTGACACTGCCCTGGACACCCTCACCCACCTCCACGCCAACAACGGAATACATCTGGGCACAAAAAAATTACTTCAGACTTTCAACGACACTTTCTGGGCCCCGCACCCCTCCAAACTCGCGCAACAAGTCGTCCAGGCCCGCCGAGCGTGTGCCCTTGGAACGGACACCACCTGGACACTGGGCCCCACTGACCACCTGGTGGCCAGGAAACCATGGCAACTGGTATCACTTGACGTTGCTGGTCCTCTTCCACCAAAATTGGGCTACCGCGACATCATTATGTTCGTTAACACGAATTCCAAATTCCTGATAGCTTGCCTGGCAAAACAACACCACGCCCTTGCTGTCACAGATGCCCTAACTCGCCATGTGTTCCCTCACTTCGGCATCCCCCACGCCCTCCACTTCGACAATGCACCTGAATTCACAGGAAAAATTTGGACTGAACTTTCCAATCTTTTCAGATACAATAATTCCCACACTTCCCCCAACTGGCCACAAGGGAACAGCATCTGTGAGCGCAGTCACCGCACACTACTCAACCAGGTGAGGACTAGCCTACTAGCCACACAGAGCGACGACTGGCCAGCACATGTCTAGGTAGACCACTGGGGCATGAACACCTGCCCACACGAGGACAGCATTACACCCCATGAGCGAGTGTTCAGGGAACCACCCTTATTGCCCCTTCCGCCAGTACCTGCAGGCCCACGCAAACCCTACTCCCTCTGACTCCCTCCACCACCTCAAGCGGAAACTCCAACTCCTGCAAGACACGCAAGACCTGGTCCCAGACACCCCATGCGCTAAGCCCTACAAACCTGGTGACCTCGTCATGGTTGCCACCCTACCCACCCCTCACAAACTCGCTCCTCACTACTCCAGCCCCTACGAAATAATAAACGTCCCTAACCCCTATCAAGTCACTGTCAGATACCACCACACCACCTGCACCTACAGAATTGGACACGTGCACTGCTCCCCCGCACCAGACACACCGCCCTCTCAACCACGCCACCCGCTGACCCCGTCCCCTGCCACCTCCCACTCACCAGATAACTCCTACACCTGCTACCTTTCCCCCTCCTTCTCCTTCACCTCCATCCTGGCCACCACCCCGTCGTCGCTCACACCAGGTCCCACAACATCCACCCCCTCTCCAACCTCCACCCCCACCTCACCTTCTTATGCTCCCTCCACCCCCTCTCCACCTCCGTCTTCCCCTCCAACTACCGCTGCCTGTCCTGCCCCAAACCCCCCTTCCACAACCACCTACCCCTTACCTTCCCAACCCCCATCACCACAACCACAACCTACGCCCCCACCTCCCGCACGCCCATCCTCCACACCACCCTCACCCTCTCCCACTCCACACCCTCTCCTTCATCCCCTCTACCCACCTCCGCCCGCACCAACCCCCATCTCCCCCCGCCACCGCAACCACCCACCACACTGCCCCACACCACTCACCCTCAAAATGCCCATTCCTCACTCCCCAATCCCCACCCACACCCGTGCTGACCACCACCTGCACCTGTTCAGGCCTTCTGTCCCGCCTGCCATCCCGCTACACCCAAACACCCTCCCCGCCCTCCACCCCTACCCCTATCCTTGCCCTCCTCACCTTTTCACCACACCACCCCCCGAATAATGTCTCAGTGGCCAGCCCCACTAAGCTGATTTACCACAGACACCCTCATAAAAGCATGACCGTGTCATCCCTCTCCAGTCTCCAACTCGATTTCACTACATACGCCGCCCCACCATCACCCAACAGGAAGATCACAGGAGTATTTTGGACCCCTCACCAAGGATGCAGACACTGCATTCAGGGCACCAACCAACTCCTGCAACTCCTTCGTCACACCCTAGACTCGTCATCCCTCACCGTATATTATTCCCAGAACCCCCAGCCCAACCCACGAACCACATACTGGGAAAACCTCCTGTGCCACCTCACCCTCTCACACCGCACAGCCAACACCAAAACGTTCCGACTCCAGTCACGAGAACGTGACTTTCACCCCCAAAACGGTGGTGAAATATCTGCGCAGCGAGGTGAGCCGGACACCACCACCCTAGGAGGAGAGTATGGAGGGGCAATACCCACCCCACTAGGAGGTGACAGGGAGGCTGGTTTACCTGTCACATCTTCCAATCGAGAGCGTCATATCTCCCTCGTGCCCCGATGCCCCTCTTCTCCGCAGCCAGACCGCATGGCAGTGTACAGGAAAAGCACACTACACTCTGGCAGAGGGAATGCTTGTCAGAATCGGGGTGGGACTTGTACTAACAAGTTCCCAAGCAGACCCTCGGATGCCAAGTCCCTTGGATCGGCCTCCTTGCTGAAAGAGGACTCAGGAGGAGCCTCAAGGGCTGCTATCCCCACTAGGGAGCAGTGGATGTGCCGTCGCCATCCACTAGAGCTGTCTCCAGGGCAGGAGCCCCAGACCCAAAGGCAGGAGAGTAGTCCCCATCGGGACCGTGGCAATAGCCGGGCATATCCATTGGGTGCCTTCTCCCTGCCTCCAAGACAAGGGCCGGAGAGCAATCTCCATCAGCGTTGTGGCAATAGCTGGGCATATCCATCAGATACCTTCTTCTTGCCCTTGAAACGACGGTTGGAGAGCAGACTCCGTCGGCACTGAGGCAATAGCCAGGCAAATCCATTGAGTGCCCTGTCCCAGTCGTCAGGGTCTGTAGTAGCAGGTGGGTCGCCTCCAGGCCGCTCTCCCCCTGCCCATAACCGAGCTTCTGCAGAAGGCAGCACCTCCTGCCATGACCACCACCTTGGTGGTGGAGTGAGGTGCCCCTCACCATGCCCCTCAGTATCTGAAGGAGCCTCTTGCTCCTTTTCAGGGGAACCTCCAGAGACCAGAGAGGGCGAGACATCCCGAGGGCCAGTGTCCTGTTGGTGCAGTCCCAGGTGATGTCGGACTCTCCCAGGACGACAGGCCGCAGGTCGCCCCTGACGGCCTCCTCCCGATGACAAGACCACAACTCCTAGAGACAGCAGACCTTCCCCTGGTGTCCATCGCAGCAATCGAGCCTCCCTAGACATCGGCGGCCGCAGCCCCTCCACGACGGCCGACCTCGAGGGGTGTGATAGCTGCACGTCCAGGGTGACACCCCCTCCACACCCGACCCCAGCCCCTGGCCTCCCCAGGTCCTCTCCCAGAACCCCAACAACGACGAAGGGCCAGCGCCGAGCTGTGCACCTGTTGGCCGTCTTCGGCCCCAGCCCTGAGAGCCTGGCCCCATGCCAGGCCATAGCGGCTAAGGAACCTCCCCACACACCACTGGCCCATTCTTCCTGGACTCGTTGCCACCTGACAGACCACCTACCTCTATACTACTCACTGGGCGGCCCTCCTCCTACTCCAGGTCGCCATTCGGAACTCCCGTCGTAGTGGGTCCTGTCCTCCCCTCCCTCAGACTGTAACAAATCCCCCCTGTACATCCCCCCCCAGTGTGACCCTCCCCAATTCCCAGTGGGCCCTCCCTGTGGACTCTCCCCAAAGGAAGTGCAACTCTTCCCCAGTGTGCTCACGCTCCTCTTGTGAATTTTAGTGTATCATATTACTCAAAGTAGTATTATGTGGAGTGCTCGACATACCCACAAAGGTCAGTACCTTCCCCCTCCCTCTACCCTGACCGATACCTCCCCAGTTTCACCTTCCCCAAAGAACAACAGACACCAGTGTAACCCGCACCTGTGGACTCCCACTCCTCTCCCTCTCTTCATCCCCACGAGAGTACACCCACCCTAGCGTCATTAAATCCCCCCCCCCCGTAACTGCCAGTCTGAGACTATATATATATATATATATATATATATATATATATATATATATATATATATATATATATATATATATATATATATATATATATATATATATATATATATATACACAAATATTCCCTTATATGTGAAATGGATTGGACTAAGTTAGCTAGGACTTCGTCTCTGTGACGTGAACATATTATATTAGCCAGGCTTTCGTCTCTGTGACGCGAACACCTAGGTTTAAGGTCGAGTATAGATATACAATATATATATATATATATATATATATATATATATATATATATATATATATATATATATATATATATATATATATATATATATATATATATATACAGTATATATATTGCCACCTCTATTGTGCTGGAGACACTGAGCTCTGTTGTATACGTCCCCAACGAACAGCAGACCTTAGTGTAACCCACACCCATGGACTCCCATTAACCCCCTCCTCCTTCTCTCCATTCCCACGAGATCTCACTAAATCTTCCCCCTCTCGGACAGGCAGTGCGAGATCACATATATATATATATATATATATATATATATATATATATATATATATATATATATATATATTATATGCGACACGATACAGACTAAGATAGCTAAGGCTTTGTCTATGTGTCCCGAACATCTTGTATTAGCTAGGCCTTTGTCTCTGTGACGCGGATACCTAGGATTAAGGTTGAATATATATATATATATATATATATATATATATATATATATATATATATATATATATATATATATATATATATATATATATATATATATATATATATATATATATACTGTCACCTATATTGTGCTGGAGACACTGAGTTCTATTGTGTACGAACATTTCTGTGGAATATTCACTGTCATACTGTAAGGACATATTGTAAACTTAGCTCGGATCCCATATTAGATGAGCTGAACTAGGAATTGAGAGTGAACCATGCAACTGCTCTATTGTACCACTGTATCCATCTGGCTTTGATTACGGAATAGTGTGTGTATTTATTCTTAGTTAATATATAAGTGTACTGTGTGACCCAAGGTGTTGGTGTTTTTCCCTTCCTGGTTGACCCTGGAACAAAGAACCCCACACTGCACCGTACTTAGGACCGAGAAGTCGGGACCTAATATGGCATAACAGCATGATTAGGTAAATTTAACCTTGAACTCCCAGTTTCTTCCCACTAGATCTTGAAAAGTAAAATGCCGGCAATGACAACACAAGTCGCCACCACACCCCCAGGAGGAGGACATGAAGGGCTGGACGGCTCGCAGATTGTGCCCGGGCAACAGGGCCGTAAGATTACCCGGGCCGCTCGCCCCTATTCCCTGGAACTCGCCTCCTGCCACCACCTTAGTCAAAGTGCACTTCCTTCCGGGCAAGCTGACCACTGACAGGATCGGGGTGGAAATGGCCTAATAGTTCCAAGCAGCACCCCAACCATGGCCTATAGGCTGGCACCTGAGATGGTCTGAAGATGCTCAGTTATTAATGAGATGGCCTGTAGCTGCTCACAAAATAAGGCCACGGCCTGTAGCCGGGCACCAGAGATGGCCTGTAGCCACTCACAAAAAAGGGCGTGGCCTGTAGCCAGACTGCTAATTAGGAGACAGCCTGTAGCCCCTCTGCCTAGTGCTTCTTACACACCCTACAGAAACCAGCGTCAGCTAGTAGCCGCGCTGGGGAGAGACAGGTACGTCCCCTCTCCGTCTGTAGTTGCCTCAGAGGGCACGCCATTGGTGACGGCCTGTAGCTGCACCTGTAGGGAGCAATTGGCCTGTAGCTGCTCCTCTCCTTCACAGCACCCTCCTTGTGGGACCCTGGTGATGGCCAGTAGCCACACCGACAGGCAGGTGAGGGCATATAGCCACATCTCGTCTGAATGCCGTTAGGGAGTCGGGCCCCGGCAACGGCCTGTAGCCACACCGACAGTGAAGGGATGGCCTATAGCCGCCCTCAATCTGTTGCCCAAGGGAACCTAGCCACAGCCTGTAGCCACACCAGGGACAGTCGCCAAAGTCTAGGTGTTTAAGGGGCGGCTTGCCGTCCCTAGGACACCTAGAGTGCCACTGGGTTCGCTTTCTAGACCAGAGTTTAGACAAACAAGAGAGGGCCAGGATGTGTAAGAATCACGGGGCTACAACCTTATACGAATATTGACAAATACAACTGATGTGGAAGGAGTAGACAATCTGATACAATTTCATAGACAACAATCAATACAAAGGCTGGCTTTAATGGGTCTAGTATCGCACAGGATACTGTATACACAGGAGTCTAAGTCTGGTTCAAGAGGGCAAAGGCACTATTACACTGTTCATGGTTGTGAGGCACTGTCGTGTGGCATTCGCTGCTCTGACACTGAGTTTACAAGCTGAACACGGGGGAGGGTGTTACCGACTCTCACAGGGGAGGGGAATAGTTACAAGTGTCGTTACAAGGGGGCATGGGTAATATCACTGCTATGTTTCTGTATTCTAGTGCCTTACTTGGCCCCACTGCACACTGGAATTCACTAGGGTGCCTGTTTTTTTTATTCACTTGTCTCGGTTTTTTCTGGCCTGACTGTAAACTCACTTTTACACTCTTAGTGCCGATGTCACTGTTCACTACAAGTTCACTGTCTTTTCGTCCACACTTGGTTTCGCTGGGAAAAGGGAAAGTCTAGGACTCACAACTCTTGGCCCGGGATGGGCGGAGGCCCTGTGGGAGTCCCTTCGTCCCGCGGCCACAGGACCACTCTCAGGGGCGTCATCTCTCTGCGTGGGCTCGGGCTGTGGGTGACGAAAGGCCCCTCACTGTCGGGGCTGGGGACTGGGGTCTGGCCCTTGGGATTGGGGCCGAACAGGCATTGGAGGTGCTCACTCAAGTGCCTGGTAGATGACAGGCGTCGCCTTTGCCGGGGTGGGAAGTAGGCCCACCCGGGGGTCTGGGGGACGTCTTTGGAGGGGCGCCAACTGCTGTCTTCTGCTGGGGGCACCGCCGTCAGGGCTGGGCTGCGGCGTCGGTCTTGGCCAGAGTCCGTCAGGTAGGCATCCTCTTCCTCTGGGCGGAGGGAGAACAACCCAGGGACAGTACAGGGCCGCTCCACCAATCCTTTGAGTGGTGGTCCTGCTCCTGGAGGTTGCCTCAGTCTGGGTGGACAGGTGGGTAACCTGTGCTCCTGCTGGAGGCCAGGACTGAGCACAGCTCGTTTTGTTGCAGAGTCACAGGGGGCGAGAGACTTTGGCGACTCTCCCCGGAGCGGTTACAGGCTGTCGCTGGGTTCCCTTGGGCAAAAGGCGGAGGACGGCTACAGGCTGTAACTTAGCTGATGGTGCAGCTACAGGCATTCGCTGGGTTCCCTTGCGCAAAAGGCGGAGGGCGGCTACAGGCCGTCCCTATGCAGTTGGCGCAGTGACAGTCTGTCACCAGGGCCCGACTCACTAACGGGCACTCAGGTGAGGTGTGGCTATAGGCTTTTGTCTGCCTGTCGGTGCGGCTACCGGCCGTCACCGAGGTCCCGCAAGAAGGGTGCCGTGCAGGAGAGGAGCGGCTACAGGTCGTCTCCTTCCTATTGGTGCGGCTACAGGCTGTCGCCGGTGGCGTGCCCTTCGAGGCAACTACAGAAGGAGAGGGGACATAGTCTTCTCTCCCCAGTGCGTCTATAGGCTGTCACTGGTTTCTGTAAGAGATGTAAGCAGCACTAGACGGAATGGCTACAGGCCGTCTCCTAATTAGCAACCGGCTACTGGCCGTGACTTTTTTGTGAGCGGCTACAGGCAGTCTCTGGTGCCTGGCTACAGGCTGTGGCCCTTTGTTTTGGTGA
The DNA here is from genome assembly GCF_032717465.1 of Coenobita brevimanus. Lineage (NCBI taxonomy): Eukaryota > Metazoa > Arthropoda > Malacostraca > Decapoda > Coenobitidae > Coenobita > Coenobita brevimanus. Next base: position 8,642,096 of record NC_136987.1, on the reverse strand, counting down.
GTGGCTACAGGCCTTCTCTGGTGCCCAGCTAAAGGCCGTCTCTTTAAAAACTGAGTGGCTACAGGCCATGGCTGGGGTGCTGCTTTGAACTATTAGGCCAGTTCCACCCCTATCCTGTCAGTGGTCAGCTCGCCTGGAAGGTAGTGCACTTTGACTTACGTGGTGGTGGCGGGCAAGTTCTGGGGAATAGGGGCGCGCAGTCCGAGTGATCTTATGGCCCTGTTGCCCGGGCGCAAACTGCATGCCGTCCAGCCCTCCGTATCATCCTCCTGGGGGTGTGGTGGAGGCTTGTGTTGTCACTGCTGGCATTTTACTCTTGTTAATCACTTGTCACTTTATGTCAAGACTAGTTCAGGCTACATTTAATGTGTCTGTGAGGTATATGTATGTAAGTACTAACTTCTTTAGGAGGGAAAAATAAGTTACAGATCCATGAAAAGTATGAGTGTGAGATGGATCCCTGCCCGGCTCTGCTCAGCATCGTGTTATAGATAAATGCCAGGCCGTGAGAAGGGAACCCGTTCAGGGATGAAATGAGAGAAAATTCCATTTTCCAACTTTTTCTCTCAGCTAATTTCGTAGTATCAATTTAATATGAGAGGAAGGTTATCGAAAACGATTGCCATCGTGCACTCATCTGCTTTTAATAATTCAATTTTACTAGAATTTAAGGAAATCGAGGGGAAAGCGGAAAGTTACGTCACCGCGGAAGAACAGTGACATCAGGTTCGTGGGTATTTGAGTTAAACACGACGGGCAGTTTGAATCCAACCTCACGCCTATTGTGTTCATGGAGCTGTAATATTAAAGTAAGTACAAATATTATTGTGCCTCTTTTAGGCATCCAGTGAGTGAAGGGAAAAGTCTTACTCAGAACTTATAAATGACCTCTACAGGCTACTGGCACCAATACGCAGTTTCTTTCACCCTTTTTAAGACTTTTACCTCACTCAATTATCCCTCAAATACACATGACATAGTAGCACTGTTTTTACTTATAACTACTGAATGACAGTGAGAGGCACTGCCGACCCAAAAGAGATCGTCACCAAAACAAGCAGGTACTTCACTCTCCTCCTGGTCCATAAACACTGATGTCAACTCGACACCTATTATGTCCCACAGAGACAAATCTCCCATCCACCTTGACCCGCCCCGTCCTGTTGACGTATGGGTATGTTGCAATGTTTTGCATTTGCCAGTCCCGGCGTCGTACTGGTACGTCGTGCAATTGCAAAGTGCATAATTTCCACAATTTTCAAATTTCGTGCTTGATTTTCGGTACGTATCCTTGCTTGACCTTCCCCTACCTGCCACCAGGCAGGGACACTCGGCGACCCCGCGTGACCCGCGCTAACCCGCGGCTCGTTCACTCACCTGTTAGCAACGGTCCTGCTCAGACATGGCTACGTGAGATCTCTCAGAGGTCGAAATTCAAGCCGCCCTGGATGCCTTTACAGGTGATAGTGATTCCCCACTGGACGACGAGGTTGTTGACAAAGATTATGTGCAGCCAGATGAGGAGGAAACCACCAGCAGTGATGAAGAAGTCCTGTCCCCCAGGAAACGGCAGTACGTGACTTACCGTGCTGCTAGAGAGGGGCAGCCGGCCAAGAAACCACGTGCAACATCCTATGCCCAGCCTCAACGTGATGTGGAACCCGAATTTGATGACGAGGACGGAGTCGTGGGACGTGCTGCCACGTGGTATGGACGTGAGGTGATTATTCATCATGGCCCCGAGCGCACATCATGTTGGACGAGCAGGTATGGCCTAGTATTTTGTTTGGGGAGGTAGGAAGAGCCGTGGAGGGAGTGGGGAGTGAAAGGGAAAGTGCAGGGAGGAGTATGGAAAGTGAGAGTGGCGTGAGTGAGTCATCGCTCTCCCTAGGTAGTGTGAGGCGGCGGGGTGTATCACGTGGGCGAGTGCGGGTGCGTTCTGTATCACGTGGGGTTGTAATGGAGGGGGAAGGTGGGGAGGAACCACTCCCAAGCACGTCTTATGCTCCCCAATATCCCCAAACACGTGGGCGAGTTAGGGTGCGTGAAAAATCACGTGGTGTTGTGATGAAGGGGAAAGGTGGGGAGGAACCACTCCCCAGCATGTCTTATGCTCCCCAACATTCCCGAACTTCATCCCCACAGCCCCCTAATGTTCCTCAAGGTCGTAAGGGTAAGGGAAAGGGAAAGGGGAAAGACAGAGGGAAGAGGAGTGAGAGTGGGGAAGCCCTCCGCTCTCCTTCTCCCCAACCTCCCCCACCAGCATCTCCTCCCCACCCAGGCGAAGGCGGTGATGGGGATTATGGGGACGAGGGATTTGTGGGATGGAATTGGGAGGATGGGAGTGATTTTTCTCCCCTCATTCACCCCTTCACTGAGCAGGGGCGCGCTGGCTGCATTGCTCCAGGAATTCACTGTAATTCCACCAGGTTGGATTTTTCCCACCTGTTTTTTAGTGAGGCATTTGTTGATCAGATTGTTTACCAAACCAACCTTTTTGCAAGCACCCAACGCCTTGAGAGTGAAAGATTGGGAACAAGGAGTAGGCATTCTGTTATATATGATTACCCTGTCTCCCTTTCAGAAATGTTCCTATTTTTTGCCCTGGTCCTTTTGGTGGGTATTATACGAAAGAACAAAATTCCGGCTTACTGGACAAGGGACCTTGTTATGTTTACACCAATATTTGGGCAAGTCATGAGCGGTAATCGATTTCAACAAATTCTAAGTCACCTCCATTTCTATGATGCTCATGATCCTGCAAATGCGAACGACACAGATAACATGAGGCGAATTAGGTTGGTCTTTGATCACCTGAGGCAAACCTTTCGTTCATCATTTTATCCTTATAGAGACCTCGTCATAGACGAGAGTCTCGTGTTGTGGAGAGGTAATATTTCATTTAGGCAGTATATACCCAGCAAAAGGCACCGTTTTTGGTTCAAGATCTTTGTTATGTGCGACTGTAAGACTGGATACGTGCAAGACATAGTCTTGTACACCGGTGCACAGACAGACATAATAGAAGATCGGAATATTGGACTGTCGGGAGCAGTGGTAAAGACAATGATAGAAGACTACCTTCATTGTGGTCACGTCCTCTACCTGGACAACTGGTACACTAGCCCTCTTCTCGCTCGTTATCTTCACACGCATGAAACGGGAATTTGTGGAACCGTGAAGGTGAACTGGCGTCACATGGCCAAGGTAGGGCGGAAACTTGACAGGAATAAGGTTGTCTTCTTCAAAGCCAACAACATCCTTGCAACTGTGTGGAACCTTAATAGAGAAGTAAGCCTCTTGTCAACGGTTCACCGTCCCTTGATGCACCGTACTGATTCCGTTGATTACCGGAGCGAGAACAGGCGTCGTATTTGGAAACCTGATTGTGTCATGGACTATAACATAAACATGCGCCTGGTGGACCAGTCAGACTCCGTGATATCGACGGTAGAGTGTGGCAGGACCACGATGAAGTGGTATAAGAAACTGTTCTTTCACTTGATAGACATCACTGCTCTGAATTGCCACCACCTTCACGCCATGACAACAGGAGTTCAGGAAACCTTTGAAGGGTTTGTGAGGGAGCTCACAAGAGAGATGTTTGCACAGTATGCTGTTGAAAGGCCCCAACATCGCACCCGCACTGCCCCTATTGCCCAAACTCCCCTGAGAATATCCGGCCGCCATTTCCCCACTCCTATCCCTCCCCAGCCAAGCAGACCTAGGCCCCAACGCAGGTGTCACGTGTGTCACCACACAAAGAAAGGACACCCGCTATGAGTGCGTCGAGTGTGACGTGGGTCTCTGTATTCACCCATGTTTCAGCGAATATCACACCTTGATGCAATTCTAATATGGTATGAATGCGATAGGAAGCTGAAACTATGAAGTAAATGCGACAAACAGACGCTCAGTGAAATTATCAGTCAGGTTGATCTGAAAATATTAGTATAAAGTGCATACGGGTATAACATAAGTGCAAAAATTGTATGTAAGTGTATAAATATGCTGTAAGTGGAAACATACCTAGCGAGGGTTTTTTGATGCGATATTCTGTCGCTCAGTGCAATAAATAAGGCCCGTAAATATGTAAATATTATTATGGGAAATGCTAACGGGTATAAGTTCAAATTATTGTAAGTGCTGAAATATATTCTAAGTCAAAATATTCCTAGCGTGTATAGACCGATATCCTGACGCTCAGTGGAATGAATAAGGCCTGTAATTATGAAAATAGAAGTCAACAAATGGGAAAGTGTGTAATATATGTGAAGAATTTGTATGTAAGTGTTTGAGTATTATGTTGGTCGAAACATTCATTGCGAGGGTATTTTCATGCGATATTCTGACGCTCACTTGAATAAATAATGCCAGTAACTATGTATAGTGCAGTATAGGGGTGTAAACGTGTGTAATGTAAGTGGGAAAGTATAATTGGAGTGAAAAAATAAAGTAGAAGATGAAACACGAGTGTTTGAGATTGTGCTTGCTACGTGAATATGCGCTATCATTTCGCTAAATGCCCTCGTAATGAATGCAAATAATTGAAAACGTTGACATTGGTGGAGGAAAGGTTCTATGTAAAGGAAAAAATAATAGGAAAGTGATAAAACAATTGGGTATGTTGAAATACGAGTCATAGCGAGTGCGCTTAGTAAGCCGATGTGCGCTAAACTTATGCTGCATGTCATCATAATGAATGAAAACATCTGAAAACATTTACAAACAGTAAAAATAGGTAAAATGTCAATGAAACAGAAGTATACAAGTAGAAAAAATGATATGTTGACTGATACAAGAAATTAGCACATAGCATGTTACCACTCAGACCTAACTTGCTATGCTCGTGCGATGGTACAATGCTTATTTTTCATATATGTGTTTGAAATCCATTATATTGCTACTCTTATTGTTTATTAGTTCAAATTCAATAAATGTAGAGGTGTTGTTTGTTGTTTCTCCCAGTATTTCCTACCATAGAAAACGTGAGCGCCTCACACGTCAATGATAGAATACGATACCTGGCGCGGGGGACCTCACCTGTTCCGACCACTTATGGACCACGGTAAGCCCTTTCTTGGTGATTTTCCTTTGTTTCTCAACCAAAGCGGAAGTTTTAGCCAAAAAAAAAAAAAATCCAAAATAGCTCGGGATTGGGGGATGTTGGAGGTGTGGAAAACCTCGGCACGTGACGGGTTAAGTCACTTATGAGACCCCAGAAGCCTATTATAGAGGGTATCGTGGACGTCCAGACTAGGTTGTCCTACACACTCTTTGCAGTAGATAAGCCTCAAGGAGGAAAGCGGTTAACAAGTAACACATTCACTTCATCCATACAGTCTTATACGCAAAGTCTTCCCCGAGTTTCCTTACAGCTACTAGGCAGGTCCTCATGTACTCCAATACATCCTCATACAGAGAAAACCTGTATTGCATCCAACTCAAGACGTCTTATCGTAAAGTAACACCAGTGACAGGGGTTTGACAGAAAGATTGAAACTTACTAACGGAACCAGAGCGTAGTACAATATACATTTAACAATCCTCAATATATCTACGGATAGGTCTGCTGTTTCTGGGTGGCAAGGTCTCAAGCTGACAATCCTTATTGTCTTCCACCACAACTGATCGCTCGATCAGCCACTGTTCCAGTCCTATATAAGGCTTCACTTTCTCAGCTACTCTTTGCACTACAGTGTCGTCAAACGTGTTTTTCAAGCGATAAACACCACCCTCACATATCACTTCTATCAATTTATATGGTCCCACCCATTTGCATTCAGCTTCTGGCTCGTACCTGGCTCGAGTTTTCATATTTTGCCCATACTAAGTCTCGACACTCGGCCACTTGGTTCTTCCGTTTCCAGTTGGCTACATCACGGAACTTGCGAGCCATGTTCAAAGAGGTTTGTTGTATGAGATCACGAGCCACGGCCACTGCCTTCTGACATTCATCATTTTCTATCACTGGTAAGTTCACACCTATCTGTCTAGGGGGGTGCCTTGAGAAGAAAGCAAAATGGGGTTCTTCGCCGACTGACGTAAGCACAGCACCGTTCAGAACACGTTGACATTCACTCAAGAATTTGGGCCATCGAAGGTTTCCCAGTACACTTTTCATGGTCCTGTGCAATCTCTCCGATAGTCAGTTGCCACGGGAGTGATGTGGAGTCACATAACCTATTTTTATGTTGTAGGAGAAGCAAAGGTCTTTGAATTGTTGCGAGGTAAACTCTCCTCCATTATCCACGAGAAGTGTTGGAACTCCATAATTACACAAATACTCTGAGAAGTTAGCACACACCTTACCCGTAGTTTTAGTCCTGAGTTTGTAAAATTTGACAGACCTACTGTAGTGGTCCAGAACTGTCAGCACGTAACGGTACCCTTGGGTTCCAGCACACATATCAGTGAGATCAATACTGATCCAGTCAAGGGGCTTGTGCACAGGGTGCAACTCCTGCCATTTCTGTTGTAGCCCAGAGGTACCCTTAAATTGCTGGCAGCTTTTACATTCTGACACATAGGTACTCATTTCTGCTCTAAGGTTTGGCCAGTAGAACATTGTTTCAGCCTTGTTAATTGACTTTTTCCAGCCTAGGTGTCCTGACTCTTGATCTTGTACTAAACTCAAAGCAGCCTTCTTTAACTCCTATGGGACTACTAGTAAGTAATGTAGGCTGTCATCCCTCTTAGGTACTAGCAAATACAGAATTCCTTGTTCTCCAGCAAACTGAATTAATGTGGCGCGAGAACAGTGATGTTTAGGGACTGCACCACTTCCTAGGTAATCTATCATATCCTTCCACCTAGCCTCTTTACACTGGGCCTCTCTCTTTTCTTCCCGAGTCTTTCCTAGCCATCTCCCATCTGGCTCCCATCTCAGCACTCTCACTGGTCTACTTAACTGGTCTGCAACCACGTTCTTCCTACCCATCTTTTAGTCAATGTCGAACCTGTACTCACGCATTTCCAGCATCCATCTGTTTATTCTAGGTAACTTTGTCTTCTTTTTGAATAGTTACTAGAGGCTGGTGATCAGTCTTAATGGTGAACCGACTACCCCACAAATAATGGTGGAAATTCATGCAAGCTAAGATTATGGCTAGAGCTTCTCTACCAGTGGTGGAGTAACGTGCGTCTACGGGCTTCAGTTTCTTAGAAAAGTAACCCACTGGTCTGAGTTACCCATCTGCCTGCGTTTGCATGAGAGCGGCTCCCACATGAATGTTACTAGAGTCAGTGTGCAGGATGAATCTATTATCAACATTAGCTTTTAGTAAGATAGGAGCACTGATCAGTTTTTGTTTAAGGTGCTGAAAGGCTTCCTCACATGACGGGGACCATTGAAAATGAGCATGCTTCTTAGTCAGTTCACTTAAGAGGACAGTAGTTTTAGCAAAGTGGGGGATATGCTTCCTATAAAATCCAACCATACCCAAGAATCGCCTCACATCTTTAATATTTTTAGGAGACTTCATGGCAACCACTGCTTCAACATTCTCAGGTCTGGCTTACATCCCTCTTTTGGTACTAAGTGTCCTAAGAACTTTACTCGTTTGTGGGCAAACTGACATTTAGAGACATTCAGCTTGAGTCCATTCTCAAAATGATGTTTAAACAGGGTTGATAGTCTATTATGGAGCTCAACCAAGTTGGGTGCCCATACAATGATATCATCCAGATAATTCTTCACCCGGCCTTCCTTCATAAGTGGGGCAAGAAAAGATGTGAGCTGACGTGTAAATATCGCCGGACTACAACTTAATCCAAAGGGGAGTCTCTTGAAGTGATAGAGCGAAATTCCATCACTGAAAGTGGTAACATCTCGACTTTCTTCATCCAGCACTACCTGATAATGTGCATCCTTCATGACTAGGGTTACATAGAAACGGTTTCCAGCTGTCAGCTCTATTAATTCATCTAACTTAGGCAACGGTTGTAAGTCGGTTTGCAACTTGGTGTTAACTTGTTGATAGTCCATATACATTCTCTTACTCCCATCGGGCTTTGATACTAGGACTATTGGACTCAGCTAGGCAGCAGCAGATGGCTCAGTATGCCTTTTGTCTGCATATCTCCCAATATTTGTGATATTATTGCCTTTGCATTCTCGGGACAGCTATACAGAGGACTTCTGGTTGGAGTAGGGTCGGAAATACCAATGTGAGCGGGGGGGACCTTCATGGTTCCCAGTTCATCTTCACTGAGGATGAACACCTGATGATTCTCTTTGAGAACATTTGTCAACTGCTCTTTTTGTCTAGAATCCAAGTGATCCCAATTGCACTTGTTAATTAAGACCTGCAATTTCTCCTCTCGAGTAATGGGACCAGAGGCTGTGTTATAATCGGGATGTATGGCATTGCTCACTGTGGTACTTCTGACATGGAAGGGTGTGTCCTCAATTTGGTCATTAGATAATTTGTTATAAGTGGCCAGCAAGGTACCAGGTTTTAGACTGATTCTTGACCCACTAGGGTTATGGAAGGGAAGATAGACTTCCTCTTTCTCGTTAACTTTAACACACGGGTGCCTCTTGCTGGAGACATCTAGCCTCAGGATTAATCTCAAGAATATCATGGGGGTTCTCTGCTATTGATACAGGCAACATACAGGTTTGATATGGAGGAAGGTCGATTCTGGTTACTAGTCTGATGTAATTACTTCGTGAGGATTCCCAACTACTTGTCTGTGACTTGGTTCCTCGAACAAATCTCAGCCTGCCACTGTTAGTATGAACAAAATGAACTGGATAAGTAAAGTCAGCCCACTGGAAGGTTTTACGACTGTTATCCCAGGACAATTGGGGCTCTTCCAAGGAAGTCAACACCCAATAACAAATCTGTACTTAGGTACCCATTGGGATTCACTACTACTAAATGCTTCGCAACTTTGGAAGACCCTATGAAAATATCAAGTTAGGTCGTACCCAGAATTTTGAGTGATGTTCCTGTAATCCCTGAAAGAGGTGGTATAGTTTTACTTTGGGAGACTGGTAAACCGAGTTCTATTACCAGTGACTGTCTCGCTAAGGTGAATTCACTACCTGTGTCTGTCAGAGCTTGGCCTGACCTGTTATTCAAAAGCAGAGTTATGGCAAGGGATTTGTTCTCAGTAGCCAGCCACCTCGTCCTACCGTCTCTTTGTGGACAGTCATTTTGTCCCTTAGGATAATTTGTCCTCAAACAGTCAAAAAAGGATCCAGGTGGAGGGTTCAATGGACAGTTACGTTGATCATGTGTTCGTGTCTTGCAGTACGAACACCATGGGGGTCTCTGAAATCTAGCCATGTATTTCAGTTGATGTGATATTGGTTTAGTGATGCTTGTAACTTGTCCCACTTATCTTCAGCTACCTGTGGCTTTTGAGAATGCAGTAATTGGGGTTGCTGAGTTGGTGTTTTAGCTTTGGGTTCAGGCCTATCTGACTGCCTCACTTCATATACCCTACCATTACTACTGGCTCGACGTGCCTGGTCCAACTGGCGTTCTTGATTAACTATTTTCAAGAATCTATCTAAAGACACATCACTGCCCATGAAGAAGGTCAGCTTATCCTGAACATACCTAGGTGAGCCTTGAAGGATTTTGCGCTTAATCAGCTTATCCTTCCTCGGCCAATCACCTGTGGGGAATTTTGCTCCTCAGGTGGAAATGAGACGGGTCAGCCTGTTCACGAATTTTCTTGGGTCATCCGAAATATCATATGCCTCGGATTCAATGCTCTCCCAGACTTGTTCGTCACATGGACTAGAAAACTGTATTGTGAAAACTTTCTTCAGATATGCCCAGGAATTAAGATTGCCTTTGGAATTCTCAGTCTGTAATAAGGCGGCAATATCTGAGTCTACCCTGGCTCTGGCTACAGCAATTCTCTTATGATCTAGAGTGAAACAACATTCAACATTTTCAAAGAAACGAGTTAGGTGGCCCTCAGCTCGTTATTCTTGCAGTTCTTCAAATTCAAGCAAGGCCATGTCTCGTGGCTTCAAGATAGAACGAACTGTTTGGGGAGATTTACAGTAGGTGTTACCTTAGGTGCTTCTGTGAAAGTCATGGTAGATGGAGGTTTTTGTGGATTCTGTAGGTTCTGGTAAGAACCCTGATTACTGTTCATGCCAAGGGACTGATTCACTGGGCTTGGGGCATTATCAGTTGGTTGTAAGGGGTTGTCTCTGGCTCATGGTTCTGTCACTTCTTCTACTAATTTTTGGAGTATGCCCTGATGTGACGCTATGATCCTTGTGAGTCCCTCAGTCTCATTGTTCCTAAGCTGGTCAGGCCTATCAGGCAACACATCTGTCTCTCTAGGGTTGTGTTAATTTCATTGTCATCATTGGGAGTGCAGTCTACTGCTTCAACTTTGTACAAATGTTCCATCTTGTATGTTTTTTTGGCATGTAATTATTGCTAAAATTAGCACCGTTCCTAATCCAATTTGCATACACACACAGACTGAGAAATGGTAACGTGGAAACCAAACTCTTCGGTTAGGGGTTCGTTATTACTCCAGGAGTACAGTTAATTTACAGTACAGTACAACTCATTCCTAACTCCTAGGAAAAATCCCACCGCTGCCACCAATGTAACAGAGGACGTGGGGTGACGACGGGTCGTTTTCCCTTGCATGCCGACAACCACCAGAATACCAAGGAAAAGCACAATCTGTCCCCTTAACTCCCGTTCTTGCACGGATAAGATCAAAGGGTAAAATAACAGCTAACTGACTTAAACGATATCTTATTAAAGTTTAGGTTATAATCTTGTAAAGTACACACATCCTCCTGCCTACTTAGGACCACCACTACTGAAAAATACTAGGAGTACTGAAGACACGGGTAAGTGGGGTGCATGACGTAGGTGTAGCCAGGTAACTATGAGGGTGCCTCCACCGACACCTCTCTCTACTGGGCATTTCTTCCCTCAACACCAGTGCCCTGGAATTTATTTGATTCACAATAGAAAAATAATATATGTGATCCCAAGTTCACAGCAATAAGTATCAATTACAAAGTTAGCAAAGCATAGCCTAGTGAAAAGAAATGAAATTTTTATGAGCTAGAGTTATAGCTAGATTAGGTAAGTTTACCCTTGAACTCCCAGTTTCTTCCCATTTAACCTTGAAAAGGTAAAGATTGTAACTTTTATTCATTTACCATTTGAAATGCAATCATTGATTAACTTCTATTCAGTTACCACTTGGAATGTAATCACTGGTTATAAAATAACATGGAGGTATGATTCTGTAGCGTTACACTGCCGCGGGGAACAAAGGCTTTTTCCAGCATGCCGTTCACTTCATTTCTCTTATTAATCACTTGTCACTTTATGCTAAGACTATTTCAGGCTACACTTAATGTGTCTATGAGGAATATATAAATGCAAGTACTAACCTCTTTAGGAGGGCACAATAACCTACAGATCCATGGGAGGTAAGTATGAGTGCGAGAAGGATTCCTGCCCGGCTCTGCTCCGTGTCGTGTTATAGACAAAGGCGAGGCCGTGAGAGATGAACCCGCTACAGGGATGAGACGAGGAAAAAATTCCATTTACCAACTTTTTCTCTCAGCTAATTTGGTAGTATGAATGTAATATGAGAGGAAGGTTATCAAATACGACTGTCATAGTGCACTCATCTGTTTTTAATAATTAAGTTTTACTAGGATTTTAGGAAATTGAGGGGAAAGCAGAGCTGTTATGCTAGGTGTTCTTAGGCCAGCTTCCCGTCCTAACAACGCCTAAGGTATAGCTGGGTTCTCTTTCTAGACCAAAGCTTAGAGACAGTGTGAGAGGAACAGGGCATAAAAACACAGGGCAACAGCCTTACATGTACATTACCAAATTCTAGGTACAGGAAGCTTGACAATTCACAAGACTCTATCCAAAGGCGAGAACTGGAGTTGGCAGGTATATAATTAAACTACAGGTATCATGCAAGGTACCGACAGTCTTGGGAAGAGACAGACAGACGCTGTACTTAAATGAAGATGGGATTGTGCTTCGTTCTAGGGCTGCTTGTACTTTATGATAATCATGTACCTGTCCCGCATTACATTAAGTGAAATAGGGAGGTGGAACACTGTTCATGTCTCTTATAACATTTAGTAAAGTCTGGGTAGTTAGACACTGTCACTGTATTCTATACACTGATAGTCACTTTCACTTTCACCTCGCAGGCAGGAAAGTCACAGACACTATCGGGATGTGGGGCAAGAGAGCAGGCCAGCCAAGGAGGGGGCTCACAGGCAGCGGCCCAGTGTCAGCTGCATCCCCTCAGGTGTCCTCTCGTCGAGGGGCCATGGGACTACTTGTGGGGGCGTCATCCTCTGGAATGGGCTGTGGTCAGGTGTGGTGAAGGGCCCTGCACTGGATGGTCTTGGTTATGGGGTTTGGCCCTCGGGACTGAGGCCAAAGATCCTCTGAAGGTGCTCCTGCAGGTGCCTGGTGCAGGAAAGGAGTTGCTCCTCTTCTGGACTGGAGAGGTCGCACCCGGTGGTACTAGGGGTGCCATGGAAAGCCCGTCTGCTATGATCTCACTTCCGCTGCTTCGCTGTCAGGTTAGGGCTGCGGTGTTGCTTGTGACAGGAGTCCGACAGGTGCTGTTCTCCCTCTGGCGCCGGCTTGATGGAGTGCAGCCCCAGGGTCAGGACGGGTCTTCTCCACCAGTCCTCTATTGGAAGGTTCCCCTCCTGGAGGCTGCCTCGATCTGGGGAGTTAAGGATGTGACTTACTCTCTCACCAGTGAGGCGGCTCGAGCAGGAGTCTCCCTCAGGTTGTGAGGTCACTGGGTGCGAGGGGCTTTCAAGGTGCCCCTCCCTGGCATGGCTATCGGCCGTTGCCGAGGTCCCTTGGGCAACAGGAGGAGGGTGGCTACAAGCTGTCCCATTCCCGTCGGTGTGGAAATCGGCTGTCACCGGGGCCCGACTTCCTGACGGGACTGCAGACAAAGTGTGGCTACCTTCTGTCACCTGTCCACGGGTATGGCTACCGGCCGTCGCTGAAGTCCCGCTTGAGGGGTGACATGTAGGGAAAGGTGGCCACAGGCTGTCCCCTGTCTACTGGTGCGGCTGCCGGCTGTCACTGGTGTCGTGCCCCTCAAGGCAACTGCAGGAGAGGGGGTGTACCGTTCTCTCCCCGCATGCGGTAACTGGCTGTCACGGGTTCTGCAGGGGGGGTGGGAAGCACTATGAGTGGCTGCTGGCCATCTTTTAAAGGTGCAGCTACAGGCCATCACCGTTGCACGACTGCAGGCCGTTGCTTTTAGTGTGCGGCTACCAGCCATCATAGTTGCACAGCTACAGGCCGTTAGTGTGAGGCTACTGGCCATCACTGGGGTGCTGCCTGGAGCTGTTTTGTTAGCTCCACCCCGATCCTGATGAAGGCTGGGTCGGTTGAAGGGTAATGCACCCAGACTGAGATGTTCGCGCCGAGTGCATTCCGTGGAATAGGGGAGCACAGCTGTATGGGACATACGTCCATATTGCGCGGACATCATGTGCGCCCTACTTACCCCTCCGTTGTCGCCTCCTGGGGATGTTGTGATGCCCTCAGTTGCTACTGTTTCAAGAACATTACGTCACAGCAGAAGAATAGTGACGTCAGGTTAGCAGGTATTTGAGTCAAACACGCCGGACAGTTTGAATCCAATGCCACCCCCATTGCATTCATGGAGCCTTAATAGTAAAGTAAGTACAGATATTACTTTGCCTATTTTAGGTGACAAGTGAGTGGAGCGAAAAGTCTTACTCAGAACTGATAAATGACCTCTACAGGCTACTGGCACCATTACATCAGAACTGAAGTGCCCTACCTCACCATACGTCCAACACCCTTTTGTTCCAATTGTGGAATTCCTTGCACTGTACTGTTCTTGCTCATTCTTGCAGTTGTAACAATCCTTCTTATATACTGGCTTCCTGCAGAACCAGCAACTTCCTCCGATCATCTTCTGTTCCCTCCTCCACTTTTAACGGTGATCTTTCCTATGTCCTGGCTTTTTACGGTACCAGCAACTTCCTTCACATTTTTCCACTTCATGTACCTGCCCCTGTCTTGCCTTGAATCACCCACTATGACCTGCCTGAAAAGTGGATAGTGCACTTTCAGCTCTGCACTATCAAGAACATCGACGAACTGGTTCCTCAGAAGAATAACCAGCAGGTTAGGTGCTGCTCCATGGTACACCTTGTGTGCCATACTCTCCAGTTCATGAGCAAGCTACTGTAGGCAATCATCTCGAGCCCATACACGGCTCCAGAATCTTGTTCTGTAAACCTCAGTCTGATGCATGGTCCCATATCTGTGCTCCAGCACTTTTACTAAGGACTGATAACTGTTCTTCTCCTCTATTGACATCTGGTCAAGAATCTCCATTGCTGCGCCCTTAAGTTGCTCCCGAATGTCGTGGAGTGGGCACCTGTGGCTACAAGCGAAGAACTCCCAGGGACTGATGGTGATTGAATTCTGGCTCTCCTTGTATGCCGGGCGCTTGTTGGTGGGGTGAGCCCTAGGTGGGGTTGGTATAGGGTTGGTGTGGGTTGGTAGTGGCCAAGGCTTGGTGGGAGGGGTTGGTTTATTCGTAGGGAATTTACTCACTATGTTGACTTGTTGAGGGGTGGAGTGGGAGGTCAGGAGTCGCCATACTAGCTGGACATCCCTGTCCAGGTCTCCTGTAGGGTCGTGTATGGTAAAGTGCTCTTTGACAATACCTGGGAGAACTCTGAGCAGGGTGTTAAACATGTGCTGCTCCCAGGTTCCTGTGTCGGCTTCCTGGTATGCGGCGGTGACGAGCCACCTGGCCTGGATGTGGGTATCATCCAGGCTTCCATCGTATGTTAGGCTGTCCAGCTGGGACAATGCTACCACCCTTCCTAGAGATGGCGTGATCGCTTCTACTACGATCTTGGTAATATTCACTCATGTTAGGTCGGGGACGACTTTGGGTGCAATACTGGCTGCTGCATTGCCCAGAAGTGGTAGGGTGACCGCAGTCTTCAGTCTGTCATCCTCATCCAACAGTGGCTTGATTATGGACAAGTACGTGTGAATATCGTACTGCTCCTGATCGAATTTGGGCAATTGTACGTGTGGTTTGGTTGCCATTTTGCGGTTGTTTGCTCCTCTCTGTGTATGCCTGGGTCAAGAACCATCGCTGTCCACCAGTGTTATGCTAGGCGTTTTTAGGTCGGCTTCCCTTCTGAACAACGCCTAAGGTATAGCTGGGTTCCCATTGTAGACTGAAGCGTAGACACAGTATGAGAGGAACAGGGCACAAAAACACAGAGCAACAACCTTACATGTATATTACCAAATTATGGATACAGGAAGCTAGACTTTGTCCAAAAGCAAGTAACTGAAATGGACAAGTATTTATGAGTTAAAGGTATCTTGCAGGATACCAACAGACAGACAAACAGACACTGCTCTTCAGACAAGTTGTGACTACATTTTTATTCTGCTGCTGTTAGTTTCTCACATTATTTCTATAACTGTCCCACGGTATGCACTGGTAGTGTCTTTCTTACTTCTCACTATATTCAGGCTGTTTTACCACTGTCACTGTACTTTGTATTCGGGCAGTCACATTCACTTTCACTGTCCCTGTACTAGATAAACGGGCAGTTATTTTCACTTTCACTTTCACTTGTGGGCAGGGAGAGGGATCAGTCACTATAGGGATATGGGGCAGGGGAGCAGACAAACCAAGGGCGGGGACCAGTGGCTCACAGGCGGCAGCCCGGTGTTGGTGGCGCTCCTTCAGGTGTGCTCTCAGTGAGGGGCCACAGGACTATCCGTGGGGGCACCGTCCTCCGGGATGAGCTGCGGTCAGGTGTGTTGAAGGGCCCTGCACTGGAGGGGCTTGGTACTGGAGTCTGGCCCTCAGGACTGGGGCCGAAGAATCGTGAAGGCGCTCCTGCAGGCGCCCAGTGCTGGAAGGGCATCGCTCCACCTCCAGACTGGAGAGGTCATGCCCCGGGGTGCTGGGGGCTGCATGGAGGACCCGCCGGCTGTGGTTTCACTCCTGCTGCTTCACCGTCAGAGTAGGGCTGTGGCGTTGCAGGCGGCAGGAATCCGACAGGCGTGGGTCTCCCTCTGGTGCTGGCTGGATGGAATGTAACCCCAGGGTCAAGATGGGTCCTCGCCACAAGTCCTTGATAGAGAGGTGTTCCTCCTGGAGATTGCCTCGGGTGGGACTTGTTCTGCCACCGGAGGGGCGGCTCGAACAGGTGTCTCCCTCAGGTAGGGAAGGCACAGGGGGGTGAGGGGCTTTTAGGGCGCCCCTCCCTGGCGCGGCTACCGACTTTTGCCGAGGTCCCTTGGGCAACGGGAGGAGGGCAGCTACAGGCCATCCCTTTCCCATAGGTGCGGCAGCTGGCCGTCACCTGGGCCTGACTTCCAGGGTCTCCCTTGAGTTGTGGAGTCACAGGGGATGAGGGGCTTTTAAGGTGCCCCTCCTGGCGTGGCTACTGGCTGTTACCAAGGTCCCTTGGGCAACGGGAGGAGGGTGGCTACAGGCCGTCCCTTTCATGTAGGTGCAGTAGCTGGCAATCACCTGAACCTGACTCCTTGATGGGACCGCAGGCGAAGTGCGGCTGTGGATGCGGCTATCGGCCATCGCCAAAGTCTGGTATGAGGAGCTACGTCTAGGCGAAGAGTTGCTACAGGCCATCTCTTGCCTGCTGGTACAGTTATCAGCCATCACCAGTGTCATGCCCCTTGAGGCAACTGTAGAAGGAGAGACGGTGTACCGTTCTCTTCCGACATGCGGCAACTGGTCATCACGGGTTCTGCAGAGGGGGATAACAGCACTACGAGCAGCTACTGGCCGTCTCTTTTGGGCGCAGCAACTCGCCGTCGCTTTTGCATGGCTACTGGCCATTGCAGGGGCCCAGCTACAGGCCATGGACTTAGATGTGCTGCTACTGGCCGTCACAGGTATCCGGTTACTGGCCATTGCAGGGACTTGGCTACAAGCTGTTGCTTTAGGTGCGCAGCTACCGGCCATCGCTGGGATGCTTCTTGGAGCTAGTTTTCTAGCTCCACCCCGATCCTGACATAGGCTGGTCTGGTGAAAGGGTAATGCACCCAAACTGAGGTGTTTATGCTGGGTGCATTACGGCGAATAGGGGCGGGTGGCTCTATTGGACTTACGTCCATATAGCACGGACGTTGCGTTTGCCCTGTCTACCCCTCTGTAGTCGTCTCCTGGGGGTGTCGTGACGTCGTCTGCTGTCGTCATTTCACACTAGTCTGACCGAGACCCAATCTCAGGCCCTCGCACTCCAAACGTGTGCACATTACCACTGAGCCAAACAAAGGATCCCCACTTCACCTTTAGTCAATGCAGGCTTTTATAGACCCCATTACACTTTGTCATACTGATCGTTATTTACCCTATACATAAAAGATTCTAGCAATGAATATAATGGTTGGTATTTGTGAAATATAACCCATATTACTCGCATCATGTCTAAATAATAATACTTTAGACATATCTTAACTATTATCTGCTTCTGAGATAGTGAAAAGTTTTTACATATTTGTTCTTTGCCGAGTTTGTTCTTTGACCCAGCGATAGCTGTCTGTAGGAACTGCAGTCTCTTTGATGAAAATCTTATTTTTTTCTTTTAATACCTTTGCTTGTGACCACTGGGATTATTTGGATAAAAGTATAATCAAGAAATATTCGCACATATGTGTAAAACCGATAAATCTTCATTTCTTGACGTATATAGCCAACATCACAAGGAATTTTGCTACCTCATTGCTGGGCATGAGACTCACCTTAAATGAATGAGAAAAACTTATAATTAATATTATTATGGAAAAACACCCGTATGGGAGCATTCTGCATTGCCTGCAAAATAAAATCTATCTATCTGTCTATTGCCAGACGCCTCAATCCCGTACGGGGTGGCCACAAACAAATTGCCTCCAAGTCGCCCTGTCTCCTGCCATTTCACTGCCCTGCTCCCAACTCACACACCCCTCTCTCATATACCTCTCCACTCCATCCCTCCATCCCGTCCTTGGCCTCCCCCTCCCTCTCCCCCCCTCCACCTCACTCACATACACTCTCCTCGTCAGTTTCTCACCTTCCATCCTCTCCACATGGCCAAACCACCTCAGTGTGTTCCTCCTAACGCTTCCTATCACATCCACATCCACACCACAACGCTCCTTTATATCCTCATTTGTCAGTCTGTCTCTCCATGTGACTCCACAGGCTCCTCTTAATAACTCATTTCCACTGCTCTCACTCTTGACTTATGTCCTTCCAACAACGTCCAATCAAAAAAAAAATAATAATCTGAAGTTAAAAATTCTAACAGTAGGTAGTAACTGTGCCTTGTTTTGGGCTTAATGCAGCATCTCCTATCACTTCTGTTAGGTTTATTGAACACTGCAGCAGGTCACTTGCACATATTATGGCCTGTATAATTAATTATTAACAGTATTGTTTGAATTGATAGTTTTTGCATTTTCTGAAATGTAATATTTTGTAAAATGTAAGGATACTCATGCATGCACATTAACCCCTACGTGCCGGTTGATGTGTTTTGCTGTCACGATTTGGGGAACGGAGCAACGCCAGTTTACTGGTATAGCCGCAATCATCTTCCCACCAGCCTTTGAACCTGCGACCATTTTCTATGACAACCATAGGATAGTCAGGTACCCATGGTACCCCACTGATGCAAGGCTCAATCTGTTCACGGCATTGATAGAGTGTCGAGTGATGTCTTTCTCATCCTCCTCGTCCGATTCCGCTTCCCCAAGTGTGGGGTCGATTGCATCATCGGCCCCCTCAAAAATTTTGCCTATACCGCCAAGGAAAGGGCTCAGCGACTGAGCAGGTGTGTGGGAAATTGTAAATAGTAAACAGGTATGTACAAGTTTTTTTTTTTTTTTTTTAACCATTTGAAATGTAAGATAATTATTATATGTTATATCTAGTGTTATGAAATAAGTGTTTTGTATTAAGTTTTACAAGTGCTTTGCAATAAGTGTCACTGTTTATGTTTATTTGTGAAACAATGATTGGAAATACCTTGAGTAACCCTACCTGCTACTCTGAAAGAAAACTAGGAGTGCATGGGTGAGAAAAAAAATGACCTGGTTGGCTGTAACTAAATTTTTTCCCTTGTTGCTCAGAAAATAATGGCGAATATATGAGAATTAGTGTATCTGTGTTGTGAAGTACAAAAAATGTAAGCTGTGTATAACATTATTAATATTTTCACGATGCCCCTAGTACATATTAGTCACAATTTTAGTACAAGTAATTCCCTCATACTCAACCATACTGCGTGAAATAGCCAGAGCATTTACTTCACATAGTGAAATTACCCGTAATCGTAATGTCAAGTAGAAATGTAAGTGCGTGATAAGGGAAATTATTATAACTGACGCAAGAAGTGTGTACGGAAAATCAAAGAGCTATTCTTTTCCCACACACCTCCGGGGCATAGTGGCGCTATGAAATGGGTGAAGAACCCTATGAAGAGCCACATGAACAAGGTGATGACTCATCCTTATGACGGTGAGTAAGGAAAAGTAAAAGATTTAGTGGAAAATTCTGGGTATTTGAAGGAAGACCGGGCAGTGTTACAATCACCATTATGGTCAGTGCTGCCAACATTAGCCAGCAATTCCAAGGTCACTGGCAGTGGCGTGTGCTCGGATAAGCCGGCCAAAACACAGAAAACTTATCCTTACTCATCCATGGGACCATCTTGAGACGTGGGATACTTTCATATTGTAATGCTAGGTGTTTTAGGGTCGGCTTCCCATCCCTCTAACGCCTAGTGTGTAGCTGGGTGTGCGGTGTCGGCGGATGTGTGAGGTGCACGAGGCGTGCAAAGGTGGCTATGGGGTGGTAGGGGTGTGGGCGGCGCGGCACAGGGAGCGGTGTGTAGGGTTAGTGGGTGGTGGTGTTGTGGGGGCGTGGGCGGCACAGATGGAGTCAGGGGCGGGGGACAGGGCAGGCGGGGTCAAGGGGGCGTGTGTGGGTGGCGGGCAGGGAGATTCGGCGGAAGTGGTGGGTGATGGCTGGGGTGGGGGTGTGGTGGGAGAAGGGGGTGCTGGGGTGTGGGCGGGACACGTGGTGCTGGGCATGGGAGAGGAGGCAGTGGGTGGTAAGGGGGTGGGGGAGCAGCGGGGAGTTGGTGGTATCGGTGAGTTGTCAGATGAGGTGTGAGGTGGAGTGATGGGAGGTGAGGTGGAGGTGGTGGGGGAGGAGGAGGGAGAGAGAGATGGCGAAAAGATGTAGCAATCATAGGAGGTAGAGGGAAGTGGCGCGGGGGTAGTGGGTGTGGCGGGGCACGGGGCAGGGGTGAGGGAGGCAGGGGTGTGAAAAGGAAGTACATGTCGGTTTCAGAGAGTGGGGGTAAGTGCCTTGTACTTGACCATCACCTGATAGGGGTTTGGGACACGGATGATGATGTGGGGCCCCGTGAAGCATGGCACGAGCTTGTTGGGGGTGGGAAGCTATGCTATCATAATAGTGTCGCCCGGCCTGTAGGGGTTGGAGGCAGTGTCGGAGTGGAGGTCCAGGTTGTTTTGGAGGTGGGTTAGCCAACGTTTGAGATGGTGTAATGGGTCCTATGTGGGGGTAGAAGTGGGGGGTTGCAAATGCTGCTGAAGGGGCAGAATGAGAGGTGTTTCCCCAAACACTCGTTAGGGGCACCTTCAGAGTGGCTACAGGCCGTCTCCTGCAGGAGGGTTGAGCGGCTACAGGCCATCTCGTTAGGGGCACCTTTAGAGCGGCTACAGGCCATCTCCTGACAAAGGCGGGAGCGGCTACAGGCCGTCTCCTGTTTTCCTCCAGAGCGGCAGCAGGCCGTCTCCTGTTTTCCTCCAGAGCGGCAGAAGGCCGTCTCCTGTTTTCCTCCAGAGCGGCAGCAGGCTGTCTTCTGTAGGAGGGTTGAGCAGCTACCAGCCCTCTCAGGAGTGCTGACTGGAGCTGGAGTTACAGCTTCACCCTGATGTTGGTTGGGGATGGCTCGCCCTGAAGGTAGTCTTGTATTCCTGCTATGGTGGCGGCCAACAAGCCCCGGATCATAGGGGTGCGCGGCCCAGGCAGACTTATGTCGTTGTCGCCCTGAGTCCCGGCGCACTGTTGGTGCTCCTTGGTGGGCTCCTTCTGGGGGTGTTAGGTCTCCCTCTGTGGCACTATACTGCATTTTACATATGAATGAGGAAGAGTTGTTGAGTCTTATGTATCATGAATTTTTTCTCTAGTTATTATAGTTTGGCAGATATTAGGGTTTGAAATAAGAGTTTTTTTTTTTTTCCAAAATCGCGGAAATCCCCCATAGGGATGAGTGGGTGATGCTGGAAAACCCCCAGCATGGAGGGGTTAAAGGTATTGTAGTCATACACAAAGACTATATAATGTCGAGACATGTGCCTTAGAGGTGTGAGGGGATATGCGCATTAGAGATGTTTTGGGACATGCAGTCATGACGTCATTTGGCATTAGTGCAAACACAGAAAATGGATCCAACGATATTTGAACAGGAACTTTAATAAAATATCATGGCAGCATAATTATTATTTTTTATTTATTTTTATATCATACTTGTTCTAGCAATTTTATGGGTAGATACTATGCTGGTGATAAAAGATTGATGTTCATGAGATGAAGAGTTGACAAGTTTATGAAGGGTTGATGATGAGCTGGTTTAGGGTAGGTAAGGGGCTGATGAAGGGTTTCTTCCTAACTATGACACGAGTTATATAATTCAGTAAATATAAGAAAAAAGGTAGGAATTAAAGAAAAATGTTTACATCCAGTCAGTTATTACAGAACTGGCTATTACTAACTGCATTATCAGATAAGTATACACACACACACACACACACACACACACACACACACACACATATATATATATATATATATATATATATATATATATATATATATATATTATGCAAGGAAGAAGGAACCAAAGGCTGAGCCTGCAAAACGTTCCATCCAAGACAAAAAACGAAAACCATACAAAAGAGAGCCAAATTCAAGATCCATTCATTTCGAGATGCATGGACACACTGCGTTTTAAAAACTAGAGATCATAGGAAGTAGGAAATACAGACAAAGGGAGATAGTTCCAGAGTTGACCTGTTGCATAAATGAAGGACTGGGAGTAACGGTTAACTCTTGCATTAGAGTTGGACAGAAAAGGGATGAGAGTTTGTTGCTAGATGAGTGCTACGAGGGATGCAAGCAGACAGTTCAGAGGAGCAGTGACCATTGAAGCAGCGATAGAAAAGAGGTAAAGATGCAACAGTGCAGTAAAAGACAGAGGTTGAAGGGAGCCAGTAAGAGGAGGAGAGTTGGTGAGATGAATGCCTTTGACTCCACCCTATTGAGAAGGGCTGTATGTGGGGAGCCTCCCCACACATGAGATTTGTACACTAAACAGGGGCGAATGAAACCCGTGTATAGAGTCAACAACTGTGCAGGGGTAAAGAAGGAACGGAGTAAGCTTAGCACACCCAATCTCTTGGAAGCAGATTTTACAAGAGTTGCAATATGATCTTTCCAAGATAAGTATCGTGTGAATGAAACCCCAAGCATATTCAAGGATGATGCAGGATTGAGCTGGATATTATTAAACATTAGTGGGTTCTCCTGTGGAAGATTTTGACAGGTTGATAGGTGTAAAAACTGAGTCTTTGATGCATTAAAAACAACAAGATTATTTTTACCCCACTCAGAGATACGAGCCAAGTCAGACATTAGGTGTGACTTAGCCTCATCTCTTGTTTGTTGAAGTAACTGCTGATATGGACGTTGCAGACATCGAATGGAAAAGTGAAGGATGGAATCATCAACATACGAGTGGATGGGATTAGATGTATAGCTTAGAAGATCATTGATGAATGAAAGGAAGAGAGTTGGTGATAGGACAGAGCCCTGAGGAACACCACTGTTGATAGATCTAGAAGAACGATGGCCATCTACTACTGCAGCTATAGAACGACCAGAAAGGAAGCTATAGATGAAGGTACAGATAGAAGGACAGGTACCGTAAGAGGGCAGTTTGGAAATTAAAGATTTATGCCAGACTCGATCGAAAGCCTTTGAGATGTCAGGTGCAATGGCAAAGCTTTCGCCAAAGTCCTGAAAGGAGGATGACCAGGAGTCTGAAAGGTAGGTGAGAAGATAGCCAGTGGAGCGTCCATGACGGAACCCATACTGACGATCAGAAGGAAGGTTGTGATAGGAAAGATGCTTTAAAATTTTTGTTAAGAATAGGCTCGAAAAGTTCTGAGACAGATGTTCAAGCAATAATACTGAATGATAGTTAGAGGGTTGGGAATGGCCACCCTTCTTTGGGACTGGCTGAATGAGAGCAAACTTCCAGGAAGAAGGAAAAGGTACAAGTTGAAAGACAAAGGCGAAAGAGTTTACCTTGGGTAGGTGTAAGCACAGAAGGACAGTTCTTGAGGACAACAGGAGGGACTCCATGAGGCCCATATGCCTTGTTAGTATTGAGGCCAGTGATGGCAGAAGATACATCAACTGAAGAAATTTTAATGTCAGCCATGAGGAAGTCAAAAGGGGGAGAGTGATGGAGGAACAGTCCCGGAATCGTCTAAGGTGGAATTGGAGGAGAAAGTCTGAGCGAAGAGATCTGCTTTATCAGTAGAAGAAATATATTATATCTACAGAGCCATCAGGGTAGAAAAGAGGAGGGAAGGATGATGAGGTAAAGTTGTTAGAAAGGTTTTGGCAAGGTGCGAGAAGGAGTGGGAAGAACTCGAGTTGGAGAGTTGAGATCATTTAGTAGAGATGAAATTATTTTTGCAGAGTGAAGAACAGACTTAGCACGATTCCAGGCAGAAACATAAAAAAGATGTGATTCAGGGGTGCGTTGGCTCTTGTATCTTTTATAGGCCCTCGCCTCGTTGCGGATAGCATTAGAACAAGCGTGATTTCTTGCATCAGTCAAAGGATATGAGAAAAGAATGTATGCTTCCATTCCCGAGAGAATAATCTCAGTAATATGCAAGGGTACACTCAGATGGCTCCCAGCCATGGAAGCAATAATTATTCCACGGAAAATCAAAGAAGTATTGCCTGAAGGCCTCCCAATCCACAGCTCCAAAGTGCCACAGACGACGTTTCTTTGAAGGGTCTAGAGGCCAAATTGGAGTGATAGGACAGGTTGAGGTAATAAGGTTATGATCGGAGGGGCCCAACAGAGAGAAAAGATTAACAGTGTAAGCAGAAGGATTAGTTGTAAGGAAGAGGTCAAGTATGTTGGAGCTCTCTCCAAAGCAGTCAGGGATACGGGTAGGGCACTGTACAAGCTGCTCTAGCTCCTGAAGGATAGAAAAGATGTAGGCTTGTTCACCAGGTGGATCAGTGAAAGGAGAGGAGAGCCAAAGGTGGTGGTGAACATTGAAATCTCCTAGAATGGAGATTTCAGAGAAAGGAGAAATTGGTAGAATGTGTTCCATCGTAGAAGTAAGATAGTCGAAGAATTTTTGATAGTAGAATTAGGAGATAGGTAAACAGTGTAGTATATTTAGTCAGAGAATGACAGGAGAGCCAAGGCCAGAGAGTAGAGAATTCAAAAGAATCAAGGTCAGGAACACGAGAGCAAGATAGGTAGTTGCGTACATATACACAACATCCACCTTTGGCTTTGAAGTGAGTGTAGAGAAAGTAGGAGAATACAGAAAGGGGTTTGCTGTCAGTTGTGTCACGAATTCGCGAGATCATGTATTTATATAAATTCGTGACAATGTACTTTGTGGGAAGCCACGAACTCTAGTAGAAGACTCACTGTTTCACTAAGATTAACCATCCTTGTATGCACTTCGATCGGAATGGTTTTTCAAAACATTTGTCACTGCTTCAAAAGTGACTGTTGTTATGCATGACATTAGTGTTTCACTGAGTGATTTTATTACATGAGTACATCATTTGGCCACCTCTTTTAACCATTGAAGTTAGGCCACGCCCACTTCCGGTGAACATATGCATTTCTCACGCCTCTGTGCCCAAGTGTGAGGACATTACTCAGTTGGAGAGGGACCTTCATTAAGGACAGATGTGAGCCATGGCGAAGATTGCTGGGGATTCGACGACTCCTGAGCTGTGGGCCTTTGCTTGGCGATGCCATTCCCCTCTACTCACTATAGTTAGTTACTGATTGGTGACCGAGGGTGAGAAGGATAGTGCGTGTCTCAAGCTGTGGATTGTCTGTGATTCCCGGAGATCACCCATCTCTCCGTCGGCAGCTCAGGGAGTGTGGTCGTAGTTGCGGAGGAGCAGACAGGAAGATCATCTTGCATATCTTAGTGACGACTCCAGTCTGCAGCCCCATGACTCCACATCTCCACTTAACAGTATCTTTCTTCTGTTCACTATGCATAAGATTGTTAGCTAGCATGACTGATTGAGTGAGTGAATTTGCTTGAGACCCTGAATTTACTTTGCTTTGAGATTATTGTCATGTAAATTTATTTGTAGTAATCAATAAATTTACAGTTCTCTTTGAGTTCAATTAAATGTAAGAATTTTGAATTTGATTTCTCCACACTGATTGTTCTTTAATTTGCTACTCACAGTTAGCACAAACTTCTTACATTATTCACGACTGGTATTTAAGCTAGCTCTTTGGTATTAATTCTTAAATCCACTGTGCCAGCCAGGAGTTGGTACCAGCACGAACTTGTCTCGATTATTATTATTATTGATTGTCAAGGGGTCAAGGATCACATTTTCTCAGAGGCCAACAATAACAAGAGTTCAGCATTCTTGAATAATAGTCTTCACTGTGTACTGCTGAAAAAGTTTATGAATTTCTTGTCCCTAGAGAATCGGTGAAGTAAGCAGGCATAAAGTAAAATGTTATGCGGGATGTTTTTAGTCCGACTCCTCGTTCTAAAAACGCCCGCAACTGAGTGGGGTCCTCTTTCCGGACCGGAAATAAAGCATCAACAAAGGAACAGGGCATAAAAACAAGGCAGTACACCTTAACACATCTATTGTCTTAGTTCAATACACCATTACAGTATAGAAATAAAGAGTTACAGGATATGATTTAGACAGGTTTACGGAGTTAACTTCTCAATACAAGGTTCACACATACAGCAAGGGCAGAACGTGGGGATTTTCAGTTATACACTGATGGTGAGTTATAAATACACAATACCCGTATTGTGGTTATAGGCAGAACTAGCATTTAATAGTCTAAACCAGAAGCACTAGGAGTAAAATGGGCCAGGGGTCAAGAGAGTGAATGTTACTATAACTTGTCAGGGTGTGAGTCGCGACACTCGGGAGAGTCACTTAGTCACGGTGACACTGTTCACAGGTTTTTGGTTTTTCTTAGCGCACCCTTGGTTCTGACCCACTGTTTCTGTACGTCTCTGTGCCCGTGTTCACTGGTCTTTTCTATTCTGCCTGGATATTCGTCTCACTGTGTGTCACTTACATTGTTCTGGCATCACTCTTTCACTGTCACTGTTCACTCCCATCTCTATGGTTTAAGACACACGAGATGTGTTGAAATCACTACTTGCCCTTGTTTCCTGGGCTTAACAGAGGAGGCACCCGGGCGTGGGAGGGGGCTTTACTGGGGAGCCCTCCTGTAGGAGACAGTGCACTGCCCGCAGGGGGGTCACTGCCCGGGCCTTCTTCATCAGGGGGGTGCAGGGAGGCTCTCCCGCCTGGGGGCCTCGACCTGGTAGGAGGTCCTCGTGCTGGAGCCTCGTCGGTGGGGTGCAGGGAGGCCCTCCGATCTGCGGGTCTCGACCTGAAGGGCGGCCCTCAGGGCTGGGGCCGAACAGCTGCAGGAGGCAGGCCAGTCACCTCTTACTCCTGGTGGAGGGCAGTGGGGGAGTGGAGCCCAAGTGGCCCTGCTCTGGAACCTGCTGGTCTGGCCTGGGAGTCTGGATACTGCTGCCGCTGTAGGGTGGGGCGCCGTCAGGGGTAGACTGCGGCACATCTTCTGTCGGGAGTCTGTCAGAGGCCGGGACCGACCAGGGGTAGGCAGCAGGACAGATACAGGACCACGCCACCACTCCGAAGCACCTCCTGGGGAACCACACCTGAAGAGAGTAAGCAAAGGACGTCCCACGCAGCCGAGAGGTGAAAGGCCGGCCGCACAAGGGACCTCCTTCTCCAGGAGGACCCCAGGAGTCGCAGATGAAGGGTGTACAGTGGCCGCTCCTTCCTCCACACATACAGTGGCCGTTGTGGCTGTTCCGCAATTCCTAGGGTCCACAGCTGAAGGGCGTACAGTGGCCACTCCTTCCCCCACACGTACAGTGGCCATTGTGGCGGTGCTGCTCCCGAAGGAGGAAGAGGCAGTTGAGGGGCGTACAGTGGCTGCTCCCTCCCCGGCACGTACAATGGCCGTTACCACGGTTCTGCCTGCCCAGGAGGAAGTAACTGAAGGGCATACAGTGGCCGCTCCTTCCCCGGCATGTACAGTGGCCGTTACCGCGGTGTTACTCCCGTAGGAGGAGGAGGTAGTGGATGAGGGGCGTACAGTGGCCACTCCCTTCCTGACACGTACAGTGGCCATTATCGCGGTTCCATTCCTTCCTTTGCCAGTCGGAACACGCTCAATAGCTAACACTCCGAGGCCATCTCCAGATGTGGCTGTAGCTGAAGGGCGTACAGTGGCCGCTCCTTCCCCACACATACAGTGGCCGTTGTGGCGGTGCTACAGGGAGAAACAACAGAGGGGCATACAGCAGTAGCTCCCTCCCCGGCATGTACAGTGGCCATTACCGTGGTGTTGTCTGCGACTGAATCTGGCTCAGTCCCACCCCGAACCTGGTGAAGGCTGCCCTGCCTGCAGGGTCGTGTCTTTTTCCTGCGTTGCTTCTGTCGGACAGGTTGGGTGAAAGAGGGACTCAGGACAGGGGAGCACCGGCGCCCTTCTTGCTCCAGGTCGGTGTCTCGATGATCCGGCCCTTCGTGGTGTCCTCCTGGGGTGGTGGTGAGGCGGCGGCTCAGTGGTAGGGTGCGTGGTGGCGGGGTGGTCGGTCCGGCGGCGACGGGTATTTCGTAAAACTTACTGCTTAATTTCGTAAGTCGATAGCCCTCGTGCCAGTGGTGATGTATTGGCTATATATATTTGTCATTTATACCACTGAATTAGATATTTAACTCACTTCCTTTACAATCCCCATGACATATGGCAACCTTGCCAGGATATAACTCCTAGCATGGCCTCATACCAGGATATAACTCCTAGCATGATCTCATACCAGGATAATAACTCCTAACTTTAAAGCAAAGTTATTAATGAAGCAATAAACTCACTCAGCTAGTTATTAGTTAAAATAACTAAAGGTTATAGGCACTAGCTTACTGGTGTTTGTCATTAATTTAGCTGGTCAATTTCTGGTTCATTAACCAATGGAGTACTTAACTCTATTTTAGTATTTTACTCTTGGTAAAGCCAGACGAGTTTATTAATCACTTGGAAACCGCCGGTACCCATTGCGTTAATTGAGTCTCCCCAGTTAGTTGGTGGATTTCTTTTCCTTGTTTACTAGTTTTACCAGATAAAACTTGTCACCATCAGCTTGAGCCTATACTCTTATAAAGAATTATTAACATTCAAATGTGAAACTGCACAGTTCGAACGTTAGTTTTAGTTTTCTCTGTCTGAGATAGTCCCATGGCTTTTAACCTGTCCACACAGGAAGCCAAGGGTATGGGGTTTGATGATCCCCGAGAAAGTGAGATTGTTTCCTGCACGTATTCTGGTAGCATCTCCTTTCTACGGAGGTTCAGCAGTGGCAGTTGTTATGTCAGAACCTTTGACCTAATTATAAGGAACATTAGTTTTAGTTCACTCAGTCTCAGTCTAAGATAGTCCCATGGCTTTTAACCTGTCCATACAGGAAGCCAAGGGTATGGGGTTTAATGATCCCCAGGAAAGTGAGATTGTTTCCTGCACGTATTCTGGTAGCATCTCCTTTCTACGCAGGTTCAGCAGTGGCAGTTGCTATGCCAGAACCTCAGACCTAATTATAGGTAACATACCAAGTGCTAAGCATAGCTGCACTGTGGTAGTAGTCAAGATGTTGTCTAAGAGCAACAATATGACCTTTGTTTAACCTAATTATAGGGAATGTTAGTGGTGTTAAGCATAGTTCCACCATAATCTTAGTCAGGATGTTGTCTAAGAGCAACAGTCTCAGCTTTGTTTAACCTAATTATAGGGAACGTTAGTGGTGCTAAGCACAGTTGCACCATAATCATAGTTTAGATGTTGTCCAAGAACAGCAGTCTGACATGACACTTGCCATAATGCATAAGAAACTTGAGGGTAATATAATTAAGGATTCACGGGAAGGTCAAGACAAGTTCCTTCGTAAAGAAGGACGGCTATACCGTAAGTCAGAAACACCTCAGGGCGAGGTTCGACTGCAGTTTGTCGTTCCCGCAAATTATCTACAAGCAGTGTCTGAATTGGGTTATTGTTCAGTGATGGGAGGTCAGTGGGGCAAAAAGAAAACCCTTGACTGTATCCATGCTGACTTTTTCTGGCCAGGAATGGGACATGTTAAAAATTTGTGTTCTTATGATGTGTCGACTTACCGTACACTAATCAGCGACGTATCCATCCTGCACCATTGGAATCCTCGCCCATAATCTCTGAGCCATTTGAAAGAGAGGGCAGTGGTAATGTAGGCACAGACCTGATGTCTCACCTGCTAACTGACGATTAACACGCGTAACTGTTGTTCACTGGGTTCCATAAGACAGGCATTAACAGAGATTTGAGCAATCCAAGGACTAGCTTGGTTCCCAGTTAATAGCGTACTAGTAAGACCTGACGTCTCGCTCGTTGGTCCCACGGGACACGTTACGTCCAGGACCTGCGTATACCATATACATATATACCATAAGTTAAGGAGGAAGTTTTAGAACCCCACAGAGGCAATCCAGGGCTGTGTCTGAATTACCTTGTGCCGTGTCTGGAGCTGTGGGCCTTTCAGAGGATTCCTGGAGAATACACGCATTATCCTCAAGAGTGTTCACACCCACACTGGGTGTTAAAATGTGACCTGCCTGAGTTTGCATAGGGATTCTCAGCTTACTGATAGTAGTAGTAAGTGTAGTTTAAGGGTAAGTATGCTCTTAGGATGTCCGAATGCATAGGTACAAATACCACCAGACAGTGCTTAGACTAGGAGCATATCGGTAGAGAGTTGGCCTGCAGTCCTAATGGACCCAGGTTCAAATCCCGCTTGGGAAGGGAACAATTTAAAGATTTGAATTTCATAAAATCAGACTTTACTGATCTACCAGAAGATCTGCCGACATGTCTAAAAATATCCCCGCTAATACCAATACACCAGTCCTATATGAGACAGCCCTAGCATATATTCAGTATGGACGGTGGGTGTTAGCGCCGAAGTGGTGACATGTAGAGGTGTGCGGTACGTAGGAGGACTACTGGGCCTTGAAAGCAGGCTGTGAAGCCTATGCCCAGAGTTGGTCACATAAAAAAAAAAAATATGCAGAGCCCTGAGTTAATGGTCACTACTCTTACTTTTGACCTGTGACAGGGTGTGGGTCACTAAGGGCTCTGTTAGTTAACTGACACCCTTTGGGATCTTTTTTAAAGTACCAGGGGTCGATCCTGCAAGGGGTGGATCAGCTGAAGTGAAGTTGGTCTGATTGACTGCTGTCTCCCTCAAAAGTGCCAGGCAAAGCTCTGGACCTCACCCCTTATATCCATACTGTGTCCGTTCATTAACTAGGGAACACCTTGTTCTCCGGTTAATAGAGATATAGGTTTAACCAGTACACTACTGGCTGTTCTGAGAGATTTATGCTACCCATGGACTAGCATATTTCCTGGTTAATAATCTAGGCTTAACCAGGAAACTACTGGCAGTTCTGAGAGATTTATGCAATCCAAGGACTAGCATGTTTCCTGGTTAATAAGCTACCCAATAAGAAATTAATGGCGACCTTACATGTACGATGCTTTGGCTGGCACTCGAATTTTTCAGCTAGAGTGTACGTCTTGTAGTACCGGTATATGCATTGACTACTAGGCAGAGGGTAAATGCAATTTCGTACATATTGTTTATCACATTGACACTTCTGATGCTCCACCCTGATTGACTTCACAGGTACAGTTGGTGGGTGAAGCAGTTTTGCTATGTAGGTACAGCAATAGGTGTAACAGTTTTGCCGTGCTGGTCAGCTGATCGTCTCCGCTGCACACTGCTACCTCTTCTCCTCAGTCCTCGTCGCCTCCATATTCTTATTAACTTCTATTATACCATTTTACACGTAGGTACAGTCACACCTACACCGTGTATCACATAGCCTACACCATGCTACACAACAATTAGTTGTTAATGTAAATGTAGCGAACTTTTGCTCAGTCTGACCTGAGTACAGGATTTTCACCGTCGTCACGGAGTTTTTTTCCCTTAAGCTTGCTTCTATTAACGTAAATACGAGGTTTTTATGCTCATTGGCGACAGTTAATTTTTCCTGTAGCAAGGTAGTACACCCACCACAGTGTGAATGGTGTGTGACTGAGTTAGGTTGTACATGTATATATTTATCCTGTCAAATTTTTCAGAAAAAAATTTATTTTGATGGGGAGTCATGTCATGAATTCACGAGATTATGTATTTATACAAATTTGTGACACTGTACTTTGTGGGAAGCCACGAACTGTAGGGGAAGACCCACTATGTTTCACTCAGTTTAACTATCCTTGTATGCACTTTGATCGGGTTGGTTTTCCAGAATATTTGTCACTGTTTCAAAAGTAACTGTTGTTATGCACGTCAGTGCTTCACTGAGTGATTTTATTACATGAGTATATCATTCGCCCCACCTCTTTTAACCATTGAAGTTAGGCCACGCCCACTTCCGGTGAACTTATCCATTTCTCACGCCTTTGTGCCCAAACGTGAGGACATTAATCATTTGAAGAGGGACCTTCGTTAAGGACAGATGTGTGCCACGGTGAGGATTCCCGGGATTCGACTACTCCCGAGCTGTGGGCCTTTGCTTGGTGATGCCATTCCCCTCTACTCACTATAGTTAGTAGTTACTGATGGCTGACTGAGGGTGAGAAGGATAATGCGTGTCTCATGCTTTGGGTTGTCTGTGATTCCCGGAGATCACCCATCTCTCCGATGGCAGCCCAGGGAGTGCGGAGGAGCAGACAGGAAGATCGTCTTGCATGTCTAAGCGACGTCTTCAGTCTACAGCCCTGTGACTCCACATTTCCAATTAACAGTATCTTTCTTCTGCTCTCTAGACTTAAGATTATTAGCTGGCATGACTGACTGAGTGAGTGAATTTGCTTGAGATCCAGAATTTACTTTGTTTTGAGATTATTGTAATGTAAATTTATTTGTTGTAATCAATAAATTTACAGTTCTCTTTGAGCTCAATTAAATTTAAGAATTGAGTTTGATTTCTACACATTGATTGTACTTTAATTTGCTACTCCCAGTTAGCACAAACTTTTTACATTAATCACGACTGGTATTTAAGTCAGCTCTTTGGTATTAATTCTTGAATCCATTCTGCCAGCCAGGAGTTAGTACCAGCAAGAACTTGTCTCAATGATTGTTATTTTTATTATTGATTGTCAAGGGGGCAAGGATCACACTTTCTCAGAGGCCAACAGTATCAAAACGTCAGCATTCGTGAGTAATAGTCTCCGCAGTGTACTGTTGAGAAAGTTTATGAAATTCTTGTTTTTAGAGAATTGGCGAAATAAGCCGCCATAAAGTAAAAGTTACTACTTAATTTCATAAGTCGATAGACCTCGTGTCAGTGGCGATGTATTGGCTATGTATATTAGTCATTTATACCATTTAGTTGGATATTTAACTAATTTCCTTTAAAAACCCCTTGACAAGTTGCCTCAGACAGCTAAGTCTCGGTAAGGAAGAGAAGGCGAGGTTTAGAGGAGGATTGGTGGTATTCGACAGAGAGGAAGTTAGAGGAAAGGCCGCAAATGTTGCAGAAATGAAGAAGAAGTGAATCAGACAGTAGATTCAGGCAGCTCAAAGAGTCGTCACCGGGATAGGGGCGGATGGTGGGGGCATTTATGTTCCCCTCCCCCTTGGAACTCAAAGGCATGGTATGGGTGCTCCATTTTTTTTTTTTTTTAATAAAATTTGAAAAGGAAGTGTGGTGGTACTGTGCATGTATATTGGTGATGACAGTGAGAGAAACTTGTACTGGAGAGCATGCTGTCCTACTCTCTGTGTTACTGAAACACTGAAAAAGTTCAGCAAAGGGGGATGGTCAGGAACTAGTCCCAAGGGCTGATTAAATGGGAGCCCCAGCTCTCCCTGTCATCAGCTTTCCATCCACCTTTGAAGTACTGCCCTGCTCGACTGATGCTACGGTCTACTCCTCATAATCTCTCTCTCTCTCTCTCTCTTTAAATATATGGAGCCTCTGTGGTACAGTGGTAGAGTGTTCGTTTCGCATGCTGATGGACGCGGGTTCGCCTCCCACCAGAGTTGTAAAAACTTCGGGAAGCGTTCACCAATCCACTTACTACTTTGGCGGACATAAGGGATGCTGTGGTTGAACCAGAGTTGCATACTAGTATGCTTGCACCCAATCGGCTGAAGGCGGGCCGATTACACTTGGTTCACAGACTACACACACATCCAAAGCCACTACAACACTACAAGCACACTCACAAGCACTTCTCACCTTACATACAGTCTCTACCAGACAGCCTAAGCCACTGGGTAAAGATACATTGGCTGGAACGTCCCTGCTTCGGTAGGGATAGGCCGGTCCTGCAGTGGACCTCAACGGCTGATCATGATGATGATCTATCTATCTATCTATCTATCTATATTTATCTATCTTTCTATCTATCTATTTATCTATCTATCTATATATATCATTCATTCCTATATCGTCCCATGAGGAGCGTAGGAGCCCAGGGCTAGACAAGTTGGTCCTGACATTTAAGATGAGAAAGATAGTAGAATTAGGAGATAAGTAAACGTTGCATTATATTTAGTCAGAGAATGACAGGAGAGCCAAGGCCAGAGAGTAGAGAATTCAAAAGAATCAAGGATAGGAACACGAGAGCAAGATAGGTAGTTGCGTACATATACACAACATCCACCTTTGGCTTTGAAGTGAGTGTAGAGAAAGTAGGAGAATACAGAAAGGGGTTTGCTGTCAGTTGTGTCACGAATTCACGAGATCATGTATTTATATAAATTCGTGACAATGTACTTTGTGGGAAACCACGAACTCTAGTGGAAGACCCACTGTGTTTCACTAAGATTAACCATCCTTGTATGCACTTTGATCGGGATAGTTTTTCAGAACATTCGTCACTGCTTCAAAAGTAACTGTTGTTATGCATGACATTAGTGTTTCACTGAGTGATTTTATTACATGAGTACGTCATTTGCCCACCTCTTTTAACCGTTGAAGTTAGGTCACGCCCACTTCCGGCGAACATATGCATTTCTCACGCCTCTGTGCCCAAGTGTGAGAACATTACTCAGTTGGAGAGGGACCTTCGTTAAGGACAGATGTGAGCCATGGCGAAGATTGCTGGGGATTCGACTACTCCCGAGTTGTGGGCCTTTGCTTGGCGATGCCATTCCCCTCTACTCATTATAGTTAGTTACTGATGGCTGACTGAGGCTGAGAAGGGTAGTGCGTGTCTCAAGCTGTGGAATGTCTGTGATTCCCGGAGATCACCCATCTCTCCGTCGGCAGCTCAGGGAGTGTGGTCGTAATTGCGGAGGAGCAGACAGGAAGATCGTCTTGCATGGCTTAGTGACGACTCCAGTCTGCAGCCCCGTGACTCCACATCTCCACTTAACAGTATCTTTCTTCTGTTCACTATGCATAAGATTGTTGGCTAGCATGACTGATTGAGTGAGTGAATTTGCTTGAGACCCTGAATTTACTTTGCTTTGAGATTATTGTAATGTAAATTTATTTGTTGTAATCAATAAATTTACAGTTCTCTTTGAGTTCAATTAAATGTAAGAATTGAATTTGATTTCTCCACACTGATTGTCCTTTAATTTGCTACTCGCAGTTAGCACAAACTTTTTACATTATTCACGACTGGTATTTAAGCTAGCTCTTTGGTATTAATTCTTAAATCCACTGTGCCAGCCAGGAGTTGGTACCAGTAAGAACTTGTCTCGATTATTATTATTATTGATTGTCAAGGGGTCAAGGATCACATTTTCTCAGAGGCCAACAGTATCAAGAGTTCAGCATTCTTGAATAATAGTCTTCACTGTGTACTGCTGAAAAAGTTTATGAATTTCTCGTCTCTAGAGAATCGGTGAAGTAAGCCGGCATAAAGTAAAATGTTATGCGGGATGTTTTTAGTCCGACTCCTCGTTCTAAAAACGCCCGTGACTGAGTGGGGTCCTCTTTCCGGACCGGAAATAAAGCACCCACAAGGGAACAGGGCATAAAAACTAGGCAGTACACCTTAATACATCTATTGTCTTAGTTCAATACACCGTTACAATATAGAAACAAAGAGTTACAGGATATGATTTAGACAGGTTTACAGAGTTAACTTCTCAATACAAGGTGTACACATACAGCAAGGGCAGAACATGGGGATTTTCAGTTATACACCGATGGTGAGTTATAAATATAAAATACGCGTATTGTGGTTATAGGCAGAACTAGCATTTAATAGTCTAAACCAGAAGCACTAGGAGTAAAAAGGGCCAGGGGTCGAAAAAGTGAATGTTACAATAACTTGTCAGGGTGTGAGTCGCGACACTCGGGAGAGTCACTTAGTCGCGGTGACAATGTACACAAGTTTTTGGTTTTTCTTAGTGCACCCTTGGTTCTGACCCACTGTTTCTGTACGTCTCTGTGCCCGTGTTCACTGGTCTTTTCTGTTCTGCCTGGATATTCGTCTCACTGTGTGTCACTTATATTGTTCTGGCCTCACTCTTTCAATGTCACTGTTCACTCCCATCTCTATGGTTTAAGACACATGAGATGCGTTGAAATCACTACTCGCCCTTGTTTCCTGGGCTTAACAGAGGAGGCGCCTGGGCGTGGGAGGGGGCTTTACTGGGGAGCCCTCCTGTAGGAGACAGTGCACTGCCCGCAGGGGGGTCACTGCCCGGGCCTTCTTCGTCAGGGGGGTGCAGGGAGGCTCTCCCGCCTGGGGGCCTCGACCTGGTAGGAGGTCCTCGTGCTGGAGCATCGTCGGTGGGGTGCAGGGAGGCCCTCCGATCTGGGGGCCTCGACCTGAAGGGCGGCCCTCAGGGTTGGGGCCGAACAGCTGCAGGAGGCGGGCCTGTCACCTCTTACTCCTGGCGGAGGGCTGTGGGGGAGTGGAGCCCAAGCGGCCCTGCTCTGGAACCTGCTGGTCTGGCCTGGGTTTCCGGATACTGCTGCCGCTGTAGGATGGGGAGCTGTCAGGGGTAGACTACGGCACCTCTTCTGTCGGGCGTCCGTCAGGGGCCGGGACCGACCAGGGGTAGGCAGCAGGACAGATACAGGACCATGCCACCACTCCGAAGCACCTCCGGGGAACCACACCTGGAGGGAGTAAGCAAAGGGCATCCCACGCAGCCAAGAGGTGAAAGGCCGGCCTCGCAAGAGACCTCCTTCTCTGGGGGGACCCCAGAAATCGCAGATGAAGGGCGTACAGTGGCCGCTCCTTCCTCCACACGTACAGTGGCCGTTGTGGCGGTTCCGCAATTCCTAAGGTCCACAGCTGAAGGGCGGACAGTGGCCGCTCCTTCACTCACACGAACAGTGGCTATTGAGGCGGTGCTGCTCCCGAAGGAGGAAGAGGCAGTTGAGGGGCGTACAGTGGCCGCTCCCTCCCCGGCACGTACAGTGGCCGTTACCACGGTTCTGCCTGCCCAGGGGGAAGTAACTGCAGGGCATACAGTGGCCGCTCCTTCCCCGGCCTGTACAGTGGCCGTTACCGCGGTGTTTCTCCCGTAGGAGGAGGAGGTAGTGGATGAGGGGCGTACAGTGGCTGCTCCCTCCCCGACATGTACATTGGCCATTATTGCAGTTCCATTCCTTCCTTTGCCAGTCGGAACGCGCTCAATAGCTAACACTACGAGGCCGTCTCCAGATGTGGCTGCAGCTGAAGGGCGTAAAGTGGCTGCTCCTTCCCCTACACATACAGTGGCCGTTGTGGCAGTGCTACAGGGAGAAACAACAGAGGGGCATACAGCGGTAGCTCCCTCCCCGGCATGTACAGTGGCCGTTACCTCGGTGTTGTCTGGGACTGAATCTGGCTCAGTCCCACCCCGAACCTGGTGAAGGCGCCACTGCCCGCAGGGTCGTGTCTTTTTCCTGCGTTGCTTCTGTCAGACAGGTTGGGTGAAAGAGGGACTCAGGACAGGGGAGCACCGGCGCCCTTCTTGCTCCAGGTCGGTGTCTCGATGATCCAGCCCTCTCTTGTGTCCTCCTGGGGTGGTGGTGAGGCGGCGGCTCGGTGGTAGGGCGGGGGGTGGCGGGGTGGTCGGTCCGGCGGCGACGGGTATTTCGTAAAACTTACTGCTTAATTTCGTAAGTCGATAGCCCTCGTGTCAGTGGTGATGTATTGGCTATATATACTTGTCATTTATACCACTGAATTAGATATTTAACTCACTTCCTTTACAATCCCCATGACATATGGCAACCTTGCCAGGATATAACTCCTAGCATGGCCTCATACCAGGATATAACTTCTAGCATGATCTCTTTCCAGGATAATAACTCCTAACTTTAAAGCAAAGTTATTAATGAAGCAATAGACTCACTCAGCTAGTTATTAGTTAAAATAACTAAAGGTTATAGGCACTAGCTTACTGGTGTTTGTCATTAATTTAGCTGGTCAATTTCTGCTTCATTAACCAATGGAGTACTTAACTCTATTTTAGTATTTTACACTTGGGAAAGCCAGACGAGTTTATTAATCTCTTGGAAACCGCCGGTACCCATTGCGTTAATTGAGTCTCCCCAGTTAGTTGGTGGATTTCTTTTCCTTGTTTACTAGTTTTACCAGATAAAACTTGTCACCATCAGCTTGAGCCTATACTCTTATAAAGACTTATTAACGTTCAACTGTGAAACTGCACAGTTCGAACGTTAGTTTTAGTTTTCTCAGTCTGAGATAGTCCCATGGCTTTTAACCTGTCCACACAGGAAGCCAAGGGTATGGGGTTTCATGATCCCCGAGAAAGTGAGATTGTTTCCTGCACGTATTCTGGTAGCATCTCCTTTCTACGGAGGTTCAGCAGTGACAGTTGTTATGTCAGAACCTTTGACCTAATTATAAGGAACATTAGTTTTAGTTCACTCAGTCTCAGTCTAAGATAGTCCCATGGCTTTTAACCTGTCCATACAGGAAGCCAAGGGTATGGGGTTTAATGATCCCCAGGAAAGTGAGATTGTTTCCTGCACGTATTCTGGCAGCATCTCCTTTCTACGCAGGTTCTGCAGTGGCAGTTGCTATGCCAGAACCTCTGACCTAATTATAGGTAACATACAAAGTGCTAAGCATAGCTGCACTGTGGTAGTAGTCAAGATGTTGTCTAAGAGCAACAATATGACCTTTGTTTAACCTAATTATAGGGAATGTTAGTGGTGTTAAGCATAGTTCCACCATAATCTTAGTCAGGATGTTGTCTAAGAGCAACAGTCTGAG
Source organism: Coenobita brevimanus (assembly GCF_032717465.1). Lineage (NCBI taxonomy): Eukaryota > Metazoa > Arthropoda > Malacostraca > Decapoda > Coenobitidae > Coenobita > Coenobita brevimanus. Next base: position 8,603,425 of record NC_136987.1, on the reverse strand, counting down.
GTTTGTTTAACCTAATTATAGGGAATGTTAGTGGTGCTAAGCACAGTTGCACCATAATCATAGTTTAGATGTTGTCCAAGAACAACAGTCTGACATGACACTTGCCATAATGCATAAGAAACTTGAGGGTAATATAATTAAGCATTCACGGGAAGGTCAAGACAGGTTCCTTAGTAAAGAAGGACGCCTATACCGTAAGTCACAAACACCTCAGGGCAAGGTTCGACTGCAGTTTGTTGTTCCCGCAAATTATCTACAAGCAGTGTCTGAATTGGGTCATTGTTCAGTGATGGGAGGTCAGTGGGGCAAAAAGAAAACCCTTGACTGTATCCATGCTGACTTTTTCTGGCCAGGAATGGGACATATTAAAAGTTTGTGTTCTTATGATGTGTCGACGTACCGTACACTAATCAGCGACGTATCCATCCTGCATCATTGGAATCCTCGCCCATAATCTCTGAGCCATTTGAAAGAGAGGGCAGTGGTAATGTAGGCACAGACCTGATGTCTCACCTGCTAACTGACGATTAACACGGGTAACTGTTGTACACTGGGTTCCATAAGACAGGCATCCACAGAGATTTGAGCAATCTAAGGACTAGCTTGGTTCCCAGTTAATAGTGTACCAGTAAGACCTGACGTCTCGCTCGTTGGTCCCACAGGACACGTTACGTCCAGGACCTGCATATACCATATACATATATACCATAAGTTAAGGAGGAAGTTTTAGAACCCCTCAGAGGCAATCTGAGGCTGTGTCTGAATTACCCTGTGCCGTGTCTGGAGCTGTGGGCCTTTCAGAGGATTCCTGGAGAATACACGCATTATCCACAGGAGTGTTCACACCCACACTGGGTGTTAAAATGTGACCTGCCTGAGTTTGCATAGGGACTCTCAGCTTACTGATAGTAGTAGTAAGTGTAGTTTTAAGGGTAAGTATGCTCTTAGGATGTCCGAATGCATAGGTACAAATACCGCCAGACAGTGCTTAGACTAGGAGCATATCGGTAGAGAGTTGGCCTGCAGTCCTAATGGACCCAGGTTCAAATCCCGCTGGGGCAGGGAACAGTTTAAGGATTTGAATTTCGTAAAATCAGACTTTACTGATCTACCAGAAGATCTGCCGACATGTCTAAAAATACCCCCGCTAATATCAATACACCAGTCCTATATGAGACAGCCCTAGTATGTATTCAGTATGGACGGTGGGTGTTAGCGCTGAAGTGGTGACATATAGAGGTGTGCGGTACGTAGGAGGACTACTGGGCCTTGAAAGCAGGCTGTGAAGCCTATGCCCAGAGTCGGTCACATAAAAAAAAAAAAAATATGCACAGAGCCCTGAGTTAATGGTCACTACTCTTACTTTTGACCTGTGACAGGGTGTGGATCACTAAGGGCTCTGTTAGTTAATTGATACCCTTTGGGATCTTTTTAAAGTACCAGGGGGTCGATCCTGCAGGGGGTGGATCAGCTGAAGTGAAGTTGGTCTGATTGACTGCTGTCTCCCTCAAAAGTGCCAGGCAAGGCTCTGGACCTCACCCCTTATATCCACACTGTGTCCGTGCATTAACTAGGGAACACCTTGTTCTCCGGTTAATAGAGATATAGGTTTAACCAGTACACTACTGGCTGTTCTGAGAGATTTATGCTACCCATGGACTAGCATATTTCCTGGTTAATAATCTAGGCTTAACCAGGAAACTACTGGCAGTTCTGAGAGATTTATGCAATCCAAGGACTAGCATGTTTCCTGGTTAATAAGCTACCCAATAAGAAATTAATGGCGACCTTACATGTACGATGCTTTGGCTGGCACTCGAATTTTTCAGCTAGAGTGTACGTCTTGTAGTATATGGATTCACTACTAGGCTGAGGGTAAATGCAATTTAGTACATACTGTTTATCACATTGACACTTCTGATGCTCCACCCTGATTGACTTCACAGGTACAGTTGGTGGGTGAAGCAGTTTTGCTGTGTAGGTACAGCAATAGGTGTAACAGTTTTGCCGTGCTGGTCAGCTGATCGTCTCCGCTGCACACTGCTACCTCTTCTCCTCTGTCCTCGTCGCCTCCATATTCTTATTAACTTCTATTATACCATTTTACACGTAGGTACAGTCACACCTACACCGTGTATCACACACTATGCTACACAACAATTAGCTGTTAATGTAAATGTAGCGAACTTTTGCTCAGTCTGACCTGAGTACAGGATTTTCACCGTCGTCACGGAGTTTTTTCCCTCAAGCTTGCTTCTATTAATGTAAATACGAGGTTTTTATGCTCATTGGCGACAGTTAATTTTTCCTGTAGCAAGGTAGTACACCCACCACAGTGTGAATGGTGTGTGACTGAGTTAGGTTGTACATATATATATATCCCGTCAAATTTTTCAGAAAAAATTTATTTTGATGGGGAGTCATGTCATGAATTCACGAGATTATGTATTTATACAAATTTGTGACACTGTTCTTTGTGGGAAGCCACGAACTGTAGTGGAAGACCCACTATGTTTCACTCAGTTTAACTATCCTTGTATGCACTTTGATCGGGTTGGTTTTCCAGAACATTTGTCACTGCTTCAAAAGTAACTGTTGTTATGCACGTCAGTGCTTCACTGAGTGATTTTATTACATGAGTATATCATTCGCCCCACCTCTTTTAACCATTGAAGTTAGGCCACGCCCGCTTCCGGTGAACTTATCCATTTCTCACGCCTTTGTGCCCAAGCATGAGGACATTACTTATTTGGAGAGGGACCTTCGTTAAGGACAGATGTGTGCCACGGTGAGGATTCCCGGGGATTCGACTACTCCCGAGCTGTGGGCCTTTGCTTGGTGATGCCATTCCCCTCTACTCACTATAGTTAGTAGTTACTGATGGCTGACTGAGGGTGAGAAGGATAATGCGTGTCTCATGCTGTGGGTTGTCTGTGATTCCCGGAGATCACCCATCTCTCTGATGGCAGCCCAGGGAGTGCGGAGGAGCAGACAGGAAGATCGTCTTGCATGTCTAAGCGACGTCTTCAGTCTGCAGCCCTGTGACTCCACATTTCCAATTAACAGTATCTTTTTTCTGCTCTCTAGACTTAAGATTATTAGCTGGCATGACTGACTGAGTGAGTGAATTTGCTTGAGATCCAGAATTTACTTTGTTTTGAGATTATTGTAATGTAAATTTATTTGTTGTAATCAATAAATTTACAGTTCTCTTTGAGCTCAATTAAATTTAAGAACTGAGTTTGATTTCTACACATTGATTGTACTTTAATTTGCTACTCTCAGTTAGCACAAACTTTTTACATTAATCACGACTGGTATTTAAGCCAGCTCTTTGGTATTAATTCTTGAATCCATTGTGCCAGCCAGGAGTTAGTACCAGCAAGAACTTGTCTTGATGATTGTTATTTTTATTATTGATTGTCAAGGGGGCAAGGATCACACTTTCTCAGAGGCCAACAGTATCAAAACGTCAGCATTCGTGAGTAATAGTCTCCGCAGTGGACTGTTGAGAAAGTTTATGAAATTCTTGTCTTTAGAGAACTGGCGAAATAAGCCGGCATAAAGTAAAACTTACTACTTAATTTCATAAGTCGATAGACCTCGTGTCAGTGGCAATGTATTGGCTATGTATATTAGTCATTTATACCATTCAATTGGATATTTAACTCAATTCCTTTAAAAACCCCTTGACAAGTTGCCTCAGACAGCTAAGTCTCGGTAAGGAAGAGAAGGCGAGGTTTAGAGGAGTGGTGGTATTTGACAGACAGGAAGTTTGAGGAAAGGCCGCGAATGCTGCAGAAATGAAGAAGTGAATCAGACAGTAGATCCAGGCAGCTCAAAGAGTCGTCACCGGGATAGGGGCGGATGGTGGGGGCATTTATGTTCCCCTCCCCCTTGCAACTCAAAGGCATGGTATGGGTGCTCCATTTTTTTTTTTTTTTTAATAAAATTTGAAAAGGAAGTGTGGTGGTACTGTGCATGTATATTGGTGATGACAGTGAGAGAAACTTGTACTGGAGAGCATGCTGTCCTACTCTCTGTGTTACTGAAACACTGAAAAAGTTCAGCAAAGGGGGATGGTCAGGAACTAGTCCCAAGGGCTGATGAAATGGGAGCTCCAGCTCTCCCTGTCATCAGCTTTCCATCCACCTTTGAAGTACTGCCCTGCTCGACTGATCCTACGGTCTACTCCTCATAATCTCTCTCTCTCTCTCTCTCTCTCTCTCTCTCTCTTTATATATATGGAGCCTCTGTGGTACAGTGGTAGAGTGTTCGTTTCGCACGCTGATGGACGCGGGTTCGCCTCCCACCAGAGTTGTAAAAACTTCGGGAAGCGTTCACCAATCCACATACTATTTTGGCGGACATAAGGGGTGCTGTGGTTGAACCAGAGTTGCATACTAGTATGCTTGCACCCAATCGGCTGAAGGCGGGCCGATTACACTTGGTTCACAGACTACACACACATCCAAAGCCACTACAACACTACAAGCACACTCACAAGCACTTCTCACCTTACATACAGTCTCTACCAGACAGCCTAAGCCACTGGGTAAAGATACATTGGCTGGAACGTCCCTGCTTCGGTAGGGATAGGCCGGTCCTGCAGTGGACCTCAACGGCTGATCATGATGATTATCTATCTATCTATCTATCTATATCTATCTATCTGTCTATCTATCTATCTATCTATCTATCTATATCATTCATTCCTATGTCGCCCCATGAGGAGCGTAGGAGCCCGGGGCTAGGCAAGTTGGTCCTGACATTTGAGATGAGAGTGACCAGCCTCACTCATCCCTGAGTGTCATTATGTAAGCAATAAACCCCAACCAGCCCTTGGATATAAACCTTCACTGGCTGAATGCTACTGGAGCGCCGTAATTACCCGCTAAACAACCAGGCGCCAAAATTTGGTTATATGGTTGCCACCCAGGATAGTAAATGGTGTACAGGAAACCATTTGGCTTGTCACTCATTGTAGAGTCACCCACAGGTAGAAGGAAGAGGAAAGAATTAAGGAAAGGAAGAGAGAAAAAGGAGTTTAAGATCACCCGTAGGCAGAAGGACGAGGAAAGAATGAAGGAAAGAAAGACAGGAGAGGATGGATGGAAAGAAGGATGGAGGAAAGGAAAAGGCAGACACCTGATGGCAGCACTTCTTTGAGTGAGTGAATTGTGAGCGCCCACACCTGCCTTATATATCTGTATTTATATCTATGTATCTATCTATATCTATATCTATCTATGTATCTCTCTCTCTCTCTCTCTCTCTCTCTCTCTCTCTCTCTCTCTCTCTCTCTCTCTCTATATATATATATATATATATATATATATATATATATATATATATATACAGATGCAATAGATTCACCATGGGGGAAGCGTAGTCTCAATATGAAGATAAACACCAACGTAATCAGGAACATCTTTAATAAATTGGTGACGTTTCGACAACTCGTTTGTCATTTTCAAACCTATAGAAAATACAATAAAATCAAAGTAAACACTATGTCTATGATAAAAATACGAAAACTAAAGTAAAAAACCAAAGTAAAACACCATGTCTGATAAAATACAAGTGAAGAATTAATATGATAAGATGAGGAAATGAATTATACACAGCTAACGTTGGTGGGATGCTACTAAGTACAAGGAAAATTTAAACAGAAATACATGTAATAAGACAATACATAAATCAAACCTTAAAAACAGAGAAGGGGCGTGGAGCAGTCATGTGTGCCTAGTGTGGGCTGTAGGTGGTGAGTGAGGAGTGATTCAGCCAGGAGGCGTGTTACCTCGTCACGACAAGCGTGGACAACAGAAAAATCTGATTCGCTTATGGGATGGCCTAAGGCTTCACAGCAATTTCGGATGGCAGAGAAAGGTGGCTTAGCCATAGGTAGACCGGTTCTATATGACCGTCCCCGATGTTCTGCAATTCTTACTCGTAATTGCCTCTTTGTCTGCCCAATATAAGACGCATTACAGCGACTACAGTTATAATTATAGACAACAGAGGATTGCAGAGCGTCAGGGATTCGGTCTTTATGTTTGAACCATTGTCCAATGGTGTTGTTGGGTTTGAAAATTGTTCGAAGACATACTTGAGGGTAAAATTCCCTAACTAAACTCGATATATTATTACGTATGGAAAAACTTTTTGGACCTAAAAATGGCAAGATACAATATACAGGTGATTTGTTTGCTGTGAGTTTAGGAGTAGGTGGGTTACGGATCTTATTTAGTTGTCTTCCCATATGGGTTTGTGTGAAAGACATTGGGAAACCATTAGAGAACAATGTTTTCGTAAGAAAACTCAATTCCGAAGTGTAAAGCAGAATAAGATGAACAAATATTATAAGCTCTGGTCAGCAGGGTCGACACCAAATTGCGTTTAAACTGAATTGGGATTGCTGAGTTGAATTTCATGGTTAATCCTGTGAAAGTGGGTTTGCGGTATACTGAAGTGATGAAGGAATTAGTAGTTTTTTGGACTAGTATATCAAGAAAGGGAAGTTTGTTATTTTCTTCAATATCAGAAGTGAAATGAATGTTAGCATGCCTCGAGTTTAAATAGTTTAGAAAAAAGAGGGATGTGGTCTGGAGAACTAAACAATAAAAATGTATCGTCGATATATCTACGGTAGAGGAGAGGTTTGAAATGGGAGGGGCATTGCTGTAGCCAGTTTGTCTCATGGTAACACAAAAATGCGTTTGCTAAGCAGGGACCTAGGGGATTCCCCATCGCCACTCCATCAATTTGCTTATAAGATTTTCCGTTAAAAAGGAAAAGACAATCTTTAGAAGCGAGAGACAGTAATTTACGGAACTGGTTCATATCAAATCCATCTATTATTTTCTCGTGTTTAAATACTTGTTGGTGCAAATGTCTATAGTTTCATAAAGAGGAATATTAGTGAACAGGGACTTTATATCGAAAGAAGCCATAGTACAGTGGTCAACATCGTAGTTACAAATCTCCTTAGCGAAAGTAAATGAATCTTTAACCGTATAGCAATTTGTAGTGATGGGGGTAATCATAGGTACAAGAAATTTAGATATGTTATAGCTAACAGTCCCAATGGCAGAGAGAATGGGTCTGACTGGACAGTTCTGTTTATGTACTTTAGGGAGCCCATACATTACTCCTGGTGTAGCGCCAGATACGTATAATTTTGAGTACACTTCATTACTAATTACTCCATCAGACTTCAGCTTCCTTAGGAAATTGTTTACTTGATCTTCACGTTTCAGGGTCAAAGAAAATTCATCATCATTTACGATTTTGAACTTTGAACCATCATTAAGAATTTCAGACATTTTACACAGATAATCAGTCCTGTCCAGAATTACGACACCATTTCCTTTGTCAGGTTTAGTTATGATTATAGAATCATCATCTTTTAAACTTTTCAACACATTAATTTGCTCTCGTGTGACATTACTGCAAGAATAATTTGAAGAATAAAAACTAGTAAAAGCAATGTCCTTCAAGCTATTCTTTAAAAAATCATAAGTTCTACCACTACCTTGATAAAAAGAATGAGCAGACATGTTCTTAAAAAATCGTTCAAATCCAGTCAGACCCATTCTCTCTGCCATTGGGACTGTTAGCTATAACATATCTAAATTTCTTGTACCTATGATTACCCCCATCACTACAAATTGCTATACGGTTAAAGATTTATTTACTTTCGCTAAGGAGATTTGTAACTACGATGTTGACCACTGTACTATGGCTTCTTTCGATATAAAGTCCCTGTTCACTAATATTCCTCTTTATGAAACTATAGACATTTGCACCAAACAAGTATTTAAACACGAGAAAATAATAGATGGATTTGATATGAACCAGTTCCGTAAATTACTGTCTCTCGCTTCTAAAGATTGTCTTTTCCTTTTTAACGGAAAATCTTATAAGCAAATTGATGGAGTGGCGATGGGGAATCCCCTAGGTCCCTGCTTAGCAAACGCATTTTTGTGTTACCATGAGACAAACTGGCTACAGCAATGCCCCTCCCATTTCAAACCTCTCCTCTACCGTAGATATATCGACGATACATTTTTATTGTTTAGTTCTCCAGACCACATCCCTCTTTTTCTAAACTATTTAAACTCGAGGCATGCTAACATTCATTTCACTTCTGATATTGAAGAAAATAACAAACTTCCCTTTCTTGATATACTAGTCCAAAAAACTACTAATTCCTTCATCACTTCAGTATACCGCAAACCCACTTTCACAGGATTAACCATGAAATTCAACTCAGCAATCCCAATTCAGTTTAAACGCAATTTGGTGTCGACCCTGCTGACCAGAGCTTATAATATTTGTTCATCTTATTCTGCTTTACACTCGGAATTGAGTTTTCTTACGAAAACATTGTTCTCTAATGGTTTCCCAATGTCTTTCACACAAACCCATATGGGAAGACAACTAAATAAGATCCGTAACCCACCTACTCCTAAACTCACAGCAAACAAATCACCTGTATATTGTATCTTGCCATTTTTAGGTCCAAAAAGTTTTTCCATACGTAATAATATATCGAGTTTAGTTAGGGAATTTTACCCTCAAGTATGTCTTCGAACAATTTTCAAACCCAACAACACCATTGGACAATGGTTCAAACATAAAGACCGAATCCCTGACGCTCTGCAATCCTCTGTTGTCTATAATTATAACTGTAGTCGCTGTAATGCGTCTTATATTGGGCAGACAAAGAGGCAATTACGAGTAAGAATTGCAGAACATCGGGGACGGTCATATAGAACCGGTCTACCTATGGCTAAGCCACCTTTCTCTGCCATCCGAAATTGCTGTGAAGCCTTAGGCCATCCCATAAGCGAATCAGATTTTTCTGTTGTCCACGCTTGTCGTGACGAGGTAACACGCCTCCTGGCTGAATCACTCCTCACTCACCACCTACAGCCCACACTGGGCACACATGACTGCTCCACGCCCCTTCTCTGTTTTTAAGGTTTGATTTATGTATTGTCTTATTACATGTATTTCTGTTTAAATTTTCCTTGTACTTAGTAGCATCCCACCAACGTTAGCTGTGTATAATTCATTTCCTCATCTTATCATATTAATTCTTCACTTGTATTTTATCAGACATGGTGTTTTACTTTGGTTTTTTACTTTAGTTTTCGTATTTTTATCATAGACATAGTGTTTACTTTGATTTTATTGTATTTTCTATAGGTTTGAAAATGACAAACGAGTTGTCGAAACGTCACCAATTTATTAAAGATGTTCCTGATTACGTTGGTGTTTATCTTCATATATATATATATATATATATATATATATATATATATATATATATATATATATATATATATAGATTATGGACTTGGGCACAAAAGACTAGATCAAGAGAATTACCTTGATCTTGACTAACAGAGCTGGGAGGCAGATTCGAGATCACGACATCAGTTCTTCCTCACCCACTCTTAGCTCGTGAGCAACTGAGCTGAAAAACTGCCATGTGACGTCAAAACGCTTGATGCGCTGCACGGATGCATTTTTGTCAGTAAGTGTCCTGATATGTTATTATATGGATTTTGATCATACATATTCATTCATTCGAGTGTATGTGATATTTTTCACTAACAAGTATTTTAGTGATGCGTGGTCTATGGTCTTAACCAAACCTCATAAATTTATCCAGATATATATAATATTCACGATATTTTCAAGTTACTGTTTTGGGCCCAGAACCGAGTTAGGCTATCGAGCTAGGTAGTAGATAAAATTTTGAAAGTCTCCCATTCAGTGCACACCACAGTGGAGCATAGTTGCCAGTTCGCTATAATGACTCATAGTTATTAACTTTTTTATTATAGGCCTTCTGTTTTTTGAAGGCAGTTTGGGTGGGGCTGCCTAAGACCTCACACTGCTGGCTCTATTGCCACATCACCGCCGCCACACACGTGTAATTACTCATGCTTACCTCCCTCCCCCTCTCTCTCTCTCTCTCTCTCTTTCTTTCTCCTATTTTAAGTTAGTAACTACTTATAAATGAATTTTAAATACTCTGTATAGATGTAATTAAAAAAAAAGCTTTAGTATATAATAGATCCCATAAGACTTGTCAGCATTGCTTTTGCAACGTTGTCAAGTGCAGTGAGTGACACGAGGGATAGTGATGAATGTGCGGGTCATACTTGGTCAGTCTCCCACCATGGAAGCTTGCCCATCAAAAGTCAAAACAAGAGAAAAGATAGAGAAAATAAAATTAGAAGTAGTTAATAAAAATATGAGAGAGAGGGAGGGAGGGAGAGAGAGAGAGAGAGAGAGAGAGAGAGAGAGAGAGAGAGAGAGGAGAACGTGTGTGGCGGCGATGTGGCGACTGAGCTAGCGGTGTGAGGTCTTAGGTGACCCCACCCAATCTGCCTTCATAAAATAGAAACCCTACCAAGACGTACTTTATGTGTTTAATGAAATGCATGCAGGTGTGATAAAAAGAAAATCGAAGACAAATAAAGGCTGTTTCGCTCTCATCAGGGAATGGTGAAAATAATAATATTAATACTAATTAAACATTCAGTTGATCATATCAACAAACGCTATAACTTATGTTTTCATAATCATTATGGACAGATTTAAGAGAGTATGCATGCCCATGAAATGTAAGTGATTAAGATAAATGTACAGTTATTTGTTATTCTAACGACGTTTAGGAGTAGTGGAAGCAATGCCCCCCAGGGGACCAAAAATGAAGCTGTCATGTCTCTTTTGGTTCAAGTCAGGAGTGGAGGTCCACAAGGGGCAGTCCTTGAACACATCCTGTTTGCATTTAAAAATGACCTTCCAAACAGCGTTAGCTCCGAATGTAGGCTGTTTACTGATGATGTTAGAATATAAAACCAAAGTATATACACTCCAAGCAGTCCTGCTACAACCAGCAGACTAGTCATGCATATGACAACTCTCTTTTAATACAGAGAGTTGCGAGTAGGGCACTGTGGGAAAAAAAAAAAAAAAAAAAGCATGACGTAGTTATGCACGGGAAAGCTTTACAAGAGGTACAAAGTAAAGAACTTGGGGATCACTGTAACCAATGACCCAACGTTCTCAAAACCTATTTCAGATATTGTGAAGAAAGCACATCTGATTATAGGTGTAATATAGTATACTCATTCGACTATAGTTTCTGTTCGATGAGAGCTTTATAATACTACATACCAAGAGCTTTGTCAGACCACATTTGTAGTATGTGGTACAGGTATGGTCTCTTTATTTGTAGAAAGATATAAAAGCTTTAGGAAATGTACAAAAAAAAAAAACATAAACTAATACTAGGAATTAGCCATCTAATATATATAAAAAGGGAGATTTAGAAGACTGAAACTACCGGCAATAGAAAGCAGAATTAAAAGAGGAGACCATATATTCAAAATAATGAAAAGAATACACAGTGAGAATGAGACACACTTCTTTCAGAGAAGCATCAACAATCTTAAAGGCAATACTCACAAATTTTATTAACAAGATAGTTAGAAAGATAGGTACGCTTTATTTAAGCAGCAGAAAGGCCATTCCTCCAGTTTGTTGTCTGTATTATTCTGACAATTTTCAGGGTGGTAAAATACCTTTTCCTGCTTCTTTTTTTTCTCTCCTGTTATCATCACGTTCCTTCAGCCGTACCTACGATTGTTTGTTTCCGGTGTAAAGGAAAATTCTTTCTCGACGTCCTCAAAGGTGGACTTCGTTTCCCATTCCCAATTAGCGGTTAGGTTAGGCTGGGTTAGGTAAGGCTAGGTTAAGTTGGGTTAGGTTTAGTTAAACTGTTAGGACAGTCGCTTCCACCACTACCGTGACAAATCAAACAAGAGTTGACACAACGTGATATTACCATCCCAGATGAAATGCTAACACTGGAAGACGACACGACACCCCCAGACGGCGACAACAGAGGGTTAGATGCAGCGTACGGGGTGTTCGTACCATATGGGCACAAGTCCCGGGTAGTCGTGCACCCCTACTCCCCGGAACCGATCCGACCTGTACACCTCAGCCCAGGCACACTTCCTTCTCGCCAGCCCAGCCTGTGCCAGGATCGGAGTGGAGCTGAACCTTACCCTTCTTACAGCCCCACAGAGACGGCCTCAAGCCATTCCAATTTAGAGACAGCCTCCAGCCGCTCCATATCAGAGACGGCCTCCAGCTGCTCCACATCAGAGATAGCCTCAAGCTGCTTCTCAAACGAGACGGTCTCAAGTCACTCCACACAAGAGATGGCTTGAAACCGCTCACCTACTGAGATGGCCTCAAGTTGCTCCACCAGGACTACCCGCAGGGTCGGTAGCGATCCTGAGAACAAGACACCGGCGATGGCCTCCTGCCGCTCCCACAGACTAGAGATGGCCTCTAACCGCTCTACGCCCGCACGTCGTCCTCCCGCGTCCATCTGCCGAGTACCAGTCCCCAGCCAGGGAGTCCACTACTGACAGCCTGGTGGCAGGGCCCTGTATTGTCCCCGGGGCTATTTTCCCTGCAGCCGGCTCCCGAGGAGGACCTGCCCCTGACGGACCCCTCCCGGGAATGACGCTGCAGTCCCCTCCTGATGGCGAAGTACCCTGGAGTGGACAGCAGCCCCTGGGTCCCCGACGGTGCCCCCAGCTCCCCGGGGCGAGACCCACCCCACTCCCGGCCGAGGCGACGTAGATCCTCCACCCAGGAGCACAGAAGGCATCTGGAGGAGTTGTTTGGCCCCTACCCTGCCAGCCAGACCTCTGCCTCCAGCCCCCAGCACCCGGGGCCTTTCATCACACCCACGGGGGACGATATCAACCTACCTGGTCTATAAGCGACTCAGGTGTGGATCAATATGAGGAAATATAGTAGAGTGCCAAAAGTGAAATCATTAAGCGACCGTGATCAGACTTAAAGTGCAGTGTGATAAAAGTAAGGCTCCTGTACCAGAAGCAGTGATACTATTATTCACCAAACACCCTCCCTTTGCACCTGAACCAACCTAGACTCTCCCCCCCTTCCCCGGTGTGCTCCCTCCAACAGGATCAAGTCAGTGTTCCCCCCTCCCCCAGTGAACATCACAAGGTTGGACATAAGAACTCTCATGTAACCCGGAGCCAGTGTTCCTAGAGACTGATTATAAATAATAACCCCGAGGCACCTAGAACCATACTGTGAACTGTACCACCCCATACTGTGAACTGTGACTGTCACGTATCCTGCGAGATACGCTCACCCCTATTCAGCAGCCCCAGAATTAATGAGTCAGAAATATTGTGAGATATCTTACTGTCCTTGTGTACACTTAGTGAATATACGTGTAAGGTGTTGCCTTGAGCTTCTATGTCCTGTTCCTTCTATATTTATAGTAACGCCCCGGTCTTGAAAAGAACCCAGTACTAGGCCAGGCGTTCTTAGGACGAGAAGCTGACCTAAAAACACCCAGCATAACACCAGAAATAATTAAAAAAAAAATACAACAGACTATCAGGAAAAAGAACAATATTTGGCAAGGTGCTTCTACTGCTTAAGTAAAGCGTATGTTTACCGAAAGATATTATAAAACACTTCTCCCAAAGAGCAGTGATTGAATTAGATTACCTAATAATATTATGTGCTAAGCAAAACTAATGTAAATGAGGTCAGTCATGTTTATGATCAAAACAACACATTAAAATAAATAAAAGGTAGATACATTGCATGAAAGTACCAATAGGTGCAAATAGTCCCGTTATATTATACTGGTTAATTACTGTCTACAGGTCTCCACCTAGAACCATCCAAGCCGGCGTCAAGTATTGCCAGTTTAGCGTTTTTCCCCCCGCGAGATCTAAAAATAACAACTTCCAATTAGCAGCTCGGAATCTAGCTATATTTTAGATTTCTACAAAGCTTTAGCGATATTTCAGTTGATTATAGGACCTTTTCTCTTAATCTGCTGAAGATTTTAATACTTAGCGTCTTTCTAGCGGTTTCTTGGAGCAATTTTAGCAGGATTTGTAACTCTGAATCTAGCAAGCGTACCGTACCGGCACCGTACAACTCTCCCCCTCAGTCTGTTATCTGACGTGGTAACGTTAATGCATGGTTGTAATGCTGAGGCTTGCAACAATGTGTCTGGCTGGGAGACGATGCAGAGAGCTGATACTCCTTCCCTCTCTCCAGTTGCTGATAATTCTGTTACTCCCTAGTTTCACCAGCGCTAAGAGTCCAGGCAACATGGAGGAGAAAAGTGCATCGCTTGACCACAACTACATTTCTCGCCTGGTGATCGTATGCTCGGTCATCTTCTTCGGGGTCCTGGTACTGGTATGGTGCAGTTTCTGGTGCAAAGGCAAGGAGGGGGCGGTGAATATCTGTCTCACAGGGAAGGCTGAGACTCACTTAAATACACTGAACCCCAGAGATCTTCCATCGTCAAACTTAACCCCAGCACAGTTCCCGCAGAGGGCGACCAACGCAACTACTGTGAACCCTAGAGATCTCACACCATCGGACTTTACCCCAGCACAGTTCCCGGCCTTACCTCACTGCAACACCGGTGACCACCCTCCACCATACCAGCCATCTGCGCACATCACACCACCGCAAGACCATACACCTACAGGCCATATAAGCTTCCCGCCCTTCAGGAAACCTGGTTTCTTCACAAGAATGAAGAGGCATTTCTCCTACAAGCAATGGAAGAATTCGTTAGTACCAATGACTTTTCTTGTTTTCATTAAGTCTGACACAAAAATGACAAGGTTTACATAAAGGGTTGTATAAAATGTCAGCACACACACACACACACACACACACACACACACACCTGTATATATATATATATATATATATATATATATATATATATATATATATATATATATATATATATATTAGACAGGAACGAATGCGATTACTTCAGTCTGCTTTCACCAGACGAAAGTACACAACTCCTCCAACTTGATTACTGACTTGTGGTTGCTTGAAATTCGATAAGCCTCAGAGATGAGGTAGGAATGAATCTTGGTTAATGGTGAAATCGACCTTCCAGTCTGACTACACTTGGCTATCAAATGAGCTGAAATGAGCCAGGAATCTTCCTCTGGTTATAAAAAAAAAAAAAAAAAAAAAAAAAGCTCTGTAGTACTTGTGATGATATGGAGGAAATGTATCGTATACTGTACAGTATAACAATAGGGCGGCTCATGTAATATTCCACTTCACTCTCACTCCCTAAGTCGGTATTACTTTTGATATAGGGACAGCTCAGTGTTACCAGTATCTGCCTTGCGTGGTTTACCCATTTCCTACTCTGGTTTACCCTTTTCCTACTCCTGCCACAACCACGCTACACCAGGCATCCGAGCCGTTCCCCCAACACGTGAGTTTCAAATGGAGCGATATTTACGGGCCACCCAGTACAGTAAGTGGCTTTATGTTATGGCACTGAATGAGAGGAGGAGAGTGGGTTTCTAGGACAAGAGAAAAGAAAGTGATGACTCCATGAAAATATCTTATATGCTGCTCGCCAGGGGGAAGCCTTCATGTAGTGGCACCGACATAACCAGGCGGCCCAACTGCCCATTTATACAAACGCCCCTCAGCTGCATTCCTGTCCCTGAAAAGGATGGCGGAGTGGAGAAGGGCATCATACACCTAATCAACTGGGTTCGCATTTCAGTGACCATGGACAACAACAACAACAACAACAACGGGTTATCTGTGTTGCATGCTGTAGAGGAAAAACTGGAACTTCAATCAAAATGATTTTCATCCTCATTGGCTTTCGTGCAATTGATAGGCAGTAATATAAACCTCCTCTTCCTCTTCCTTTCTTTAAAAAAATATTTATTTATAATCCGTATTACTTATTATTATTATTATTATTATTATTATTATTATTATTTTTCACAACAGTGTGTACGTTGACGACGGAGAGGTGTGTGATGAGGCTACTCAGGCTTTTATCTAAGACGTTCACGCGGTGGCACCAATATGACCGGGAGGGGAAGCTGCCTCGGAATACTCGTACAAACGCCATTCAGTCCCATCACTATTGCCACAAAGGAGGATGGTCGCCTGCAGGAGGAGAGCAACTTTAAACTGTAGTCCAACGGGTACAAGTTTCAGATGAACCTGGGGCTACAACAACAACAACAACAACAACAACAACAACAACAACTACTACTACTACTACTACTACTGCTGCTGCTGCTACAACTCCTACTACTACTATTACTGCCACCCATATCCTCGTCAGTTCAGGAGGATTTCCATACTTTTTTCATTTCATGTTGGCCTAAAACTGTCACCTCTCCATCTTAATGCTCAGGTGTTAACAAGAAGTAAACTACAGTATATTAGTCAAGATGAAGTGTTTTGAAAAGGGTATAGAGCCGTAGTATTGTCTTACTCTAATGCTGAACTGTAACAGGAAATTAACACCACTGATGCTAGTCAGGAAAAAGTGCTGAGTAAAGAAACAGAGCCATATTTTGCGTTTTTCTGCCACTAAGCTGAAACAAGTGATGAATACAAGAATATGGTGCTACTGACGAAGTGTTAAAATAAATTGTAGTGCTGTAGCGTTGTCTTTCTGTAAACCAGCTGAACCATTATTAATATTAGAATATGGTACTATTCACGACTAAGTGCTACAGAAAATATAGAGTCGGTACTGTCTGATATTGGCGCAGCTGTAACAAGATTGACCGATATGGTCAGTGTACGGTGACTGGTCTTACCACCAATGTTACCATATCACAGGAGCGAAATTATGCTAAGCTAGTTTTGATAATATGTTAAATTAGGCCAAAGTGTGCCAAACGAACAATTATATTATGCAAACTATTTGCTAACTTGCCCATTGTAATAGAAACATATCTTTAATACATTCGCTAAATACACTGTTACAAAATATCGGTTGGAAGAACACAATAAAAACTAGAAAGCACTCAGAGAACACATACCTTCGTCAATGCGGATCCGGATTTAATAAATTCTTTCATGGCACATGGCCCACACCTTTCCACAAAATTTCATCTAAATTCATCGAGAACTTTTGGAGATATCGTCTGGACAAACAGGCAGACAGACATACAAACCTCCTCCAACTTCGTAGGCGGAGGTAACTAGGCAGTACAGGTTGGAGTATGTATCCTACAGGATAATTATTAACTGATGAGAAAACAAAATAAAACTGCAAAGGTGTTCTTTGCATTTAATTTCTGTTCGTGTGACAACCAAGAGAAATATACTTTATCCATCCGTTAATGAAGCATAAGTTCATAAGTTCCCATATCCCCATAGATCTACATCCAGCAGCACTTTGTTTCGTTTCTCCAAAGATACTCTTATTATCAATTATGATGCCACTCAGAGTACTAGTCTTTGTTACTTTAATCATGACTTCTTTTAGATCAAATATTAGTCTACACCTGGGATTCTCAATCGGTGGGTAATAATACCCAAAGGGATAATACTGCTAATCAGAGGAGTAATGGAGGTCTTTGTTCAAAATGTGTATCGGCAAAGAAAATTTGATGCGGTATTTTCATGTACCGTAGATGGTAGAACAAATAGAAAATAATTAGTCATTGCCGCCAGCCGTATTGTCCATCATCAAAGGTTGTGAATTTGCTACAGTACTATATAGTCATTGCAAATAAGATGGCATCCAGAGCTAGGCCTATATAAGTTTATTTTGCAATATTCCGATAAGTCTGCAATTATAACCATGTTCAGGTCTGAACGATAACAAAAGCATGAGTATTCTGGCATTCAAGTTTAACGTTTATCCTAGAATCGAGACGGAGGCGAGCGTTCAGGAAGGAAGTACTACTGCTTGATAAGTAATGTTAGTAAAATATGGCAAATGCAGCAAAACACAAATTTAAGACAAGGGTACAAAAAAGATAAAAAATGCCGACTCGCATATCAAGACCGATGAGAATTTTTGATGAAGAGGTGACAATTATTTATCATAAAGCATATAAGCATAATACGGTGAGATATCGCAAAGTTTATATATGATGATCAGCTACTCGTAACATATTGCCCACAAATACTGAATCAAAAAAGCAATTTAATTCCCAAAAGTGCAATTTTAGAACTAACCAATCAGTTTTTAATTGAATATCACAGTTATTACATTAAGTAACTGAACTTTTTCCATTACTGTCAAATTTTACATTAAAATAAGCATTTAATCTTAAAAAACCAGGATGTTTCCATCTGTCATTAGCCAGACGTCATAATCCCATAAGGGGTGACCTTTTTCTTGAGTTGTTTTTCGGGGAGGAACACTACCCTCTGTCAACCCCTTTTTTCATGTTGGGAACACATTTGAGTTGGTTATATGGTTATATGGTTAAAGGTTCCCTGGCTTACAGGAAACCATTAAACTCGTCACTCATTGTAAAGCCACCAGAAAAGGCAAGATGATTTATGAAAAGTAACAGGAAAGATGGGAGAAATAGGAGGAGAGGAGGGCACACACACACACACACACACACACACACACACACACACACACACACACACACACACACACACACACAAGAATCAGGATGTAATAGTGTTATTTAAGATTTAAGTGGTGTACATGTGTTTTTCTTTGGTCTCTGATATATATATATATATATATATATATATATATATATATATATATATATATATATATATATATATATAAAACCACTGCTTCGCTGGAGACTTATGTGTTATGTAATGTAATAGTGTTATTTAACATTTAAGTGGTGTACATGCGTTTTTCTTTGGTCTCTGATATACATATATAATCATTTACAACGCTGGGTGGTAACCATATAACCAAACCATACGTGCTTCCTACGTGTCAACAAGTGGGTTGGTGGAGGGTCAGTGCCCCTCCCCGTAAAACAAATAACTCATAGTCAAATGGTCACCCCTTACGGGATTAAGGCGTTTGGGAGTAGATAGCAGTACACACACACACACACACACACACACACACACACACACACACATATATATATATATATATATATATATATATATATATATATATATATATATATATATATATATACTGTATATGATAACCACTGCCTCTATGAAGACATAATATGTCTTATGTACATGTACTTTCGATGTCTATCTATCTATCTTGCCAGACGCCACAATCCCGTAAGGGGTGGCCATTTGACTCTGAGTTATTTGTTTTACAGGGAGGGGCACTAATCCTCCACCAACTTGACCTCCACCCACTTGACCCGTAGGGAGCACGTATGGTTTGGTTATATGGTTACCACCCAGCGTTGTAAATGGTTTCTTGGCTTACAGAAACCATTTGGCTTGTCACTCAATGTAAAGCCACCTGTAACGGAAAGAAAAGCAATAAATAGTGAGAGGAAAGATGGGAGAAATAGGAAGAGAGGAGGGCAGGCACAGAAAAAGAATGATAAAGGCTAAGGAAGACGTAGGCAGCACTACATCAGGTGAGTGGATGATGGTCGCCACCACCTACCACTATGTCTTATGTACCTGTACATTCGATGTATTTGCATAATTTGTATAGAATCGCCCGTAAGCCAGACTAGTGATTTTGTTTTTTGCAGTTTTGTGGGGCCAAGATGTCAACATCAAACGAGAGATGATAAAATGATTGTTTTTTATTTAGTTATGGATTTACCTTTTCAGTAATGGTATTGAAGTCCTGAAGTGGATTATCTGCTTGAAAATACTGACAAATGAATCCCTGAAGCCATCGAAATTGAAGGGGCCTTCAGCAAGGTTCACCAACTGAAGATTATACGAATAAGGGGATCGATTAATCTTGAAAAGTAAGGCTGAGGGATTAAAAAAAAAAAAGAAAAAAGGAAGGCTTGGTGCAAGTGGGGCTTTCCAGCAAAGGGAGAAAAAAAATTGGAGGCATCATATTATATGCCACTGCGGGTTGCAAGAAATACGAAAACCCACACAAAAGGGAAAATCTTATCAAAACCATGCACCTCATTTTGAACGAAGGAGCAAATCTCACTTTCAAATGGTACAGTAAAGTCACGAATACATGAGATGGCAGGAGATACCAAGGAATAGGTGATTAACAAAGTTAGAAACTTGCCTTTCTTTTCGATCCAACTCAATAAGAATACTGGTATTGCTCAGTGTTTACTGCTCGTGGTTTTTGCAGAAATATGTATACGGAATCTACACTGAGGAAGAGTTCTTATTCTGTCGAGTGCTGGAGACTGCTTCTACAGCCAGGGTTGGAGTAATTGTAATTGTAATTTAAATGAAATTTAATTACAGAAATATAGTAATAGTAATTATAGTTGTAATTGAAAATAAAGTTGAAGTAATTGTAATTGTAATTAATTAATTGACAAGTTAATTGTAACAATTGTAATTGTGAAAGGGGAGGAAAGTGGTACTGGTAAGGTAACCCTGTACCAAGCTGCCATTATGGGAATTAAGATGCCCCGGGATTAACCCCCCTAAGCAGCATTTTGACAGTTCTACTGACTTTGTCCC
The DNA here is from genome assembly GCF_032717465.1 of Coenobita brevimanus. Classification (NCBI taxonomy): domain Eukaryota; kingdom Metazoa; phylum Arthropoda; class Malacostraca; order Decapoda; family Coenobitidae; genus Coenobita; species Coenobita brevimanus. The sequence continues at coordinate 8,582,938 of NC_136987.1, read as the reverse complement.
GAACACCTGATCTTCTATGGGACCTGACCCAGCTCCTTGTCCCCCCTTCGATTGGAAATGCCGAGGCCCAGGATCTTGTGGTGGACAGAGGGGTATGGTCCAGAGCCCTTGCTTCTCCCTAATCCCTAGATTTTACCAGTCACCGATGCCAACGTCACCAGAGAACTCCTACTCAGGTGCTTGGGAGAGGCTGGGCTGAATAAAAAGGTGCAGAAAGAGAAGGCTTGGCACACTCGTTCACACTCTCCCCTATAAACACACATACCTCACGGCTCACACACACACTGTCTTCCCATCAGTGAACTATGTTAACAAGAGACTGGGAACTGAAGTCTCGTGTCCTTGGTTGTGATAATTCAGAAGGCCGACACACAGCATTTACCACTTCATCTGCCTATGAGGAAACTGTCAGTCGGTTCATTATTCAAGAGAAAGTAAAGAAAGTTGTAGCTGATAATGCATCTTAATGGTGAATGCATTTGACATTTCCTTGCCAAGTTTCTACATAGATCAGGAAGAAGAGGAGGCTGGAAATTCATGTGACCCCAATATCATTGATGAGGATATTTGCTTAGATGTTCTGACATACCTTCCTCAAAGAATGGGATGTTTTGCACATACTCAGCAACTGTGTGTGAGATACGGGTTTACTCACCCAAATGTAAAAAATTCACTACTCTCATCAATGCTTCAGAAAACTGCATCCTTGATCAACTCATTGAGGAAATCAACAGTAGCTGCTCCGTACCTTCGATCTTAAGGGATTGTTCTCCAGACACAAAATGTGACAAGATAGAATGCTCGGCTGAAAATGGTGAAATCTATACTCAAGAACCCAGTAGAGGTGAATAATGCAATTGATCTTCTGTCCCAGAGAGAGCAGAGAAGTAAGAAAATCATGCCAGTAGAGATTTCTGCCTTAAAGGGGCTTGTGATTGTCCTCGAACCTTTTTACGAGGCCTTGGAAGGTGTGGAGGGACAGAAGAAGATGACCATAACTGCTATTGGACCAGTGATTCAGAGACTTAAACACTCACTGGAGAATCTAATTCATAATATCAAATTACAATACTGCGAACAACTGGCTAATTTTTTTTTTTTTTTTTTTTTAATGTGTCCGACTCTGGGCATAGGCTTCACGGCCTGCTTTCAAGGCCCAGTAGTCCTCCTACATACCATACACCTCTGCATGTCACCACTTCGGCGCTAACACCCACCGTCCATATTGAATACATGCTAGGGCTGTCTCATACAGGACTAGTGTATTGGTATTAGCGGGGGTATTTTTACGACATGTCGGAGGGTCTTCTGGTAGATCAGTAAAGTACAACTGGACTCTGTGAAGAAAAGATTGGATCCATACATGGAAATGAGAGACGTTCAAGTGGCGGCTTTTTTAGATCTTAGGTTCAAACTGGACTGGCTTTCACTACAAGAGCAGAAGGACTAAGTGCTGGCATATGTCAAGGAAATGCTTGAAGAACTGAAGGTGGTTCACGTGGGGTCAACAATGGATAAAGAGTGTGACAAGGATGATCAGGCAGAAGGAATACCGGGATCAAAAAGACCCAGACTGTTCTCTTTTATACCAAGATGTTCATCAAAGCTCCAAAATCAACGGGGATCAGAGGAAAGCACAGTGTCAGTGAGTCTTTTGTTGAAGCAATATGTAGAGGAAGGAACTCTGTCATTTTCCAATGATCCAGTGCTATACTGAAAAGAAGTGTCACAAGCTTTGTGTCCACTGAAGAACCTTGGAAGAGAGGTAATTGCGTGTACTGCTACATCTGCTCCATCAGAGCGTTTTCAGCATTGCCAAAAATTCTTTCATTGCGAACAGATCTCAACTTGGTGTTACTTCTTTCCGTTCAGTGTTATTAATTAAGTGCAATAGTGAATTGTTTGAAAAACTACAGGCTCTTTAGTTACTCTCTGCAACTTGTACAAAAATGAAATCTTGATTTTTGTTTTCAAATTAGTGTGTGCCACTGTAAATAAAGGACAACCTTACAATGCCAAATTTGTATTTTTCTTAACCATAACGACTTTTTTTTTTTTTTTTTTCCAAATTCGGGAATTTGTAATTGTAATTATAAATGATTTTGTTTTGCAGTAATTGTAATAATAATGTAATTGCTATTCCCAAATGTAATTGTAAGTATAACTGTAATTTTAAAACAAAATAATTGTAATTGTAATTAAATTTTTGAAGTGTAATTGCTCCAAGCCTGTAAATACAGCACATGATGTAATGGAAAAGTTTGATTTTTTTGAGAAAGGACAGTTGACACGGAACTGGCTTGTTGGTGTGTGCTCTGACATAGCCCCAGCCATGTTTGGTTCTGTTGCTGGCTTTATGATGCTTGTCAGGGAGAAGAATCCTGATGTGAGTGGAACATGTTGTGTTATCCATCGTGGGATGCTTACATCAGAAGCACTCCCAGAAATGCTTAGTGCCACCTTGGCAAGTGTTATCAAAATTGTGAACTATGACTACCAGACTGCTTCGGCAGTTATGCGGAGGTTTGGCATCTGAGCACCAGGATCTGCTGTTTTACACCAGGGTGCCGTGGTTGTCTAAAGGAAATATTGTTAGGAAGCAGGATTTTCTAGTTAGGTATTGCTGGAATATTCCTGACAATTCTCGCATTTCCTGTTACGTGTCAGAGTTGCCAGTTAGCCTGCTGCTGCGAGCAGAGGTATTTTTGTAAATTAATGCAATAATTTTTATTCTCTTTTTTTTCTTTATAAAGTTTTACTTATGAGATTGTTTGTTAAATTATATAATTTAATTTCAGTTTGTTTACTGAAGAGTTTAGAGTGCGACATAATGTGGCAAGGCTATGGAATGTTGTGGTTGTCTCCGACTTGGAACTGTTGTTGCTCGGAGCAGGTACCAGAACTTCCTAGAATGTTGGAGAAGCAGGGAAAGTTATAAAAGGATGGGGGAGAGACTAGAGGAGTTTCAGTTCAGTTCAGTTTGACTTGTGGTCATGTAAATTTAGTGTAGCTCTAGTACCTGTGAAATCTGTGAAGTGCAGTTGGCGAGCTTACAGTGTAATTACTTGGTAAATAAAAACAACGAACGTAAGAAGCCTGTGTTATTATGCCTGAGCTGATCTTGCGTACTGTACATTGAAAGTCAGACCCTACGAAGAATGATTCACTGGGTGACTTCCTTCCGATACTAAAATACTGCTGTTGGAGCCTGTGGCAGTGAGGGATGAGGACGTAACAAGTGGTGTCGGGAGTAAGATCGAAAAGTGCTGCAGTGAATTAAGTCTTCGACATGAAGCCGGAAGGTGTACAGATAAGAAACCAAGCTAGGCAGGAGGAGGCGTCTGTGATCAATCATGAGGCTTCTATAAGCACAAAGTGAACAACTATGAGCACAAATTGAAGGGCTGAAAAACTTAGCGAACAACTACAGGCACAAAGTGAAGAACAGTAAGAGTTTAAGAAAGACCTCAGTGAACAACTACAAGCACAAACTGAACAACTAGAAGCACAAAGTGAAGAACAGAAAGAACAATAGGAATGGCTTCAAGAGGCATTACTGGGGCAACAGAAGGGGTTACAACTAAGAATGCAGAGATGGGAAGTTTTCATGGGGGAATGAAGGAAGAAGAGTAACAGTTGAAGGAAAAAGTATATGCTGAGCTGCAGCAGCAGAAGTATGAGGTAAGCAATAACATGATAGAGTACAGAAGCATGTAGATGACCATTTGAAGCATGTAGACGACCAGTTGAAGACATTTAGTGAGAGAATTGAGGCTGTAGACAAATCTTGCACTGCTGAGCCTCAAGTTAGTGTACAGGGAGCATATTAAAAAAAATGGACAGTGTATGATGGATCTTGACGAATCCCAAACATCTGAAGGTTGCATTACAGGGTTGGATAACCAGATGTAGGAGTATTGAGTCCTGGACTTAATTATGCCCCAGATTTTAGGCCCCATCCCAGTGAAATGCATTGCTGTAATGGGGGTCCAATTAAAAAGAAACCCCTGAAATTTGACAATGAAGTATCGTGGGAAGTTTACCATATGCAGTTCGAATTACTTGCTGATCAGAATAGTTGGGACGATAGGCAAAGGGCAGTGCAGCTTGCCACTAGCCTCAAGGGCGTTGCAATGGAGATTCTTGACCAGGTGTCAGTGGAGTCCCTAGCAGAAGTGCTGCGGCACAGATATGGGACAATGTACAGTCAGGGAAAGCTCCGCATTCCCCACCTCCCGGAGCACTGGTGTGAGATGGGTGAATGTGAGGCAGCAGCCTGACCTCACATGTCTGGTAACTCTGAATGTGAAGGAGGGGGAGGCGGGGGATTGGGGGCAGAGGAGGTTTTAGTGATAGATTGGGAATCACATGTGGGTGCCCATTGTTTGATCTGGACTGTATTTTTGAGTTAATTTAGTAAGGATAGATGACTATATGATGCTAGCATTTTATGGAAAAAAAAAAAAAAAAGTAAATGTCTATAGAGCTTGTGTTGTCAGGAAAGTTATGGAAGTGTGCTGGGTTCAGACAGAGGTTTGAATGCTTTCATTTACTTCATTTAACATGAGACGTTTCCCCAGGAGATATTCATAATGATATAACATTTTTTTATGTTTTGTGTTGACTCGAAAACAAAACCACTATATTATCTCTCTCTCTCTCTCTCTCTCTCTCTCTCTCTCTCTCTCTCTGTATGTATGTATTTATGTAAATTCGTATAAAATTGTTTATTTATCCTCTGTCGTCCCACTGTAAACATCCGCCTGCAAACGTTTCCAGTGTTATTCTGGTAATTATTCCTCTCGAACTTAGTCAAAAGTAATGTGCAACAATAATACTAAAAAAGAATATTTATATGAGCGGTTAACAGGCTTTTCTTTTTGCTAGAGACAGAATGACATGGGAAGTCCTAATTATAAGATCAGTCTCTGTAACTATCATTCCTATAGAACATTACAAAACGAAGCCAAAGAAGCATACCTTTGACAGTAGACATGCATTAATACTGTGACGAGCAACTCTCCAAACGCTCCCACCCCCGGCCACCTTCCAGCTCACTCAGAGTTACCAGACAAGTGGGGTCTGGTTGCTGCATCTTGACTATTCGTCGACTACCAATGCTCTGAACAGTGGGTAATGCGGAACTTTCCCTGACTGTACCAGACTGAGGTTTACAGAGCAAGATTCCGGATCCGGAGCCATGTAAGGGCTCGAGGCAAATTCCAACAGCACCTTGCTCATGACCTGGAGAGTATGGCACACAAGGCGTACCCTGAAACAGCACCTAACCTGTTGGCTTTTTTTCTGAGGGACTGGCTCATCGATGCTCTTGATAATGCAAAGTTGAAAGTGCAAGCGAAGCAGGCACAACCAAGAAGCATGCAAGTAGCACTAGCCAGGGCTCCGGAATTTGAATCCTATGTCTGGTCCAGTACATGCAGTCTGCAGGCAGGACGAAGTGCAGGGTTCAAGGTAAGAAAAAGGCAGATATGTGAGGCGGAGAAATTTGATGGAAGTTGCTGGTGTTGTGAAATGCCAGGATAAAGGAAAGAGAACTGCTACAAGTGGAAGAGAGAACAGGAGAAGATCGGAGGAGGTTGCCGGTTCTGCGGGAAGCCAGGACACAAGAAGGAGGATTGTTAAAAATGGAAGAAGGAGCAAAAACAGAAAAGTGCAGGGAAATCAGTGAATGCAACAAAAAGGTGTTGGACCTGTGGTGAGGTGGGACACGTCAGTTTTGACTGTCCAAAGAAGAAAAGGGTAGACAAGAAGAAGGTTGCAGAAGACAAGAAAGAAGTGGGAAACTAGTGAAGGCTGGTAATAAGGGGCAACAACCAGCCATTTTTTCCCAAGTAGTCCCACCACTGAGAAAATGCAAGAGAACTGCGATTGACAGTGTGCTAGTACAGGGAAGAATAACTGAAAGAGGTGTTCCCTGGTGATTGATTCAGCCTCAGAGCAGACTTTTGTGAGGCCTGATGTGTTACATCATTGGTATCTATCTAAGCCAACAGATCAGTTGTGTGGCGTAACTGGGCACCGCACAGAACTGAGGGGACCATTGAATATCCTGACTGAAATGGCAGGGCAAGAGGTTACACTTCCAGTCTACTGTATGTGGCTGACATGAAGGATCCTTGCTTTCTTGGTCTGGACTATCTGATGTTCATGGGATATGTGCTGGACTTCTGCTGCATGAGGCTCAAGGTTCGAGGAAAGTCAGTTCCTGTCACGGCAGTGAGATGTACCAGTTCCAGAGATGAGGTGAGGGCGCTGCACACTACAGGGATAACATCAAGATCAGAATTGTTGCTCCAGTGTAAGGTGAGGGGCTCTTTTGACATTTGTCTAGGGGTGGTGGAGCCTGATGGACGGTGCAGGACGAAGGCTGGAGTGATGGTGGGGAGAACTTTGGTGGAAAAAGGCGCTAGCAAAGTACCAGTTGTGGTGGACAATTTCTCTCTTGAGACACAGATCAACCAGGGAGAGATAGTGGGACTGTGCCAGATAGTGGACCCTGAGTGGCATCAGTGAAAGGCCTGTAAAAGGAGTGTAGTCAAAGAAGTTGGGAATCTGCCAGACCACTTACAAGACCTGTTTTTCAGGAGTTGCCAATGCCTGAATGGCTCACAAGTGCTGAAGTTGAAGCAGCTGCTGATGAAGTTTGCTGATGTCTTTTCCACCGGAGACCTAGACTTGGGGTGCACTGATCTGGTGGAGCATTGTATTGACACTGGGGATCACCACCCGATTAAACAGCCAGCTTGGAGGATGGAGCCAGCTCAATGACAAGAAATGGAGAGGGTGATGGAGAATCTTCAAAGTCAAGGAGTGATAGAGAAGTCCAGCAATCCTTGGGCATCAGCAGTGGTTCTGGTACGGAAGAAGGATGGCTCAGGGAAGTGCTGTGTGGATTATCGAGCCCTGAATGAAGTACCGTAAGAGTGAAGGATGTGTACTTCTCACCAAGAACTGATGACACGCTGGATGCTCTGTCATATACCAAGTGGTTCTACACCCTAGACATGAAAGCAGGATTTCACCACGTCAAGGTCACTGAAAAGGACAAGGAGAAAATAGCCTTTTCATATAGGCAGAGTTTATGGCAGTTCAAAGTGATGCCTTTTGGACTATGAATGCCCTAGCTACTTTTGAGCATCTCATGGATCGAGTACTGGAAGGCCTGATCTGGCAGACAGCTCTCATCTGTCTTCATGTAATTGTGTTTGGACAGACTTTCGAGCAGGAATTGGAGAGGAAGTCGGAGGTGTTCAGCAGGATCCGAGCAGCGCACCTCAAGATGAACCCCAAGAAGTGCTACTTGTTCCAGAAGGATGTGAAGTACCTGGAACACACTGTAGGACAGGGCAACGTCTGAACTGATTCAGAGAAGGTGGCAGCTGTGAAAAACTGGCCGGTTCCAAAATGTGTGAAGGAGCTACGGAGTTTCCTGGGTTTGTGCACTGACCATTGGCGTTTTGTCAAGGATTTTGCAACGATAGCTGAACCTCTGCACAAGTTGTTGGGAAGGAGACAGAAGCTTGTGTGGACTGCAGCGACTCAGAAGGCCTTTGATGAACTCAAGCATGTCTTCGCAAGCTCTCCAGTGTTGCTGTACCCAGAACAGTGTTAGCCATTCATCATGGACTATGATGCTAGTGACCATGGCATCACTGGAGTCTTGTCACAGAAGAAAGATGACAGAAAGTATGTGGTGGCATATTAGAGCAAAATGCTTAGCCCACTGGAGTGGAACTACTGTGTAGCCGTAAGGAGCTCTTGCCTGTGATGAAGAGCCTTGACTTTTTCCATCCCTACTTGGATGAGTCCCAGTTCATCATTAGGATGAACCATGCCGCACTCAAGTGGCTGAAACGATTAAAGAATCTGGAAGGACAACCGTCACACTGGCTTGGGAAGCTGGACCAGCACAACTATGAGGTGCAGCACCATCCTGGGCTGGTACATGGCAATGCTGACAGCCTGAGTCGTCGGCCTTGTGACCCAGAGTGCCGGCAGTGTAGTAAAAAAGAAGGTCGTAGCAAGAAATGCAGCCCTACTGCAGTGACAGGGGCAGTGTCAACTGAAGAAGACCTGAAGAAGAAGCAGATGGAAAATTCAGATTTACAACCAGTGCTAGAGTGGCTGCAGCAGAGTACAGTGTGACCATCCTGGGAAGAGGTTTCCAGGTTCAGCCCTGCGACCAAGAGCTGTTGGAGTCAGTGGGACTTTGTTTGAACCACGGACTACTGGAGCGTCAGTTGGAGACTGATGTCCTAAGCAAATATTGGCAACTGGTGGTTCCTAAGAAAATGAGGCCTACTATGGGTTTCAGAAGGAGTGGAACACTGGTTTTCGGCAATAACTTATTATCAAAGCGTTAGATTAGGATGATATTTTACTAGGGTATGTTTCAGACCCCGACCTGCCTGGTGTCAGTATGGATTATTACCAACTGTGGAGACTTAAGGCACTTATAAGAGTAAAATAAGCATGAGAGGCAACAGAATGAGCCATCGCTCGTGCGAGGCTAGCGTGACGTATAGTTATGACGTTATGTAGGCACCGCTCACCCAGATACTCCAAATATTACGATACCATGGACTCTGTCCGAAAACATCAATTCATGGCCTTTGTTATAAGTCGCACTGACTCGAACAGAAAATGAATCAAGGTATGGAAGTAATGCCTTGCTTTGGAGTGAGAATGAAACGCCATAGCAACGCCAAAAATGCAAGGATACGAACACACATTTGTAAAATACAATCATTGTGAATTTTTGAGTATCCAGCCCCTGGGCGAGGTAACCACGTAAACACTAACTTTTCTTGACAATTCATATTCAGGTAACCTTATTAAACAGGTCTCCTTACTCTCTGCTGAACTATATATTCCACTGTGACGAGAACAGGCAACATGTCATGTGTGCAATGTAAGGCTATCATGTTACTTATATATGACACGTTCGTCACTTACACATTTGTAATGTTGGAAGTGTACTTCAGTCAGGGGATATAGGGAGCTGTACACCTCAAGTTCATGGTATTTCCATGTATGATGATAACATTACAATAATTCACATCCCTGTGTTAAAAATCGTTAACTTCCTTATAGGCATATACGAAAATACCAGGCTTATTTTTCAAATATAGGCAACAGTTTCCGTCTACCAAAGCAGACACCCACCCTTTCCAATATTTCATTCATACGATGATTAGGGGGCGGTGTCTATATTGGACAACGTCAAAGTGAAGTCACGAGATGAGTGAGGGGGCGGGGTAATTCCCCGCTAGCCTCGCTCCAGCAATTGGTAAAACAGTTGCCTCGCATGCTTATTTTCCTCTTATATGTGCCTTAAGTCTCCACATTTGGTAATAAACCATACTGACGCCAGTTAGGTCGGGGTCTGAAACATACCCTGGTAAAATATCATCGTAATCTAACGGTTTGATAAAACGTTATTGCCGAAAAACACTGTTCCACTGCCTCTGGAATCCATAGTAGTGGGCATCTGGGTCTGAAGAAAACTTAGAGTCGGCTGCGACAGAGGTTCTACTGGACTGGCATGCGTCAGGATGTTGAAAAGTGATGTTGGGCCTGTGATGTATGCTGTGCCAAGAAGTGACCCAAGAAACATGGCTGCATCCCTCTTCATCTGCAGCAAGTGATGCACCAATGGAAAGAGTCACAGTAGATATTGCTGGACCTCTGCCACTCACTGAAAGAGGAAACCGGTATGTATGTGTTGCCATAGACTACTTCACAATGTGGCCAGAAGCCTATGCCATCCCCAGACAAGAAGCCACAACAGTTGCTCAGTTGTTGGTTGACCACTTCTTCTGTCGTCTTGGGATGCCCCAAGAGCTACATTCAGACCAGGGTAGAAACTTCGAGTTTGCCATGTTCCGTGAGTGCTGCAAGTTACTGGGGAGCAAGAAGACCAGGACAACCCCACTAAGGTCACAGTCAAATGGGATAGTGGAGAAGTGCAATTGGACTCTGGGACAAGAACTGGCCAATTACTGTGTAGAGGGAGAAACGTAATGGGACTATAATTTTACCTGCGCTGCTGATGTCATATCGGTCTGCATCCCACAAGTCTACTGACTACACCCCTGCAAAACTGATGCTGGGACATAAGTTATGATTGCCAGTTGATCTCTTAATGGGAAGACCACCTGGTGAAGAGCTGCCAACAGAAACCTCCAGTTATGCGAAGGATCTACAGGAAAGACTGGCTGAGGTACATCACCAAGTTTGAGGAGCTTTTAAGTTTTCAGGTGAAGTACCGAAGTGCAAGTATGATGCCAAGGCAACTGAGGTGAGCGTCAAGGATGGTGACAGAGTTGGCTCTGTCACCGAAGCTTCAGAGCCTGTAGGATGGATCCTGCACTGTGATGGACCACCTGTCAGATGTAACGTATTGGATTCGGGGAGCCAGGAGGTCCCACCCAAAGGTGGTACACTTTAACACGTTAATCATTTGTGGCAGTATCATGAGGCAGGACAGTACAGCTGGGATATCCCCGAGGAATTGTGGTCTCTCGCAGCTGAGAATATTAAGGAGGACAAAGGAGCTGAAGTACAAGAGGAAAATGGCAGTTTCCCGAAGGAAGAAATGAATCGGGAAGAGGACCGAGTCATTTTAGGAACAGTTGACTGTGTGGAGGAACAGGGACATTGTCAAATGTGACATAGAAGAAGACCTGATAAGTGGGAGTAGTATTTTGTTTATAATTAAATGTTTAATTGGAACAGGGACATCATCAAAAATGGCATAGAAGAAGACCTGATAAGTAGAAGGACTATTTTGTTTATAATTAAATGTTTAATTGGAACAGGGACATAATCGAAAACGGCATAGAAGAAAATCTGATAAGTGTAAGAACTATTTTGTTTATAATTAAATGTTTAACTGGAACAGGGATATCGTCGAAAATGGTATAGAAGAAGACCTGATAAGTGGAAGGACTATTTTGTTTATAATTAAATGTTTAATTTGGTTTAAGGATTATGTTTATATATATTGTGTAGTTTTGTCAGGACGACAAAAGGACTAGGGAGGTGTAGTGTTAAGAAGTGGGATTTTCTAGTTAGGTAATGCTGAAGTATTCTTGACAATTCTCGCAGTTTCTGTTTCGAGCCAGAATTGCCAGTTAGCCTGCTGTTGCAAGCAGAGATATTTTTATTAAGTTATGCAATAATTTTTATTCCCTTTTTCTTTATGATGTTTTATTTATGTGGCTGTTTGTTGAATTATGTAATTTAATTTCAGTTTGTATGCCAAAGAGTTTGGAGTGCCACATAATGTGGAAAGGTTTTGGAATGTTATGGTTGTCTGTGACTTGGATCTGTTGTTGCTAGGAGCAGGTACCAAAAATCCTAGAATGTTGGAGAAGCAGGGAAAGATATAAAAGGATGGGGGGAGGGGGAGACTAAAGGAGTTTCAGAGTTCAATTTGACTTGTAGCCTTGCGAATTTAGTGTAGCTTTGGTGCTTGTGAAATCCGTAAAGTGCACTTGGTGAGCCTACAGTGCAATTACTTGGTAAATAAAGACAACGAACGTGAGAAGCCTGTTATTACGCTTGAGCTGATCTTGTGTACTGTACTATGAAAGTCAGACCCTGCAAATAATGATTCACTGGATGATGTCCTTCCCATACCGAACAACTGCTGTTGGAGCCTGTGGCAGTGTGGGACACGGATGTAAAAGTATGCGCAAAAGTTCTGCGGCTACATGACGAACTTGATGCCCTTCTAGAAGTCCAAGCGAAGGAGGACCTCTTGTTAAATATGAGAACACCTGGCTTCAAAGCACGGCTAGTGTATTTGATGCACTGAACAGTTTGAATACCAAGCTGCAGGGCAGGGAGTCCAGCATCATAAGTCACAGTGAGCAAATTAAGGCATTCATAGCCAAAATTTGCCTTTGGGGAAGGAAAGTTGATAAAGGAAATTTATAAGTGTTTCACAAATTGAGTGAAACCTGAGATGAGTCCAATAACGGTTATCTGAAAACAGACATTAGACAACATCTCTTGATAACTTCAAGCTCTGCTTCCCAAGGATTATCACAGACATCATTGAAATGTCTGTCACAAGGGACCCATTCAGATGTTAAGTAGACGATGTTCCTGAAGAAATTCAAGAAGAGCTTTTGGAGCTAACTAATGAGTCAGCTATGAAATCTGAATTTTCCCAAACTGAGTCTCCTCAAATCTGGAACAAAGTACTCCCTGTGTACTCGAACATCTCTTGCATTTTCATCTCTGCTGGCAGTAAAGCTCTATCTATCTGTTGCCAGACGCCTTAATCCCGTGAGGGGTGGCCACAGATAAATCGCCTCCACGTCGCCGTCCCCCGCCATTCCACTGCCCACGCCCCACCCCGCACACCCCCTCTCTCATGTACCTCTCGACTCCATCCCTCCATCTCATCCTCGGCCCCCCCCCCCTTCCCCACCTCACTCACATGCACTCTCTTCTTTAGTCTCTCGCTCTCCATCCTATCCACATGGCCAAACCACCTCATTGTATTTCGCTTAATGATTTCTCTTACATTCAGATCCACACCACAATGCTCCTGCACTTCCTCATTTGTCAGCCTGTCTTTCCATGTAGCTCCACATGTTCCTCTCAAATAGGTCATTTCCACTGCTCCCACTCTTGACTTGTGTCCTTCCAACAAGGCTCAGGCTTTGCTGCCATATGTTTGAGTTGGTATCACAGTACTATCATGCTGCGACTTTCTTACTTCCATGCTCACTTCCATATTTCTTATCACTGCTTTCAAAGAACCTGGAACCTTTCTTCCCTGTTGTACCCTTTCAAGACTTCATACAACTTCTTTCCCTTCTCTAGAAACTTCTCCACTAAAGACCTATGAATGAATAATCTGATCTACTCAACCTCTTACCTTCCTAAAACCTCCCTGTTCTTCTCCAACTAATTCTGCTGTTATATCCTTAACTCTCTCAGTAAGTATCCTACCATATACTTTTACTATTATACTAAGAAGACAAGTGCCCTTATAATTACCACACACTTCTTTTTCTCTTTTTCTTTTGCACAGGGGAATAATTATACCTGACTTACAATCCTCCAGGACTCTACCTTCCTCCCAAGCCTTCTGCACATCTTCCATATCCATTCTACTACTATCTTTTCCCCATGCTTCAGTATTTCACCCCGTTTTGACTTTTATCATTGCTTCTACTGCTTCCAGCCTACTGACCTCTTCCTCCCTTCTCACCTCCCTCCTTCTCCCAGCCATTCTCCACCCACTTGGACTCGCATTACCATCATTCTCTATGTTTAAGAGTTCCTTAAAATGTTCTCTCTATCTGCTCACTCTTTCTCCTTTCTCTACTATCAGTCTACCATTTTTATCTTTCACTTCCCTACTAGCTTCTCTGGCACCCTGTCTACCTCTCTTCACCTCCTTCCAGAACATTTTCTTAGGTTCCCTCCATCTTACATTCAAATACCTTCCAAATTCTTCATCCACTCTCTTCTTTCTGTCTCATACTAATCCTTTCACCATTTTGTTCCTTTCTTTGTATACCTCTCTCTTTCGTCTCTTAAGTTCCCCCATGCCTCTGCTTCCCATCCCATCCACTCACTATATGCTTTCTTCTTTCGTGCCACATCTTGTCTCACTTCTTCATTCCACCATGGTGTTCCTTGCACCCCCTTTCGTTTTCTCTTCACCCCACACACTACCTCACATGTGGCACAGATTTCTTCTGAGAATATCTTGCACACATCTTTCACCTCCCCCGTCTGCTCCAAATCATATTTACGCAAACGCTCCACTTCTCTCTTATATTCTGCCCTTTTCCTTGCAACCTTTCTACCCCCCTTGTATGTACTATTTCCTCCGGTCGTTCCTTCTTTCTGTTTGTCCATTGCATTTGTACCTTGAGTTTCATCACCACCAAGTGGTGGTCAGAAACTCCACTCCCCCACGCTCTGTATGCTCTTGCATCCATTACATACTTTCTCACTCTCTCATCCACACACACACATAATCATTGCCTTCCATTCATTAAGTTCACCACCCACCCTTCTCATCACTCACCTCGTATACCTGTGGATCATTTTGTTCCTAAGGAGGGTATTGACTATCATTAACCCCCTCCCTGCGCAAATGTCCACTTGAGCATTGCCATTCTCATCCTGCTCTGCAGACACACCCCACTCACCAACTGCCCCATCCACCTTCACATTCCCTACTTTTCCATTCATGTCTCCAATCAAAAAAATTTTCTCATTCCTCTCAAACTGGAACTTCCGCATTTTGCCCAGAACTCATCTCTCACTCGGCTTGCACGATCTTGTGTCGGCACAAGTAAAGTTGGCAGTTAAAAGCACTAAGTACGCTGGATAGTGAGGCAGATCTAAGATGTGCATTGAGTGTTACACCACCTCGATTGTCAGTGCTAGTTGCAGAGAAGGAAGGCCAGGTTTCTGATTAATGTAGTGTAGTTACAGAACTGATGTACAAGGTCAAGCATTTCTAAGTTATGGTGCATGAATATTATAGGCAAGATACTCTTATGGATCTTATTTATATTATTTCAGCGTGATTTGGAGACATTTTTGAGTGACTGAAATATACTTTTTTTTTTCTGTATTATCTCTTTTCAGTTCCTTAACACATTATTTGATCCTGGGGTTTAAAAGGTACTTCTCTGAATTTGTCATGTAGATTTATATATTAACTATTTAAATGATACATGATGTTTCATGAATTCATGTAACACTGTAAATTACCAGAAGCTGAATATATATATATATATATATATATATATATATATATATATATATATATATATATATATATATATATATATATATATATATATATATATATATGGAAGTAATGCGAGTATAAGTGGCTGGGGAATTGCTGGAAGAAGGAGGGAGGTGAGAAGACAGGAAGAAATCAGCAGGATAGAAGTTGTGGAAGCAATGAAGAAAGTTAAATCAGGGAAAGCCCCAGGAATTGATGGAGTGTGTGGTGAAATGCTGAAGCATGGGGGAGAGATAGTAGTAGAATGGATGTGGAAGATATGCAGATTGGCCTGGGAGGAAGGTAGAGTCCCGGAGGATTGGAAGTCAGGTATAATTATTCCCTTGTACAAAGGAAAAGGGGAAAAAGAAGTGTGTGGTAATCATAGGGGCATTTGTCTTCTTAGTATAATAGGAAAAGTATATGGTAGGATACTTATTGAGAGAGTTAGAGAAAGAACAGAGAAATTAGTTGGAGAAGAACAGGGAGGCTTTAGGAAGGGAAGGGGTTGTGTAGATCAGATATTCATTCTCAGATCTTTAGTGGAAAAGTTTCTAAAGAAGGGAAAGAAGTTGTATGCGGCTTTCATGGATTTGGAGAAAGCATATGACAGGGTGGATAGACTAGGATTGTGGAAAGTGTTAAGAATATATGGAATAGATGGGAAGTTGTTGAATGCTGTGAAGAGTATGTACGATGGTGCGAAGGCTCCAGTGCGTGTGGATGGTGAACTAATTGAATTTTTCTCTTTGAAAGTTGGGTTGAAACAGGGATGTGTCATGTCTCCATGGTTGTTCAATCTGTACATGGATGGGGTAATAAAAGAGGTACAAGGTAGGGTAGTGGATGTTGGAGTGGCCCTGGTGAGAGAGGATAGTGTTTGGAAACTCCCTGTACTGTTGTTTGCAGATGATACCGTGTTGTTGAGTGAAGACGAAGGGGAGCTGCAAGGCTTGGTGGATGAGTTTGAAAGAGTGTGTAAGAAACGGAATCTAAAGGTGAATGTAGGGAAGAGTAAAGTGATGGTCTTTGAGAGAGGTGAAGTCAGTGAATGTACAGCGAGGTTGGATGGTGAGGAATTGGAAAATGTGAGTACGTTTAAGTACTTGGGTAGTGTGATGAGTAAGGATGGAGGTTTGGAGGGTGAAGTGCTTGAAAGGGTACAGCAGGGAAGAAAGGTTGCTGGTTCTTTGAAAGCAGTGATAAGAAACATGGAAGTGAGCATGGAAGTGAAAAAGTTACTACACGACAGTATTGTGATACCAACTCTAACGTACGGAAGTGAAGCTTGGACGTTGTTGGAAGGACACAAGTCAAGAGTGAGAGAGGTGGAAATGAGTTATTTAAGAGGAGCCTGTGGAGTCACATGGAGAGACAGGCTGACGAATGAGGATATAAAGGAGCGTTGTGGTGTTGATGTGGATGTGATAGGAAGCGTTATGAGGAACACACTGAGGTGGTTTGGCCATGTGGAGAGGATGGAGGGTCAAAGACTGACGAAGAGAGTGTATATGAGTGAGGTGAAGGGGGAAAGAGGGAGGGGGAGGCCGAGGATGAGATGGAGAGATGGGGTGGAGAGGTATATGAGAGAGGGGGGTGTGAGATGGGAGCAGGGGAGTGAAATGACGGGGGACAGGGCGCCTTGGAGGCGATTTGTTTGTGGCCACCCCAAACGGGATTGAGGCATCTGGCAATATATATATTTATATATATATATATATATATATATATATATATAGAGAGAGAGAGAGAGAGAGAGAGAGGGAGGCGGTGGCTGAATCGGTAGAGAGGCGGCCTGCAGTCCTAATGGATGCAGGATCGAATCCCGGCTGGGGCAGGGAACAGTTTAAGGATTTGAATTTCCTAAGAAGGCAGACTTTCCTGATCTACCAGATGACCCGCTGACATGTCGTAAAAATAACCCCGGTAATACCAATACACCAGTCCTGTATGAGACAGCCCTAGCATGTATTCAATATGGACAGTGGGTGTTAGCGCCGAAGTGGTGACATGTGGAGGTGTAGGAGGACTACTGGGCCTTGGGATAGGTGACTGCCCCCAAGAAATAGGCCCTGAGCCTTTGCCCAGTGTCGAACACAATATATATATATATATATATATATATATATATATATATATATATATATATATATATATATATCTTACATAGCCTATGATTTCATCATCCTTTGTGTAATTCTAACGTACAGTGTGCTGCTTGTTTGATCACGAGCGTGTTCTGCCTCAGTTCCCCCCTTCTACCGTTATAGTAGAGTAAGTCGTCCTTTCTGTTGTTCAGAGCAGGATTTTCAGCTCTTTGTCCCCATGGCTTCATTTGCGCGTCCTTCTTACAAGTTGTATCAAGCTCTGCTGGCCCCTCTATAATGAGCTCAGTCTCTGCATCATTGCCACTTAGATCTACTCCTCATTTTGTTCATATCTCTGTCCTCCCCTGTACAGTTATTATTTGTGAGTGCTCAGGAAGTCTCCAGCCATCTAGCAGCTGTGTAATTTGAGTATAAGTGTTATTGCATTTTGTTCTTGTACTGTATAGCATAAGTTTAATTTGTAGGCCTAGTGAAGTTTTTGTAATTCATATAGGGTTCTTGTTGTTAGCCATTGTTAGTAATAGTTTGTATCTGTAATAATTTATCTTGCATTAACTGAGCATTACCCAGTGTATTTTCATTTTATCAGGGCTGACTGAGATAAATTTACTCTTGCTAATTTCGTGTTAATAGAGGCTATTGCAGTTAACCATATATTTAACCTGTTTTTTGCCATTACATTATCCTTATGAGTCCTGAATGTTTTGTTGTTAGTTTGAGCATTAAACTTTAACTTGTAATTTTACCTAACTCTTTGTTTTGAACCTGGAACTTTACGGGACAGTAATGATTTTTAGTATTCTCACTTAAAGTCTACATTATCTTTCTCTGTTCCGTAACATAAATTTGGCGACCTCATATCAGGATATTCAGGATATTATCATAAGGATATTGCTTGATATTTTGTGACTGTGATTTATTCATGATGTCTACTATTACTACACTTGATGAAGCCAAAGATTTTTTTGTCAAATGTGCAAACAGTGTTGGATGTAGAAAACAGAACAAAGAATGAACTTAAGCTTGTTGCTCAACAATTGGGAATTGCTGTTCGCTCTCATCATTCTGAAGATCAAATTGTTGACATGATTAATGAAAGCTTGTTTAATGTAACTCCTCCAAATGAGCAAACGCAGATTGAATTAGCTAAGTTACAGCTAGCCCTGCAGGAGGCTCAGGCTAAGGAGGCGGAGTCTCGTGTTAAGGAGGCTGAATTTCAAGCAAATGCTAAGGAGGCGGAGTCTCAGGCTCGTATTCAGGAGGCACAGATACACGCACAAGTTGAACTTGCCAGGATTCAGGCAGACCATGAGTATCGCATGAAACAAGGTGGAACTGGATCATCTAGCTCTGATGATTTTGATGTGGCTAAAAATGTTAAACTTGTCCCTCCTTTTAATGAATCTGATTTAACAAAGTATTTTCAGTTGTTTGAGAGGGTTGCTACAGGTTTTAATTGGCCCAAAAAGTATTGGCCAGTACTCCTTCAAACTGTTCTCACCGGTAAAGCTCAAGTAACTAATGCATCTTTGCCTCAGGATCAATCTGATAATTATGATGTAGTTAAGAGCTTGATTCTTAAGGCCTATGAGCTTGTTCCTGAAGCCTATAGAGTAAAATTTAGGACAACTTACAAGCAAGATAAGCAATCCCATGTTGAGTATGCAAAAATCAAAGAAGATCTGTTAGAGCAGTGGTTAAATTCTAAGAATGTGGATTCTGATTTTGACAAATTTAAGCAGATGATTTTGCTGGAGGACTTCAAAAGGTGTATTTATAAAGATGTAAGCCTATATCTTGATGAGAAAAGAATAGATAATTTGTCTGATGCTGCAGTTTTAGCTGATGAATATGTTCACACTCACAAGAGATATTCTAAAGAAAAAAGGAAAGCTGAGAGTAAGTATGTTGCCTCTACTCAGAGTACAGGTAACAGGAAAGAGAATAAAGATGATGTTTCTCAGGAAGTAAATACCAGCTTCACCTCTAGATTTCAGAAAAGTAAATGTACTTATTGTAGTAAGCTTGGTCATACTACGGAGAGATGTTTCAGGAGACAGCGTGATGTGAACAAAAAGGAGTCTTTAAATATTCAGTCAATTGGTCTAGTGTCCACTCTTGAGAGTTCCCAGAATTCTTTAACTGAGTTAACTGAACCTGCTTTGAGGGGTAACTTAAATTCTCATGATGGAGCTCCTCTTTTGAGCAGAAACGTGGGTGACAGTCTCAAGAGTTCATGTGCTAATTTCCTGTCGGATGGTTTTGTCAGTCCTCTGGACAGTAATGACAGGAAATCAGTTAAAATATATCGTGATACAGGTGCTTGCCAATCCCTTCTGCTGACCAGTGTTCTAGGCTCTAATGTTAATTCCTCTGATGAAACTGTAATCTTACAAGGTGTAGGGAATAATTACTTCTCTGTCCCTCTGTGCAGAGTGAATTTAGAGTCTGGTTTTGTTAATGGTTCCGTTATGGTTGGGTTGGTTGAGACACTCCCAATGTCAGGTGTAACTTTCTTACTTGGAAATGATATTGGTGGAAGTCAAGTGTGTCCAGCTCCTCAGTTGTCTAGTGAGCCAGTGGCTGTGTCCCAGGATTGCGATGTCTCTGATGTGTTCCCTGCATGTGCTGTCACTAGGGCTAAGTCTAAAGTTACTGGTGATTTAGAGGATAATGATGATGATGATGTTATCCTAGCTGACACTTTTCTTGCTAATTTGGACCACTCACCAGATGAGGCAGTACCCCGTAGTGTTGATAATTTGTCTCGTCAAGAGTTGGTTGAGTTGCAGGTTGCTGACCCTGAGTTGAAAGGTCTAGCTAACTCTGCTTGCAGTGAGGAAGAGTCAGCCGGTGCTTCTACTTGTTATTATATAAAGTCAGGAGTACTTATGAGGAAGTGGAGACCCCCAACAGCATCAGCCGACTGTGAATGGGAGGTTGTACATCAAGTTGTCATCCCTCGTGTTTGTAGGCAGGATATCATTAGAGTGGCTCATGATTCCAGTTTGGCAGGACACCTTGGAGTGAGGAAGACTGTGGCACGCATTTTGAAACACTTCTACTGGCCAGGTATCTTCAGGGATGTTTCCTGGTATTGTAAGTCTTGTCACACCTGTCAAGTGGTGGGGAAGTGTAATCAGACCGAAAAGGTTGCACCTCTAGTTCCCATTCCTCCTTTTGAGGCGCCTTTCACCCGTGTGTTGGTGGATATTGTGGGCCCTCTTCCTAAGACTTCTTCAGGATTTTCTTATGTGTTGACCCTGATTGATATGGCTACTCGTTATCCTGAAGCCATTCCACTTAGAAATATCTCAGCAAAGAACGTGGTTAAGGAAATGCTAGGGTTCTTCACAAAGTTTGGTCTGCCAAGGAGGTACAGTCAGACCGGGGAAGTAATTTCATGTCAAATGTTTTCAAGCAGTCTCTGAAAGAGTTGGGCATCACCCAGATCACGTCTTCAGCTTACCATCCCCAGACCCAAGGAGCGTTGGAGAGATATCATCAAACACTCAAATCGATGCTCAAGAAATACTGTTTGGAACATCAGAAAGACTGGGATAAAGGTCTTCCATTCGTTGTATTTGCCGCAAGAGAATCTCCAAATGAATCACTGGGCTTCTCACCTTTTGAACTACTGTTTGGCCATGAAGTAAGAGGACCCCTTAAGTTACTCAAGGAATGCTGGCTGTCGGAGGAAGATGACGTCAACCTGCTGGAGTATGTGATGAAGTTCGAAGAACGGCTGTCCACTGCTTTACAGCTGGCGAGAGAGAATTTAGGAGCTGCTCAGGAGAAGATGAAGACTTGGTATGATAAGAAGTCCAGGTTACGCCACTTTCAGCCAGGAGATCAGGTTTTGATTCTGCTACCGGTGCATGGGCAACCTCTTCAAGCCAAGTTTAGTGGTCCTTATTTCGTGGAGAAGAAACTAAGTGATGTCAACTATGTCATCGCCACACCAGATCGTAGAATGAACAAGCAACTATCTCACATCAACATGCTAAAGTTATATCACAGGCGGGACGAAAATAATCCAGTCTGCACTGTAGCTGTTCCACCCGAGTCTGCAAGTGAAGTTCTCCCATGCAGTGTGAGCCTGAGTAATAGTTTGGGGAGGAATCCTGATATCATGAATGATCCCCAGACTAAGCTTTCTCACATACCTCCCAAGGAGGGGCAGGAGTTTTCGGCATTACTGCAGGAGTACCCGCAAGTGTTCCGTGCCACTCCAGGAAGAACCACTGTGTTGATGCATGATGTCGATGTTGGAGACGCAAAGCCAATTAAATTGCCTCCTTACAGTGTGAACCCAGTGAAAGTTCCTCTCATCCAGAAGGAGCTTGGCTACCTGTTGGACCACAAGATGATTGAGCCCTGTCAGAGCGAGTGGAGTTCTCCTGTCACTCTACTCCCTAAGCCAGGTGGGTCAGAGCGGCTTTACATCGACTACAGACGTGTTAATCAGATAACCAAAACAGACACTTACCCTCTCCCTCGTGTGGAAGATTGCATAGACAAGATCGGAAAGGCTAGGTACACAAGTAAGTTTGATTTGTTAAAGGGATACTGGCAAGTACCTATGACTGAACGTGCTAGGGAGATCTCATGTTTTGTAACACTAAGAAAGAGTTTTTGGCCTTGATTTTGGGTTTAAAGCATTTTTCATTTTATTTGTGTTCTGGTTTTGACCCCATAATCATTTATACCGATCATAACCCACTGAAATTCCTTAGTAAGTTTAAAGATAAAAATCAGAGATTGACAAGATGGAGTCTACTTCTTCAGGAGTATTCATTGGACATTCAGCATGTCAAGGGGAAAGAAAATGTTATTGCAGATTGCTTATCTAGACTTTAGACAGATTGTTTTAGAGTAATAAGAAATTTCCTTTGTAAATTTCTTTTTCTTTGTGGGGAGGTGTTACATAGCCTATGATTTCATCATCCTTTGTGTAATTCTAACGTACAGTGTGCTGCCTCTTTGATCACGAGCGTGTTCTGCCTCAGTTCCCCCCTTCTACCGTTATAGTAGAGTAAGTCGTCCTTTCTGTTGTTCAGAGCAGGATTTTCAGCTCTTTGTCCCCATGGCTTCATTTGTGCGTCCTTCTTACAAGTTGTATCAAGCTCTGCTGGCCCCTATATAATGAGCTCAGTCTCTGCATCATTGCCACTTAGATCTACTCCTCATTTTGTTCACATCTCTGTCCTCCCCTGTACAGTTATTATTTGTGAGTGCTCAGGAAGTCTCCAGCCATCTAGCAGCTGTGTAATTTGAGTATAAGTGTTATTGCATTTTGTTCTTGTACTGTATAGCATAAGTTTAATTTGTAGGCTTAGTGAAGTTTTTGTAATTCATATAGGGTTCTTGTTATTAGCCATTGTTAGTAATAGTTTGTATCTGTAATAATTTATCTTGCATTTACTGAGCATTACCCAGTGTATTTTCATTTTATCAGGGCTGACTTAGATAAATTTACTCTTGCAAATTTCGTGTTAATAGAGGCTATTGCAGTTAACCATATATTTAACCTGTTTTTTGCCATTACATTATCCTTATGAGTCTTGAATGTTTTGTTGTTAGTTTGAGCATTAAACTTTAACTTGTAATTTTACCTAACTCTTTGTTTTGAACCTGGAACTTTACGGGACAGTAGTGATTTTTAGTATTCTCACTTAAAGTGTACATTATCTTTCTCTGTTCCGTAACAATATATATATATATATATATATATATATATATATATATATATATATATATATTGCTTACCCTACCACATAAATGATTTTCTCTTGCTCATGTATTGATGATATTTGCATAGAATATACATATTATATACTATCATCGTGTAATACAGTATAAAAAATGGCATTAAAAACAGTTGTACGGTTGTGTATTACATTGTCATTTGATTGCTTTCGGCGCCACTGAGGGGTAAATGAATGAGCACCATTAGCTAAGTTGGGTTCTGGGAGTAAATGGGTTGAGAACCCCTGGTCCACACTCCTCAGTCCCGTGTCCCATTTCCTAATGCTGTTTTTGAGCTTGCTCTGCTTGTTTCAAGTCAACCAGAGAAGATATTAGGCTACCTCAACCTTCACTAGATACTGTAACGTTTTGCATTGTTTCAGTAAATATGGAATGGGTTTGTTATTGTCCACTCTGACTCTTGGCCAGAGCTCACCATCAGCTTTAGCCTTTAGTGAGAGAACTTTTCTGCTTGTCATGTAACATAAGTGATTTCCACCCATTCACCAGGTCTTGCCTTACTGTAACAGTCATTTCAGACGTGTTGGCAAGTGTATCTTTGAAATTAAGGCATGACGTACTATCTAATATTTGTCACTGGGCAAAACTGAAAATATCTAGAGTTAATAACAAATTCGCCAATTTTATAACCCATTGGTCTGCAAGTAAGGAATATTCCAAACTTTGTTCTAGTCATTGCAGGAGTATGCCAGAATTGTGCTGAATGATTCATTATGCTATGATTTATGCCAAACACGAAATATGAGAGTAGACTATGCTAAAATTATGCTAAATATTGTAATACTGCCTACAACACACCTTCAAGGAACATATAGTTACATACAGTCTGCGGTTACATAGAGTAGAATATAAAAAACTTTCATGAACCATTTTACTCAGGTTATATTACAAATGAATCGAAAGCAAAAGTTCAGATGTACATGGCAGATAACAGAAGAGGAAGTACAGTACAGATAGTGCATTTCGATAACTCGACTAATTTAAATAAACCCACTCGTAGATGTGGCTAAGCCACTCAGGGCTCAGTCTGTGGCCCGCATTCTCGTCGGTTAAGAAAGCTCCCTAACATCTCTTGCTAAACGATTTATTCTGCTTATCTTACCTTACTGTCCTCTTCAGAGTTATGTAAATCATTCTAGTATCGCCATACTCTGCATAAGTAAGGTACAAAATGATATTAACTAGCCAGATTCCCCCAAAAAATATCTGAGGAAGATTTGATAGGGAGCCTACTTAACAGACAAGAATACGAGGCTGTGACTGGTATAAAGATGGAAATATGTACAATATAAGCAGTGAAATATTTACAACTGATAACTAACTATACATGAAACTATGGGTAATGGAAACAGGGCTTCCTACAGTTTTGGTGTAAATTTAGGGTATTCATGAAGAACTGAACATTAATTAACCACGATCTTTCCTAATTCAGAATACCAAGTTGTCGATTCCGATATTTGATAATAAAGGAATATACCATAACAAAATAAGAAAGGGTCAAACCATACCATACGATACTTAACAATGAAGGCACATACAGTAACATACTTAACTATAAAGGGCCATACCATTACATACCATACTTAATAATACAGGAATATACCATAACAATAAAAAGACGTACCATAACATACCTAACAATTAAGGGCGTACCGTAACATACCATACTTAATAATAAAGGGTAACACCATAACATGATGAAGAGATACCATAACATACTTAACAATAAACGTCATACCATAACATACTCAGCAATAGAGACAATATAGTAAAGGAGTATACCATAACAGACTTAAGAAAGTGACATAACATACTTAACAATAAAGGAACCTACTATAATACTGTGATGTGGTGTGTGTGATGCTGGTGCACCACAAACTGCATAACAGCGTAAGCTCTAATGTGTTCCCAGTAATATTTACAACCAAGTCTCAGGCCCGTATTCACGGCGGTTATTGAATCTCCCTAAAATCTCTTCCTTGGTGATTTTTTGGATATGTCTGGTTGATACGTTTTAGTGTGTTACTTATGCAGATTATAAGGATACTGGAAGAATTTATGTAACACAGGAGAGGACAGTAACGTGTAAAAAGGACAATAAATCAGTTAGGAGTATGTGTTAGAAAGCTTCCTCAATAAATCGCTTAGGGTAATGTGTTGGGAAGCTTTCTCATCCTACAAGAAATACGGACCTGTCTCATAACATCATCATAAAGTACACCTCATTGGCATTATCTGAATATTTTTGACACTGGCGTAGTGAGGACGGCTGTTAATATATATATATATATATATATATATATATACTAACGGCCTAAAATTTTCGTCTCCATCATGAATATTGAGTTTAACAATATTTTAACGCTAGGATCTGATGCTTGTCTTGAAGATGTGCTACGGAGAGGACTTACTGTACATCCTTAGTTTTGTCTTTTTCTGCCACTGAACTAGGTAAATTAAGGAACACAGGGACGA
This sequence comes from Coenobita brevimanus, assembly GCF_032717465.1. NCBI lineage: Eukaryota > Metazoa > Arthropoda > Malacostraca > Decapoda > Coenobitidae > Coenobita > Coenobita brevimanus. The sequence continues at coordinate 8,557,792 of NC_136987.1, read as the reverse complement.
TAATCTAGACCAGGGTTGAGTGACGAGAGGATACCGTATTTCATTTTAGATTGCATTTGACTATTAGTAAAATTTTGACAAATGAGTTTATCACTTTTTTAAGATAACCACAGTTACACTGAACATCACTATCGGGAAAATTAAAAAAAAAATAAAGCATTATGAGACTTAAACTCCAATATGGTGCTAGCCACGTAGAGGTGAAATGGAATTGGTGTGCTTTGTTCTACATACTATACATCATTTTTATTTTGTACCTATTGTATAAAATAGTGATAAATTTCATCAGTGATATTGCAGAATATCTCAAACTACTGGAGGAAAAAAACTAGCAACAAAGTGCCCTTGTTCTCTCTCTCTCTCTCTCTCATACAAGGAAAAATAATGTGCTCTCTAAGGATTGCCATATCTGAACTGTCAAAATACCGGACGCCTCCGTTGAAACCCATACTCCCCCCGCCCCCCCAACACACACTTTGGACCGTTGACGTTATGAAACCTTGCAGCAAGCTATATATATATATATATATATATATATATATATATATATATATATATATATATATATATATATATATATATATATACACACCAGTACTGCTGTACTCTATCACAATCTTTAATCATTTTACAATATAATGAAAAACAGGCAAAGTACAGAATTGGCTAGATTATGACTGAAAAATGCTAAAGCGCCTTAGGTGCAGGATAAGATCATAAGAATAACAAATGCTACAGTGTAAAAATGAAAACTAAGCCAATAATTGTGTGCAATTACCATGTATTTTGTGGCTATAACAGCACTATGGATGGAATAAAAAAAGCTCGTGGCTGAACAACAGGTAAAGGCAAGACATTTTAGCTGGCTGCTAGCACTAAACCAGCCAAGCTGGCAACACTTAACAGCTGACGAAAACAAAGGCCTCTCTCTCTCTCTCTCTCTCTCTCTCTCTCTCTCGTATTAGAGTTTAATGGTATGCTAAATTTTTCGAGAACAAGTGATGGAAGCTGAAATTCCGGACTTTTGGAGAAGTTTTAAAATTTCTCCCGGACGAAGATTTTGACACCCAAGTGCAGGACATGTCTGGGAAAATCCGGACGTATGGCAACCCTATGCTCTCTCTCTCTCTCTCTCTCTCTCTCTCTCTCTCTCTCTCTCTCACTTACGAGGAAAACTAATATTGTGTGTGTGTGTGTGTGTGTGTGTGTGCAATATACTTTTTATGGTCTAACCTGGCGTAAAGTTGATATCTCCATCTTGCATGCTTATCTGTAATAATAAATTAAAATGTCCGCAACCGGACCTCCCACCTCAGCACCCCCCACCCCACCACCGGGCTGCCACCGCACCACCACCCCAGGAGGATACAACGGAGGGGTTAGTGACCCCGGTCAAGAGGGTCACCAGGACACTACTGTCCTGAGCCCCTGTTCCCCACAACTGCCCCAACACCAGGTGACCAGGGAAAGGCAACTACCTTGCGGGCTGGACAACCATCGTCAGAATAGGGGTGGGACTGAACTAGATTCAGTCCCAGGTAACACCGTATTGATGGCTATTGTTACACCCTCTAGGGCAGGAGGCCCAAGGGCAGGAGGCCCAAGGCTACGGCCAAATAAAGTGTACCAGGGTAAGGCGACCCAAGGCTCCGGCCTTAGTACACCCCGGAGAGAGAGTTGCCCCAGTGCATCCCTCTCCTGCTGTTCTCTCCTACAGGAGCAACACCGCGCCGATGGTCCCTATACCTGGTGGGGAAGGAGCGGCCCCATACGCCCTTCAGTTGCTTCTTGTCGGGAAGATCAGCCCCCGGCTATGGCCAGAGTACATACCAGGGTAAAGAGCCCCTGCTATCGTACGTGTAGCTTTTCCCTACTACGGGAGCAACACCGCGCCGACGGTCCCTATACGTGGCGGGGAAGGAGCGGCCCTGTACGCCCTTCAGTTGCTCCTTGTAAGACGGGTAGGCATCCAGCTCCGGCCGTGGCACATACCAGGGTAGAGAAGTCCCTGAAGATAGCCTCAGTACGTACTGGAAAGAGTGTGGCCTCTGTGCCCCTCACTCTGGCTTTTCCCATAATACGGGAGCAACACCGCGCCGACGGTCCCTATACGTGGCGGGGAAGGAGCGGCCCTGTACGCCCTTCAGTTGCTCCTCGTACGACAGGTAGGCTCACAGCCACAGCCAACGTACGTACCAGGGTAAGGCGACCCAAGGCTCCGGCCTCAGGACGTACCGGAGAGGACATGGGCTACGTGAGTCTTTCTCCAGCCTCTTCCCCCTGTAGGAGCCCTTCGTCACCACCCGGGAATATAGCCCCGGAGGTGTCACTAGAGTGGTGGCAAGGCCCGATATCGGACCTACCTCCCACGCCTGGGAGATCCTTGTTCCTGCCCGAGTCCCGACGGAGAAGATGCCGCAGCCCAGCCCTGTCGGCGCCTCTCCCCCTAGGCGCCCGCAGTCCCAGGACCCCCAGGCCAGACCCACCGGTTCCCGATGAAGGCGATCCAGGCTCCCTCACCCCACGGAGCCAGAGACGACAGGCCGGACTGCTCCAGCTGTTCGGCCCCAGTCCCAAGGGCCACCTCTCAGGTCGAGGACCCCAGACAGGAGGGCCTCCCTGCACCCCACAAATGAGGCTCCAACTCGAGGGCCACCTCTCAGGTCGAGGTCCCCAGACGGAAGGGCTTCCCTGCACCCCATCGACGAGTGTGACCCAGGAGATACAGGTAAATAGTGACGCCCCTTGTGCCAAGAACGAATCACGGGAAATAACAGTGAACAGTGACTAAGTGAGGACCAGTGCGAAACCAGCAACAGTTACCATTAGTCCAAAAGAACTCAGTGCCTGGCAGGACAGAGAATGAACCTTAGAGTAATTATACAAGTCCCCCCAATAAAAGAACTTTCTGTGAATGAATAGAGACTAGGGCGCGCGGGCAGATTAAAAGCCTGTGTGTAAGTGTCGCTGCGACTAAGTGACTGTGTCAAGTGTCGCGATCCGCACCCTGTCTTATTTATAGTAGTATTTCCCCTACAGACTTCCAATCTTGTTTATCTCCTTTGTGATCACTTCAGTGTATATCCTGCCTAAAAGTGACATATGGACAATAACATATATAATTCAAGACATCCCTGTATGGGCATTGTATTGTGTACTAAGTGTGACTGTATCTTGTGGTGCTGAAGGTTAACTCTGTGTCCCTGTCCCCCTGTATCTCAAATATCACTCTGTGTTGTATTGTAACGGTTAGAATTAGGGCAATAGATGTGTTAAGGTGTACTGCCTGGTTTTTATGTCCTGTTCCTTTGTGGGTGTTTTACTTCCGGTCCGGAAAGTGGACCCCGCTTCAGTCGCTAGTGTTTTTAGGACGAGAAGTCGCCTTAAAAACACCAGAATAACATAGATTAACACAAGCGTAATGCAAGGTGTTGTAAGGGCCGGCTTCCCGTCCTATAAACGCCTAGTGTGTAGCGGGACTCTCTTTCTAGACCGGAGCTTAGACAAATAGAAGAGAGGTAGGACACAAAAACTCAAGGCAACAACCTTACACGTGTATTACTAAGTAGGACAGGGGAACGAATAGATGTCACTGTTACAGATACACTGGACAATTATAATTCTTCATTCTATGTATGGGCTATCAGTATCACGCAGCATACTGCTCAGATCAAATAACACTCGAGGCAGAATATTATTATCTATAGGAAGTCTGGGTTTTCTACATTCGTGGAGTCGCTTAATACTGTTTTGTGTTGGTGAGGGTTTCTATGGCACTGGGGTCTGGATAAGGTCTTTGTAATGCTAGGTGTAAATAGGCTCGACTTCTCGTTCCTAAAACACCTAACGTGGAGCGGGGTCCTCTTTCGAGACCGGAGCTTAGTGCAATAAAGAGAGGCAGGACACAAAAACTCTAGGCAATAACCTTTACACGTATATTACCACATTCAGACACAGGACAAAATCAGCAGATATTACAACATAATATATAGCAATATAAAACCCTTATCTAGGACATGTATATCTCGCAGGATACTTGCTTATCTGATATGAATGCCAACCAATCAAACCTAGTGTATTCAGGGTACAGTGAATATAGGCGCGCACGTCAGGCGCGGGGAGTGAGTCTCACAAAAGGGGGGGGAGAAAAGGGGGGGTGTGGGGAGTGACTTGTGACGGCTAGGAGGGAGTTATGGTAATACTGGAGACAGGCAAGGATTAACAATGAGGATTACACGTTTTCCAATAGCAAAGGGATTTTGGTAATTGATTCTATTCTTGGTTTACACTTACACTAAATACTGGGACGAGGGAATGTCGTATAGGATTTATGGGTAGCAGCAGTGGGGGAATATCACTAACACTTTCTCTTACTTCTTTAGAGTTCACAGCAATAGGGGTGTATTACTACGGAGGAATTTCCAGGCGGTACAGTCTTACTAATTGTATATAAAGGACATCACTCATAAATATAGTTCATCAGATCTTGGTTCACACACTCGTCCTTTATTCTCTCACTGTGATCTTACTTGCCCCGATATTCACTATATTAAGTCAATGCATGATACTACACTAGGCAAAGTCACACTTAACTTAAATCACTTGCACTGTTTCTGGGCAGCATCACACGTATTCATCGTGGGGGGCAGGGGCGGGAACACACCGTAGGCAATCCTGCCAGGCTAGGGGCACCGCCAAGGGGAGGCGTGCCAGGAGGGCACGGGACAACTCGTAGGGGCGTCCTCTCGCGTCCTGGGTTACCTGTGGCTTCCGGGCTGGGCTCAGGGGTATGGCCCTTGGGACTGAGGCCAAATAGCTCCAGGAACCTCTGGTGTAAGTCTCGGCCGAAGGTGGGAGCCTTATGTCGTCATGGGGGCGTATGGAGATCGCACCCGGGTGTCCTGGGGAGGATTGGGAGAGACTGCGGACTGCGGTCTCCAGCGTCTAGGGGCGCCGACAGGGGAGGGCTGCGGCATCGGCTTACGCTGGGGCCTGTCAGGTGCGTCTCTTCCAGAGCCAGGCGTAGGGAGTGGAGGCCGGGGGGAGGCTGTGAGGCCTGTCTGGGCCACTCTGGTATGGGAGGCCTGGGCTCTTGTCTCCTGCCGGGGTGACGTCTCGCTCCTTGCCTCCCTCCGTGCACCTTCGGAGCGACAGTGGGCCATCTCACGAGGGCGGGAGCGACAATAGGCTGTCTCTACCGGGCACCTTCGGAGCAACAATGGGCCGTCTCACGAGGAGGGGAGCGACAATAGGCCGTCTCTACCAGGACACTTTCGGAGCGACAATAAGCCGTCTCACGAGGGCGGGAGCGACAATTGGCTGTCTCACGAGGAGGGGAGCGACAATAGGCCGTCTCTACCAGGACACTTTCGGAGCGACAATAAGCCGTCTCACGAGGGCGGGAGCGACAATTGGCCGTCTCACAAGGAGGGGAGCGACAATAGGCTGTCTCTACCGGGACACTTTCGGAACGACAATAGGCCATCTCACAAGGGCGGGAGCGACAATAGGCCATCTCATAAGGAGGGGAGCGACAATAGGCCATCTCTACCGGGACACTTTCGGAGCGACAATAGGCCATCTCACAAGGGCGGGAGCGACAATAGGCCATCTCTACCGGGACACTTTCGGAGCGACAATAGGCCGTCTCACGAGGGCGGGAGCGACAATAGGCCATCTCTACCAAGACACTTTCGGAGCGACAATAGGCCGTCTCACGAGGAGGGGCGCCGTCTGGAGTGTCTAGAACAACTCCACCCCTAGCTAGTTCAACAATCCCACTCCGTGAAGGTAGTGTCTTTCTCCTACGACAGTAACTGCATGGTGGCTGTGTGACATAGGGGCGCACGGCCCGGGCTGACATATGCCGTTGTTGCTGGGGGTTGTTCCGACTGGTGGCGGCTACCCCATGGGGTCCGTGTGGGGGTGTCGGCACGTTCCCAGGCATACTGGGCTGTATCTTGCTTGCCCTGTTGTCGGGGGCACTATGGTATTCTTCTGTTTCCATTTCGGGGGCACTGCTTTTTTAAGTCATGCATTTTACCACTCTCCCCCTGTAAAAAGTCACGTCCTCGTGGCTGGAGGTGGAATGGTTGCGTGTTGTAGGTGGTGTACACGGGCTGGAGGTGTTGCAGCATGGTTTGCCAGGCGACGGTGTAGGGGTTTTCTTCCTGCTCCGGGTCGCAGGTGAGGAAGAGTGTGGAGGCGGTGGTGGTAGACTGGAGGAGGGTTAGCAGGTGGTGTGGCCCGCGCAGTCTGTGGTTCCTGCCAAGGGTAGGCACCCATACGGCCCGCTTGACTCTCATTTTGCTTGGTGTGGCTGTCGGTGTGGTCGGAAGCTGAATGCTGGATACTGAGGGTAAGTGCCAGGTTTTGTGCCGTGGTAATGTGGCGTTGAGTCTCTGGGGAGTACAGGTAGAGGGGATTTGGGCCTGATGTAGCTTGATGGTGTGAAGTCGTGAGGAGGTGCGTGGTGTAGGAGTGTGTGTGTATCGGGCGGGCGGGCGTGAGAGGCGGCCTGAGCGAGTGGTGGTGGTCTTGAGGGTCGGGATGGGAGGGGAAGTGGGCGTATGGGGTGGGAGGGTTGTTTTACGTGTTGTGGGCAGGTTGTTTCACGGTGAGGCGTGGTGTTGGTGGAGTGGGTGTACACATGGTGGGTGAGGGAGGGGTGGTGGTAGTGGGTTGTGGTGAGGGTGTGGTGGTGTGGGCGGAAGAGGTGGGAGTGGGCGTTGAGGGGGGGGGCAACGGAGGGAAGGGGTGAGGGTGAGCGAGGGGTGGCGAGGGAGGCGTCAGGTGAGGTGCTGGGGGTGGTGGCAGCCGGGGAGGTGGAGGTGGTAGGGGGGGTGGAGTGGGAGGGTGAGGAGGAAATGTAGCATTCATATGTGAATGTAGAGGGTGGTGCGGGGGCTGGAGGGGGCTGGGGGTGTGGGGCCGGGGCGGGGGAGGTGGGCATGCGGAAAGGCCGCACGTGGAGGTTGCGGAGGGTACGGGGAGTGCCGTGGTAGTCTATGACCACCTGGTATGGGTTGGGGACGTGGGTGATTGTGTGGGGCCCCGTGAATCAGGGGGCGAGCTTGTGGGGAGTGGGGAGTTGGGCGATGACGACTGTGTCACCCAGGTTGAAGGGGTTGGAGGCTGTGTCGGGTCCAAGGTCCAGATTCTTTTGTAGGTGATGTATCCGCCCTTTTAGCAGGTGTAGCGGGTCTGTAGTGGGAGTGGAAGATGGCGGCTGCAGGTGGTGGCATAGGGGTAGTAGGAGGGGAGTTTCCCCAAAGACTTTCTCATGGGGGGAAACCCTGTCTTCTCGGGGGTATGAATTCATGCCCCACTGGACAATTTTCACATGCGCCGGCCAGTCGTTCTTTGTAGCCTCGATTCGGGTGCGTATCTGATTGATAAGGGTACGATGGCTACGTTCACATACGGCGTTCCCTTGAGGCCAGTATGGTGAGGAGTGGGAGATCTTATATCCGAAAATTCTGGCTAGCTCCTCCCAGACTTTTCCGGAGAACTCTGGGGCATTATCGGAATGGTTGGCTTGTGGGATGCCAAAGTAAGGGAACATGTGTCGGAGAAGGGCATCGGCGACAGCGACGGCATGATGTTCCTTAGCCGGGCAGGCTACTACGAATTTTGAATACGTGTCTACAAAAGTGATCACGTATTTATATCCAGATTTGGGGGGAAGAGGGCCTATTACGTCGATCGCCAGGAGTTGCCAGGGCTTGTGGGATGTGATATGGCCTGATGGTCTGGCGGTCGGGGTGATATCTTTCCCAAGCGCGTAGGCACGGCAAGTCTGGATAATTTCCTTGGCGAGGGTGGAGGGATTTGGAGCCCAGTAAATGACGTTGAACACCTGTAATAATTTTTTGGTGCCCAAGTGGATGCCGTTGTGGGCATGGAGGTGGCGCAGGGTGTCACGTGCCGCATCGGGGGTCAAGAGGATATGCCCGGACGGGGTTAGGAGGTGGTCGCCCTGTCGGCATAGCTTAGGGAATAGGTGGACAGGGATCCAAGGGGGCCGTTCCTTGTGGTGCCAGAGTTGTAGGAGGTCCGGGTCTGACTGTACCGTGTGGATGGAGAGGCGGGAGAGGGCATCTGCATTGGTGTGGAGCTTTCCAGGCCTGTATGAAATTTCGTACTGAAACTCCTCTAGGGTGTTGCACCACCTGATGAGTTGGGCGTTATGGGAGTCCAACTGGCGTAACCACTGGAGTGATTGGTGGCCAGTGATTATCGTGACTTGGGTCCTGGAAAGATAAGCCCTAAAATATTGGAGGGCCCAGATTATGCCGAGGCATTCTCACTTGGTGGCGGCATAATTCTTTTCAGCCGGATTCAGAGTGCGACTGGCGCAGGCAATGATGTGTTCTCTGCTGGCCTTTACCTGGGCTAGGACGGCACCTATTGCGGTAAGGGACACACCGGTGTAGAGGTGAAAAGGGAGGGCATAGTCAGGGAAGGCTACAATGGGGGCAGAGACGAGCTTGTTTTTTAGCTGTTGAAAAGCAGCTCGCCGATCCTTGGTCCAGAGAAAAGGTTCCCCTTTCCATGTCAAATCGTGAAGAGGCTTGGCAATCTGCGCGAATCCCTTCACGAAGCGACGGTAATAGGACGTGAGTCCCAGGAAGGCGTGGACACCGTGGACATCCTGCGGCGGTGGTATGTCCGCTATGGCACGGAGCTTGTTGGGATATGGGGAAATTCCTGCTTGGGAAATAGTATGTCCCAGGAACGAGACGGTTCTAGCGGCTAGGACACATTTAGAAGGATGTAGCTTGAGGCCTGCCTGGCAAATTCTGGTGAAAACTCGACGGAGGCACTGCAGGTGATCGGCGCAGGTCTGGCTAAAAACAATGAATCAAGATAAGCTAAACATATTTCCCAAGTGAGGCCACTCAAGACAGATTCCATTAGTCTGGAGAAAGTGGCAGGGGCGTTGCAGAGGCCGAATGGCAGATCCAGACTGGAGGTCGAGGGTAGAAAACCAAGACGCCCCGTAGAGGGAGTCTAGGGAATCGTCAGTGCGGGGGAGGGGGGTGGCATCTTTAATGGTGACATCGTTCATGGGGCAGTAGTCGATGCAAAATCGCATCGTGCCATCTTTCTTTTTTACTAGAACGACGGGGGAGGACCATGGGCTGGTGGAGGGGGAAATAACACCTGCCTCTACCATTTCGTGCACCTGGCGGTCTTCCTCTTCTCTCTGTCGGGGGTTCTTACGTCGGGATGGTTGTTGTATAGGTGGGCCGGTTGTATGAATTTCATGCGACAGGTACGTGGTATGCCCTATATCTGCTGGTCCTGTCGCAAACAAATCCTGGAAATCCAGGAGGAGGCGGCGTAGGGTCTCTGACTGCTGGTCGGAGAGATGGCCGGGGATGGGGGGTAGAGGGGTGGGGAAGTGGGAGAAGGATGGGGCACAGGGCTCGGCTTCCTCCATCTCTCCGATGATAAGCCCCTTGGGGAGGGTGAGAGGGGACGGGGCGAGATTGGCGATGTGGATGTCGGCGTGGTGAGGTGGGAGGATGGTGGGGGACACAAGGCGGGCAGAAAGGGCTCTGGAGGGGAGGAGGGGGTAGAACAAAATGGAGGGACCTGAGGGCCTGTTAAGGGGCACCCAAGCCTCATGGTGGGAGAGGATGGTAACAGCGGTGGAGACGGTGGCGGGGAAAGAAGGAGCAGGAGTGGGGTGAAAAGGCATGGGAGGGGGAGGAGAGGAGGGCAGGGGAAGGGGGGAGGAAGGGGGCGAATCCTCCGGCCGGGGCCGCGGCGTGCATATGCAAACGGCCGGGGTGGAACGGGGTGGGAGGCAGAACTGAAGTTGTCGGTGGCGACAGTCGATCGTAGTTCCGAGTTTTCGTAGCAAATCCAGTCCTAAATACCCATCATAACTCCAGCAGGAGGAATAAAAAATGATGAATGGATGTTGGGTGGACACTGGCTGCTGGGTGTCAACCCGTAGGGCCCGAGTTTCCCCACGGATGGGCAGGGGGCCATCCCCCACGTCCACAAGGTGAGTGGTAGTAGGGTGGAGTGGGCCAAACAGCGATCTGTAGCGGGAGAAATAGTGCTGTAAAGGCAGGACCTGGCTGCTCCCGTATCGACTAGCAGTCTGGCCTTCACGCCGTTTATTTTCATCTTGTGGTTTACTGGAGGGCGATACTTAGGGGTAATGGCCCCCGCCACCGTGGGTTGGTGCGGGGGCGGGCCTAAAAATCCAGCTGGCTAGGGCTTTCATTCTCCTGTTCCTGCTCCAGTTCTCCTGAATGGGGCTCGTCCATGGGCATCAGCTTGACCCCTGGGGCCTCGCCTTCTAAGGCGGACACTTTACGTGAACCCGGGGCTGTGATTCTGTGGCAAGCAGCTTTAAGCTGGTCCTGTATGTCATGAAGGGGGCAGCGGGAGTTGCAGGCTGTGAATTCCCACGGGTTGACAAGAATTAGGTTCGGGTTTCCTTGCGGGGCGGGGCGCCGATGGGAGGGGTGTGCCCTGGGCGGGCTAGGCGCCGGGGTCGGGCTGGTTTGAGGCAGAGGTGGACGTGGTGTGACTGGGGGAACCGGGGGTCGGGTGGGGAATTTCTTAACAACATTGATTTGCCGTGGAGAAGGGCAGGCGGTCAGGAGGCGCCGTATCAGCTGTATATTTATATCCATGTCTCCTGTTGGGTCATGGATAGTGAAATGTTGCTTAACAACACTCGGGAGCACTCTGAGCAGAGTGTTAAATGTATGCTGATCCCGGGTTTCCTCATCTGCCTCCGGGTAGGCAGCAGTAACCAGGCGTCTTGCCTGTATCAGGGTATTATCTAAATCCCCTTTGAATGAAAAACTATCCAACTGGGATAGAGCCACCACTTTCCCTAATGATGGGGTGATGGCTTGTACAGTGAACTTTGTAAAGTTCTGCCAGGTGAGTTCTGGGACGATTTTCGGTGCTATGTTTGTCGCCACTTTACCCAATAGTGGTAGTGTGACTGCAATTTTCTGTTGTCATTTTCAAAGCCAATATCCAGTAAGGGTTTAATTATTGCCAGATATGTGTGTATATCATACTGGTCGGGGTCAAATTTGAGTAACTATATGGACGGTGGGTGTTAGCGCCGAAGTGGTGACATGTGAGGTGTATGGTATGTAGGAGGACTGCTGGGCCTTGATAGCAGGCTGTGAAGCCTATGCCCAGAGTCGGACACATAAAAAAAAAAAAAAACTGAACGTTCGGTTTAGTTGCCATTTTGCCAAATATTCCTGATTACCTCTCTTTTACACCCGGGTCAAGAACCACCACTGGCCACCAGTGTAATGCTAGGTGTAAATAGGCTCGACTTCTAGTTCCTAAAACACCTAACGTGGAGCGGGGTCCTCTTTCGAGACCGGAGCTTAGTGCAATAAAGAGAGGCAGGACACAAAAGCTCTAGGCAATAACCTTTACACGTATATTACGACAATCAGACACAGGACAAAATCAGCAGATATTACAACATAATATATAGCAATATAAAACCCTTATCTAGGACATGTGTATCTCGCAGGATACTTGCTTATCTGATATGAACGCCAACCAATCAAACCTAGTGTATTCAGGGTACAGTGAATATAGGCGCGCGCGTGAGGCGCGGGGAGTGAGTCTCACAAAGGGGGGGGAGAAAAGGGGGCGTGGGGAGTGACTTGTGATTGCTAGGAGGGAGTTATGGTAATACTGGAGAGAGGCAAGGATTAACAATGAGGATTACACGTTTTCCAATAGCAAAGGGACTTTGGTAATTGATTCTATTCTTGGTTTACACTTACACTACATACTGGGACGAGGGAATGTCGTACAGGATTTACGGGTAGCGGGAGTGGGGGAATATCACTAACACTTTCTCGTATTACTTCTTTAGAGCTCACAGCAGTAGGGGTGTATTACTACGGAGGAATTTCCAGGCGGCACAGTCTTACTAACTGTATATAAGGGACGTCACTCATAAATATAGTTCATCAGATTTTGGTTTGGACACTCGTCCTTTATTCTCTCACTGTGATCTTTCTTGCCCCGATATTCACTATATTAAGTCACTGCACGATACTACACTAGGCAAAGTCACACTTAATCTAAATCACTTGCACTGTTTCTGGGCAGCGTCACACGTATTCATCGTGGGGGGCAGGGGCAGGAACATGCCGTCAGCAATCCTGGCGGGCTAGGGGCACCACCAAGGGGAGGTGTGCCAAGAGGGCACGGGACAACTCGTAGGGGTGTCCTCTCGCGTCCTGGGCTACCCGTGGCTTCCGGGCTGGGCTCAGGGGTATGGCCCTCGGGACTGGGGCCGAATAGCTCCAGGAACCTCTGGTGTAAGTCTCGGCCATAGGTGGGAGCCTTACGTCGTCGTGGGGGCGTATGGAGATCACACCCGGGTGTCCTGGGGAAGATCGGGAGAGACTGCGGACTGCGGTCTCCAGCGTCTAGGGGCGCCGACAGGGGAGGGCTGTGGCATCAGCTTATGCTGGGACCCGTCAGGTGCGTCTGTTCCAGAGCCAGGCGTAGGGAGCGGAAGCCAGGGGGAGGCTGTGAGGCCTGTCTGGGCCGCTCTGGTATGGGAGGCCTGGGCTCTTGTCTCCTGCCAGGGTGACATCTCGCTCCTTGCCTCCTTCCGTGCTCCTTCGGAGCGACAGTGGGCCGTCTCACGAGGGCGGAAGCGACAATAGGCCTTCTCTACCAGGGCACCTTCGGAACAACAATAGGCCATCTCACGAGGAGGGGAGCGACAATAGGCCGTCTCTACCAGGGCACCTTCGGAGCGACAATAGGCCGTCTCTACCAGGGCACCTTCGGAACAACAATAGGCCGTCTCATGAGGAGGGGAGTGACAATAGGCCGTCTCTACCAGGACACTTTCGGAGCGACAATAGGCCATCTCATGAGGGCGGGAGCAACAATAGGCCGTCTCTACCGGGCACCTTCGGAGCGACAATAGGCCGTCTCACGAGGAGGGGAGCGACAATAGGCTGTCTCTACCAGGGCACCTTCGGAGCGACAATAGGCCGTCTCTACCGGGGCACCTTCGGAGCGACTATAGGCCATCTCATGAGGAGGTGAGCGACAATAGGCCGTCTCTACCGGGACACTTTCGGAGCGACAATAGGCCATCTCACGAGGGCGGGAGCGACAATAGGCCATCTCTACCAAGACACTTTCGGAGCGACAATAGGCCGTCTCGCGAGGAGGGGCGCCGTCTGGAGTGTCTAGAACAACTCCATCCCTAGCTGGTTCAACAATCCCACTCCGTGAAGGTAGTGTCCTTCTCCTACGATGGTGACGGCGTGGTGGCCGAGTGACATAGGGGCGCATGGCCCGGGCTGACATATGCCGTTGTTGCCAAGGGTTGTTCCGACTGGTGGCGGCTACCCCGTGGGGTCCGTGTGGGGGTGTCGGCACATTCCCGGGCATACTAGGCTGTATCTTGCTTGCCCCATTGTCGGAGGCACTATGGTATTCTTCTGTTTCCATTTCGGGGGCACTGCTTTGTAAGTCATGCATTTTAGTCTTAGTATTAGGAGATATTTTCTGGTGGTCGAATATTCACTCTGCTAGACCCGACTCTCAGTGGGTGGTCGTATTTGGGGTTGCACTGTCACTGTTACTCACTCCACCTCTTTGGTATTATCACTGACTTCCACTAGGGGGTTAGTTCACTGTTCTGCCTCTATACTAATAAGTCTCAGACACTGCATAATGACTGTCACTGATTTGGGATCCGGGCGTCAGGGCGGTCAGGTAAGAGGGGAGGCGGAGGCGTCACAGCTCCGCTACTGACGGAGCTGGGTACCGCCGGGGGCCTCTGCATCCAGAGGCCACGAGATCACGAGCAAGGGTGTCCTTTCTCGTCCGGGGCTGTGGGTGGCGAGGAGCCCCGTGTTCTCGGGTGCTGGGGGTGGGAGTAATGCCTTTAGGGCTGGGGCCGAATAACTGCCTGAATCTTTCCATGAGGCGCCTGACGGAGGAAGAAGACCTCCGGCGTCGGGGTGCGGGGAGGTCCCGCCCAGGAGTCCTGGAGGTGGTCTGGGGTTCCCGAGGGCTGCAGTCCCCAGTGCTTGGCGGCGCCGTCAGGAAGGGGCTGCGGCACCGGTCTGCGTCAGGGTCCGTCAGGTGGGCCTCCTCCAGAGCCAGTTGCAGGAAGTGGAGGCCGGAGAAGACCACAGAGCCTCTCCAGTGCTCTTCTAGGCCCTGAACTCCCTCTGGGTCATGGACCGGAGTACAGGTGTCAGCTTCTGACGGAGGTGCGGCTACAGGCCATCTCTTGCCGTAGGGCCCGGCTACTGGCCGTGGCCTTTTAGGGGCGCGGCTACTGGTCGTTGCCATGGCCCGGCTACTGGCCATGGCCTGGGGAAGGGAGCAGTTACCAGCAGACCTGAAGACATCTTCGGAGCGGCTACAGGCCGTCTTCTGATTGCCCTCAGAGCTGCTATAGGCTGTCTCCTTCAGGAGGATTGAGCGGCTACAGGCCGTCTCGAGAAGGACACCTTAGGAGTGGAAATAAGCCGTCTCCTGACGAAGGCGGGAGCGGCTACAGGCCATCTCCTTTTTGCCCTCAGAGCAGCTACAGGCCGTCTCCTTCAGGAGGGTTGAGCAGCTACAGGCCGTCTCGAGGAAGACATCTTCAGAGAGGCTACAGGCCGTCTCCTTCAGGAGGGTTGAGCGGCTACAGGCCGTCTCCTTCAGGAGGGTTGAGCGGCTACAGGCCGTCTCCTTCAGGAGGGTTGAGCGGCTACAGGCCGTCTCCTTCAGGAGGGTTGAGCGGCTACAGGCCGTCTCCTTCAGGAGGGTTGAGCGGCTACAGGCCGTCTCAGGGGTGCTGGCAGGAGCTGGAGAAACAGCTCCACCCCGAAGCTGTTTGGGGAAGGCTCTTCTGGAAGGTAATCTGGTATTCCCGCTATGGTGGCGGCAGGCGAGCTCCGGGTCATAGGGGCGCGCGGCCCGGGCGGACTTATGCCGTTGTCGCTCCGAGTCCCGTCGCTCTGTCGTTGCTCCTCTATGGGCTCCTTTTGGGGGTTTCGGGGTGCCTCCTGTGGCACTACTGCATTTTACCACCGTCAGCTGGGAAAAAGTCACGTCCCTGTGACTAGAGGTGGTAAACTTTGGTGTCGTAGGTGGCGTAGACTGGCTGTAGGTGTTGGAGGAGGGTGTGCCAGGCTGCGGTGGCGGAGTTTTCGCCTTGTTGCCCATCGCAGGTGAGGAAGTGGGTGGATGAGTCGGTGGACGAGCGGAGGAGTTGTAGGAGGTGGTGAGGTCCTCAGACTTGTAGTTTCCGTCCAAGGGGCGGCGCCCATACAGCTCGTCGAATCTTCATGGTGCTGGTTGTTGTCTCTGTCTTTACTACCGATTTCCTCAGATACTTCCTTCAATATGCTCATTACATTTGCCATTCCTCAGATACTTCCTTCAATATGCTCATTACATTTGCCATTCCTCAGATACTTCCTTCAATATGCTCATTACATTTGGCATTCCTCAGATGCTTCATTCAATATGCTCATTACATTTGCCATCTCCTTTTTGTCTCTCGAGATCTTGTTTCTTACTTCTTCCTCTTCTATACCAGTGATTACTGTTGATATCTGCTGAATCTCTGACTAATTTAGGGTTGTTTTGGATTATTCTTTTCACTTCCTTTTTAATGCTTTTTTCTTGCACCCTTGTTTCTAAGTCTTTCTTTACTTTCACCATTTCAGCATAAGTGGTTTGTAGCTTTGCACAGCTTCATTCACCTGTGTTATCTTCTCCTCGATATCACTGCTATGATCTATTAGATTGCTTACTTGCCTAATTGTCTCTGTATCATTTCTGAACTCTTCCATAATACTCTCGTGGTTGACTACTGTACTTGCAATTTCACTAATTTTCCTCCTAAGTGAACCCACTTCTACTGTTAGCTTATCTATTGTTGTGTCTTTCTTGTTGACTTCCTTTCCTAATTTTTTTATTTCTTTCTTCTGCCAGTGCAACTGTTGCTTGATTTCATCAATTTCATTCTGAAAAGCCATCTCTAGTCTGTTTACTCGTTCCACCAGTTTATTGTAAGTCTCCATTTCAACCAGTTCTTGGTAGAAATCATCATCCTGCTTTCAATATATATATATATATATATATATATATATATATATATATATATATATATAGATAGATAGATAGATATGCATATGTATGTGTGCATATGTGCCTCTCTCTGCATACGTATATCCATACGTGTGTATCTATGTATCACTTTGCTCATCTCAAAACTTGTAATGATAATTACTGCAACAACTTTGTACCATGTATGTATCATTGTATGTCTTTGTTCATTATTGTGCTTGTAATGATAATTACTTCTATACCTTCTATGCCCTAAGGTATCAATATAATTTTTTTCGCTTTCATGCGCCCTTCCCTGCTTGGCCTTCAGGGACATTGTTCCCCAGTGTGTTGGGGCTTGTTCTGAATGGAAAATAGAGAACCTAAATTAAAAAAAAAAAAAACAATCTCTTCATATATATATCAACACACAGTAAAGCCTTACATCTTGTCATTTGTGTATATACTTGTGAATAGTAATATCCTGTACATATTATCCGTGTCATCATATCTGTATTCCTGTACATATTTATAGGACGTAAGAGAGAGAGAGAGAGAGAGAGAGAGAGAGAGAGAGAGAGAGAGAGAGAGAGAGAGAGAGAGAGAGAGAGAGAGCAGCGATGGCCTGATAAGTATGTAATGAGGGGGAGGTAAAGACGATTTTGACCAACTTGATCCGTTCGGCATTACAGTTTAACCAGCTAAATAGGTATCATATGAAGTACTTGTACTTGAACAGTTGTAATTAAGTACAATTTCTTGAGTTCTTGTACTTGGGATTGTAAAACCTAACATACCTGTACCCACCTGAACTTGGACCCAAACCTGAATTATTGTTGACAAGAAAATGGACTCCATGTAAATTATTTAGTAGTCTGATTAAACTAAATGACCCAGTCATGACATTTGTAGTTATTTATGACCAGACCAGTAGCAGGAGTGCTGACAAATTTGCCCCGGACCCCCTCCCCCCCTTGCCACCGCTGCATGGGTGAAGGTGGTCCAGGTCCAGGCACCTTAATATGGTACTTGATTTTGACTTAGACAATTCGCCTGACAGGAGGGAAACTGGGTATTTTGTATTTTGCCCCATAAATATATATGTATATAAAAACTTCTGTAAAAAAATATTTTGTCCTCTCCGAGACCTCTCCACTTATGTAAGAAAAAAAAAAAAAAAATCTCTACTCTCCATTTTTGACCAACTCAGAAACAAACACTGGGGGGTGACCTCCCAACCCCACCCGGTCGGGCCATCCCTGAAAGAGAGAGAGAGAGAGAGAGAGAGAGAGAGAGAGAGAGAGAGAGAGAGAGAGAGAGAGAGAGAGAGAGAGAGAGCGTTTTCCTAATATCTAACGGCACCAGAAGCAGTTTGATAAGTTATCGTGCGGCTCATGTATTTTGACGACCACACATCGTTATCATCGTCATAGTTACCATCGTCATCGCTGACATCATTGACATCATTATCATCATCTTTATGATCATCATCATCATAATCATCATCATAATCTTCTTCATTATCATCATCGCCAACATCATTTTCATTACCACCATCACTCACCATCACCGTCAACATCATAATTAGCATCGTCAGCATTATCATCATCATCATCTATATCCACTTATAAATCTCAGTACTTGAAGTAAGAATTCGAAACAATGAATGAGAGAGCGCAAAATATATCAGTACTATTGTAATTATCATCATCACCATCAACCAAAGTCTAATTCTCATCTACAGTATGGGGTAAATTAGGAGAGAGAGAGAGAGAGAGAGAGAGAGAGAGAGAGAGAGAGAGAGAGAGAGAGAGAGAGAGAGACAGACAGACAGACAGACAGACAGACAGACAGAGAGAGAGGGAGAGAGTTGAACCATAAGCAGGATGCCAAAAGATAATGTACACACACACACATCATACACACTCGGCAACCATCCTCCAATATACAAGGCCATCCGTACGTACATATTTCTAGGCCACGATCATCATCATCATCATCATCATCATCAATCATTATAAACAGTAGCTGAAGTAGTAGTAGTAGTAGTAGTAGTAGTAGTAGTAGTAGTAGTAGCAGCAGCAGCAGCAGCAGCAGCAGCAGTAGTAGAAGCAGCAGCAGCAGCAGCAGCAGCAGCAGTGCTTCTAATTCAAATTCTATTATTTCATAATCCAGTACATATATACATAACACGATACATATACACATAGCATAGTAGGCAAGTATATACCAAAAAAACCTTATTAAAACTAATGATAAAGACCTGAGGACATCATAGCGCACACACGCATTATAAACTAAAATACAGTGATGCTCCCCAAGTTGAAAAATTAGCGCGCCTGTCCTCATGCCTTTGTGCCCATTCAATCCTTGACCTCAAAATATCTAGCTCTTCATGAATTGGACGGATATTATATATATATATATATATATATATATATATATATATATATATATATATATATATATATATATATATATATATATATATATATATATATATATCCAAGTGATTAATCAGATACTACATAAAGAAAAAAACCCTCCTCAATATAAGCAATATTGTTTTTAATGAGGTGTTATGACTTTAACAATCTTCCACAACATCTTGGTCGTACCAAGGCAGTGTGGTGCTTAAATAGCACCTGATCACACCGAGCTGCCGCGATGTGACTGCTGGCAAACACTGCAACACTACTGATACGCTTAAGGGCTTTACTGATGGAGGTTTCAAAAGTCTTAAAATTTTCTCAACTAAAAGATGTGCTATGGTTACAAAAATGGAAGCCTATAACTTGATAGTAGTAGTAGTAGTAGTAGTAGTAGTAATAAAAATACTACTACTACTAGTAGTAGCAACAACAGCAGCACCACCAGTAGTGGTAGTAGTAGTTACTGTAGTAGTAGTAGCAGCAGCAGCAGTAGTAATAGCAATAGTAGCTGTAGTAGTAGTAGTAATAGTAGTAGCAGTAGGAGCAGCAGCAGCAGTAATATAAGTAGAAGTTGTAGTAATAGTAGTAATAGTAGTTGTTGTAGTGGTAGTAGTGGCAGCAGCAGCAGCAGCAGCAGCAGCAGAAGTAGTAGTAGTAGTAATAGTAGTAGTAGTAATAGTAATAATGATAATAATGATAATAATAATAATACTAGTAGTAGTAGTAGTAGTAGTAGTAGTAGTAGTAGTAGTAGTGGTAGTAGTAGTAGCAGGAATAATAGTTGTAATAGTTGTGGTGGTGGCAGTAGTTTATATCAGTGCCATCGCATGAAGGTGTCCTTCTCCAGCACTGGAGAACAGGCTTTTCTTCCATGCGAACCATTGGGCTGTATTTTGTATGCCTTGGAGATCTCGTAACCCCTCTCTCTTGGTGATTTACTCTGCTCTTTGGACCTTAATGTCCTCGTGTTTTTGTTATTGCACTACCCCTGTCTGCGTGATCGAGCAGACCCATCAACAGCAAGTACGCAACCTTCCCTGCTGGAACATTCCGTGCTGTTAAATGTCGTTTCCACGTGTGTAACTGCGCCTCGCCAGAGCGAGGTGCGGGAATTTGTGCGAATTATTTCCTGGGTGGACGCCGCATCTCTCCAGTTAAAGGAGGTTCCATGTTACCCCATTATTTTGTTACATGGTTACCACCCAGCACTGTAAATGTTTTCCAGGGTTATAGGAAAGCTTGTTACTCAGTGTGGAGCCACCTGAGGTGAAAAGAGTAATAAATAGTGACAGGAAGGATGGGAAAAATAGGATGAGAAGACTGACACAGAAGAAAAAAAAAAGAGAAAAAGAGAGAGAAGGAAAGACATGAAGGAAGAGATAGACAGCAACTACATCAACTGAGTGGAAGATCGGTACCCTCACCTACCACCAAAATATCCTCTGGTATATTAATGACACAAATTTTATACACATTAGAATGCTATAAATAGCATGTGGGAAAATATCAAGGCAGAGAATGAACAGAAAATAACTGGCGGGCATACAGGCAGTTATTATACAGGCTGGCCCATATATAATGCCCCACTTCCACTGCACCAAGCGATTTCTCGTGTGTTGTGGGGCAGGCTCTGCCAGCATTATCAGTATCTATCCTAGATCATTTAATTATATCCTGTTCCCACTAGCACACTCGCTCCCTCCCCAGCAGAATGAGCCGTCCCCGCAACACAAAACATACAGCCAGAGTGCTATTTATGGACCACTCTATACAATGATGTGGGTGTTTAAGGGTGGATTTAGGAAACTGGAAGTCGTTAGATTCACAAGGCTCCAGAGTTTATTAGAAACCACATTAGAACTGTTATTCTAGGTAATTTTAGGGCAGCTTAGTATTGGGTTCTTTTCAAGACCGGGGCTATACCGCAAATATAGGAGGAACAGGGAATAAAAACTTGAGGCAACAACTTACACTTATATTCACTAATCTTACACAAGGGCAATAGGATCTCACAATATTTCTGACTCATCAATTCTTGGACTGCTGAAAGGAGTAAGTGTATCTCGCAGGATACGTGATAGACACAGTTCACAATTCATGGTGGTACAGTTCACAATATGAATCTGGGTGCCTCGGGATTATGATTTGTATACAGTCTCTAAGCTTGGTGGCTCCTGGTCACATGAGAGTCCTTATGTTCAACATTCTCATGATCACTGAGGGGTGCACTGACTTGATCTTGTTGCTGGGAACAAAGGGGGGAGGGAGAATCTAGGCTGACACAGGTGCAAGGGATACATGAGCCTTACTTATATAACACTGCACTTTAACCCGCCCCATCCCGACGTTTTCTGGGCAGTGGTACGCCCCAGTCCCGACATTTTTGGACCTTTTTTTTTTTTACTCAAACATCCGCTTTTAGTGAGAAACATCGAAAATTCATAGGGAAATCGCTCACCTGAGGTTTAAAATACTCGATTTAGGTACGAGTACTTCCTTACCTGACTTGGTTTTCTAACAGGCTGGCACCAAAGAAAACTAGTTCTATGGGAGGGTAACTATTTTATCCACTCATAAACAGTATTTATTTATTTACTTGGTACGAATTTATATGTAGTACAAGAGTATATTGGTTTTCGAACAGTAATATAGGCATTATAAGCATTGTTTCACTCACTAACTCATCACCATTCATGACCTTTTTTTTCCCACATTACCTGATCATCATTTCTGACTGTTTCTTCCTCTAATACTATGTAAACTTTGTCCTCCACATTGTCATCGACTGGGGAATCACTCTGGCCCTGAATGTCTTTATTGGCCAGGTCACTGCTAACAGGTGAATTGCCGAGACAATGGCGTGCAGGGGGGGGGGAGAGGTTATGCTGTGTAAGGCATTGTCCCTACTTGTCATCTTGTAGAGGAATAGAGGAAGGTGCCCCCAGCCCCCAACACCCGGGGCCCTTCAACACGCCCATGGGGAATGACATCAACCTACGTGGACTATAAATGATTCAGGTGTGGCTCAGTACGTTGACATACAGTGGAGTGCCAAAAGTGGATTCATTAAGCGACCGTGCCTAGACAGTGACTTAACCCGCGCCGTCCCGGCGACGTGAATTAACGTCCGCACATGATGTGTACTCACGTCCCGGTGACGTGAATTAAGGTGGCAACATTGCAAGGTCCCTAATTTGCACAACTTTCAATTTTCGCGAGTGATCTCGCGAGTGATTTTTGGCACGTATACACGGGACATCTTCCTCTATTCCTCTACAGGATGCCAAGCAGGGACAATGCCTTACACCGCATAACCTCTTCCCTCCCCTGCATGCCATTGTCTCGGCAATTCACCTGTTACCAGTGACCTGGCCAATAAAAGCATTCAGGGCCAAAGTGATTCCCCAATCGATGACAATGTGGAGGACAAAGTTTACATAACATTAGAGGAAGAAACAGTCAGAAATATGATCAGGTACGAGTAATGTGGGAAAAAAAAGGTCATGAATGGTGATGAGTTAGTGAGTGAAACAATGCTTATAATGCCTATATTACTGTTTGAAAACCAATATACTCTTGTACTACATATAAATTCGTACCAAGTAAATAAATAAATACTGTTTATGAGTGGATAAAATAGTTACCCTCCCATAGAACTCGTTTTCTTTGGTGCCAGCCTGTTAGAAAACCCAGTCAGGTAAGGAAGTATTCGTACCTAAATCGAGTATTTTAAACCTCAGGTGAGCAATTTCTCTATGGATTTTCGATGGTTCTCACCAAAAGCGGATGTTCAAGCCAAAAAAAAGAAAGGTCCAAAAATGTCGGGACTGGGGTGTACCACTGCCCAGAAAACGTCGGGATGGGGCAGGTTAAAGTGCAGTGTTATATAAGTAAGGCTCCTGTATCCAAAGTGGTGATCGTTATTGCTCAGCACGCCACCCTCTATCTCCCTTGCACATGTGTCAACCTAGATTCTCCCTCCCCCCTTTGTTCCCAGCAACAAGATCAAGTCAGTGCACCCCTCAGTGATCGTGAGAATGTTGAACATAAGGACTCTCATGTGACCAGGAGCCACCAAGCTTAGAGACTGTATACAAATCATAATCCCGAGGCACCCAGATTCATATTGTGAACTGTACCACCATGAATTGTGAACTGTGTCTATCACGTATCCTGCGAGATACACTTACTCCTTTCAGCAGTCCAAGAATTGATGAGTCAGAAATATTGTGAGATCCTATTGCCCTTGTGTAAGATTAGTGAATATACGTGTAAGTTGTTGCCTCAAGTTTTTATTCCCTGTTCCTCCTATATTTGCGGTATAGCCCCGGTCTTGAAAAGAACCCAATACTAAGCTGCCCTAAAATCACCTAGCATAACAGTTTTAATGTGGTTTCTAATAAACTCTGGAGCCTTGTGAATCTAACGACTTCCAGTTTCCTAAATCCACCCTTAAACACCCACCTCATTGTATAGAGTGGTCCATAAATAGCACTCTGGCTGTATGTTTTGTGTTGCGGGGACGGCTCATTCTGCTGGGGAGGGAGCGAGTGTGCTAGTGGGAACAGGATATAATTAAATGATCTAGGATAGATACTGATAATGCTGGCAGAGCCTGCCCCACAACACACGAGAAATCGCTCGGTGCAGTGGAAGTGGGGCATTATATATGGGCCAGCCTGTATAATAACTGCCTGTATGCCCGCCAGTTATTTTCTGTTCATTCTCTGCCTTGATATTTTCCCACATGCTATTTATAGCGTTCTAATGTGTATAAAATTTGTGTCATTAATATACCAGAGGATATTTTGGTGGTACGTGAGGGTACCGATCTTCCACTCAGTTGATGTAGTTGCTGTCTATCTCTTCCTTCATGTCTTTCCTTCTCTCTCTTTTTCTCTTTTTTTTTTCTTCTGTGTCAGTCTTCTCATCCTATTTTTCCCATCCTTCCTGTCACTATTTATTACTCTTTTCACCTCAGGTGGCTCCACACTGAGCAACAAGCTTTCCTATAACCCTGGAAAACATTTACAGTGCTGGGTGGTAACCATGTAACAAAATAATGGGGTAACATGGAACCTCCTTTAACTGGAGAGATGCGGCGTCCACCCAGGAAATAATTCGCACAAATTCCCGCACCTCGCTCTGGCGAGGCGCAGTTACACACGTGGAAACGACATTTAACAGCACGGAATGTTCCAGCAGGGAAGGTTGCGTACTTGCTGTTGATGGGTCTGCTCGATCACGCAGACAGGGGTAGTGCAATAACAAAAACACGAGGACATTAAGGTCCAAAGAGCAAAGTAAATCACCAAGAGAGAGGGGTTACGAGATCTCCAAGGCATACAAAATTCAGCCCAATGGTTCGCATGGAAGAAAAGCCTGTTCTCCAGTGCTGGAGAAGGACACCTTCATGCGATGGCACTGATATAAACTACTGCCACCACCACAACTATTACAACTATTATTCCTGCTACTACTACTACCACTACTACTACTACTACTACTACTACTACTACTACCACTACTACTACTACTACTACTACTATTATTATTATTATTATTATCATTATTATCATTATTACTATTACTACTACTACTATTACTACTATTACTACTACCACTTCTGCTGCTGCTGCTGCTGCTGCTGCTGCCACTACTACCACTACAACAACTACTATTACTACTATTACTACAACTTCTACTTATATTACTGCTGCTGCTGCTCCTACTGCTACTACTATTACTACTACTACTACAGCTACTATTGCTATTACTACTGCTGCTGCTACTACTACTACAATAACTACTACTACCACTACTGGTGGTGCTGCTGTTGTTGCTACTACTAGTAGTAGTAGTATTTTTATTACTACTACTACTACTACTATCAAGTTATAGGCTTCCATTTTTGTAACCATAGCACATCTTTTAGTTGAGAAAATTTTAAGACTTTTGAAACCTCCATCAGTAAAGCCCTTAAGCGTATCAGTAGTGTTGCAGTGTTTGCCAGCAGTCACATCGCGGCAGCTCGGTGTGATCAGGTGCTATTTAAGCACCACACTGCCTTGGTACGACCAAGATGTTGTGGAAGATTGTTAAAGTCATAACACCTCATTAAAAACAATATTGCTTATATTGAGGAGGGTTTTTTTCTTTATGTAGTATCTGATTAATCACTTGGATATATATATATATATATATATATATATATATATATATATATATATATATATATATATATATATATATATATATATATATATATAATATCCGTCCAATTCATGAAGAGCTAGATATTTTGAGGTCAAGGATTGAATGGGCACAAAGGCATGAGGACAGGCGCGCTAATTTTTCAACTTGGGGAGCATCACTGTATTTTAGTTTATAATGCGTGTGTGCGCTATGATGTCCTCAGGTCTTTATCATTAGTTTTAATATGATTTTTTTGTATATACTTGCCTACTATGCTATGTGTATATGTATCGTGTTATGCATATATGTACTGGATTATGAAATAATAGATTTGAATTAGAAGTACTGCTGCTGCTGCTGCATCTACTACTGCTGCTGCTACTACCACCACCACTACAACAACAACAACAACAACTACTACTACTACTACTTCTACTACTGTTTATGATGATTGATGATGATGACGATGATCGTGGTCTAGAAATATGTAAGTACAGATGGCCTTGTATGTTGGAGGAAGGTTGCTGAGGGTGTATGATGTGTGTGCGTGTACACCTCCGGACAGAAATTCGTGATACAGGATAATCTGCCACTAGAGGTCATGTTAATGGCACACTTCTACCCCCTAACTCCCCCTCCTTACCCCCACCAAAACACTGATTCGTTAGGATGATGAATTGGAGATATGAAGCTTAGCTCACTCTCACGTCTCGCCGCATGTAATGTTACTTTCATTTATCTTACTATTAGGTGTATTATCAAGTGCATAGATCCATCTTCAGTTCCACGAGACGTGATTATATCGGACTTTTAGCAGATTACAGTGCAATCACCCTAATTTATAGAGTTTGGCTTCTAATGTTTTCTAAGCGATAGAGTAAAATCCAAGCAATAGTTAAAAGTTATTTGGCCACATAAGTCCCTCTCCTGCATTGTCATCAGGACAGTCACATATGCACCCACCTGCTTATCCACCTATCCACTCTACCCATCCAACACAACCCACCGACCTCATCACGGTCACCCACCCAGCCCACCGATCCCTGCTATCCACCCTTCTAACCCACAAATGCCACACACGAACCTCACCCAATAATGCCACTCAACACATTCACTCATTCACTTCTCCACCCTGAACCCATCCAGCCACCCAACCCAACTACCCACTTAGATCATCCCGACCACGCAATCGTCTCAGTCGCCCTGGCTATCAACGGTGCCCACTCACACTGGTGACTCACTGTCCACACATACCAACAACCTATCTTGCCCACCGACCCCTACCACCCACTCTCTCCACTAACGAATTCCACCCACCCTGCTCACCCAACAATGCCATCCATCTCATCCAACCACACAACCCTCTCACCGCTCCCTGAACACTCCCCACCCACCTCATCCTGCCATCCACCCATTCTATCCACCCACTCCTCCCACCGTCCCACCAGCTCATCCACATGCCCAACCACCTGTCTTACCCAACCCCATTCACTTCGCCACCCCATTCACCCATTTGAACCCGACTTATCCATCAAATATCCAAACCTAACTTACCGACTCCTCCCCGACCACCGACATATCCAGCCACCTACCCACCCAGTCCACCAAACGCATCCACTCACTAACCCATTTACCCCTACAACCCACCCAAAATCACTCCACACACCACACCCAACAACTGTCCCCTCCCCTCTCCCCCGTTACCACTGTCCACCCATCCTGGCGATGCACCGAACTACCACACCCACCAACTCAACATCAACTCCACCCACCCAACCAACTGACTCGCACACACACTGTCACGAATTGGCGCGATTCTGTATCTAAAAAAACTCGTGACATTGAACTCTGGTGGAAAACCACTAATTCTAGTGAAATTTCCACTGTTTATCACTCAGTTTAACCATC
This sequence comes from Coenobita brevimanus, assembly GCF_032717465.1. Taxonomy (NCBI): domain Eukaryota; kingdom Metazoa; phylum Arthropoda; class Malacostraca; order Decapoda; family Coenobitidae; genus Coenobita; species Coenobita brevimanus. The sequence goes on along the minus strand of NC_136987.1, from coordinate 8,531,162 downwards.
CCCGTATTCACCCGATCGGGAGTGTTTTCAGAACATTTTTCACTATTTCAAAAGTGATCGTCCTTGTGCGCGACATTAGCACCTCCGCTGACTGATTTATTGTGAGTGTGTATCACTCACACTAATTCCGTTGGCCGTTAGCAAGCGGCCGGCACTCGCCCCTCTCTTGTAATTTGAAGTCAGTCAGACTTTGTGCGCCGTGAGAGCAGGTCGTTCTTCAGTGAGTTCCTGAAATCTCCACTCAGTGTGATACGGCGTAGAGGTTCAGCGTGGTGGCAGCTCCTTTCCTACGTAACAATGCCCAGTTCATCCGCCTATCCCCCTTTTTTGACCAGTATTTGTTTTCGTTTTTCCTGGGCTTAAGAGTTTAGTTTAGCTTGTGAGTGAGTGAGTGAGTGTATTCTCTTTGTTATTTTGAATTCATTTTGAAACATATAACGTAAATTTATTTCATTGAAATGAATAAATTTTCAGTTCTTTTCTCATGAGCTTAATGTAATGTAAACTCGTGTTTTATTTTCCCACATTAAGTTTATTTTACTTACCGCTCCTAGTTTGCATAACGCTTTGCATTATTCATAACTGGTACTTAGGCCAGTCCTTTTGCATCAAACTTAAATCCGTTGTGACATCTTGGAGTTAATGCATCAGCAAGAACCTGTTTATCATTCATAGCATTAGTTATTGATTGTCAGGGGTGGAGTCACTTTTTCGTGAGGCTAGCAGTACTAACAAACAGCATCTGTGAATAATTAGTCTCTGCTGTGTACTGCTGAGAAAGTAAATAAATTCTCGTCCTTAAAGAATCGGCGAAGTAAGCCGGAATAAAGTAATCATTGCTTGATTTTCACGAGTCATCCTTATCTCTATTGACAAGTTAACATTTAAAGTATTATTTAATATAAAATTCACAAAACCCCGTGACACACGCACACACACACACAGAGTGAATGAGAGAGAGAGAGAGAGAGAGAGAGAGAGAGAGAGAGAGAGAGAGAGAGAGAGAGAAAGAGACGAAACACGCATAAACAGACAGACAAACAGACAGACAGAAACAAACACACACACACGCACACACGCACACACACTGGTGCATACTGAAAGAGAGAGCGAGACAGACTCACAAACAAAACACGCATAAACACACACACACACACACACACACACACACACACACACACACACACACTGGCGCATAGAGAGAGAGAGAGAGAGAGAGAGAGAGAGAGAGAGACTCAGTAAGACAAACAAAACACACACACACACAGACACACACGCGCGCACACACACACACACACACACACACACACACACACACACACACACACACACACACACACACACACACACACACACACACACACACACACACACACACACACACACACACACACACACACACACACACACACACACACACACACACAAACATAGTTCCCCTATCCCTAAAACACTATCATGGGGCTGAGATAACCTCCCCCCACGAGGTGATAATGCGATCACGGGGAGATAGAGGGCCTAGGGTGCTGGGTCTCCCAGTACCTTCAGGCCACTACAACCGCTCGTGAAAGGAGGCAGTGTGGTGCAGCTCACTTGTAATTTGTATGCTGAAAAGTATGCTTGGGGTTGGCTCAACCCCACGTTAGTGTTTATAGGTGTTAGTTTTGGGGGGAAATAATGGACAGGAATATAATCATTTTGAGATTAGTACTACTGTACTCCAGTACATACACTGTATACTTCTATGTACACTTGTACTTATTAGTTCAAGTACAGGATACATGGTGTAATATAACATTATAGTCTTCATTTTGCATACGGAAGATTTTTTGTTTTTCAAAGATAAAATTATAATAATCCGTAAGAATTCTTTTGAAATCAATGGCTATAGCCTTGGTGATCAATAATTAGTAGTTGTTGTGCATTTACAGGGGTAAATATAAGTTTTAAAAAATCCATTGCACACTAGTCGTTCTTTGACTCAAAAAAAAAAAAAAAAAAAAAAAAAAAATCGTCCCTCTCCCACACACTTCCTAGTGCTGCCCCAAGGCTGTGGGTATGTTAGCAGAGGCTCCCACTACCAGGGTGTTTGTGTGCGTACAGCCAAGCTGCAGTCGTCTCCATATAGCATTGGTCTTCAGCATAGTCATTAGTTAATCCTAGTATTTTTACACTTTTCTTTTAGTTATCCACCTTAGTGTTAAGATTCAGTTTCAAGTCATTGGTTTTTCACTCAAATTGAAGTACAAAGGCCATATTTTCTATGTATGTCAAGGAATTGAATAAATTCTAATTCTGACTTCTTTTTTTTTTTTCATTTTTCGAAAATGGGGTTCAGTCAACCCCATGTTAATGTTGGTGTAAGTCGGATCGGGGGTTAGTGTCCCAGGCTATTCAAGAAAAGAAATAAACAGAATCCACTCAACTATAGACCAGTATCTTTGATCAGTGTTGTATGTAAGGTACTAGAAAAACTAATCAGAAAAATTTAGGTAAACCAACTGCAATAATACAATATGATAACAGAAAGACAGTTCAGTTTTAGAAAAGGAAAATCATGTGTTATAAATCTATTAAGCTACTATGATACAGTTGCAAAATCACCGCGGAAAAGAGAAGGATGGGTGGACTGTATCTATTTTGATATTAAGGAAGCATTTGACAGAATACCAGACCAAAGACTTTTATGGAAGCTGTACCATCAAGGAGGAATCCAAGGTAATCTGTCCTATTGGATATAGGCTTTTCTCAGAAAAGAGAAATGAGAGCAGTACTAAGGAGTAATTACTCATCATGGAGGGAAGTGACAAGCAGAGTTCCACAGGGCTCAGTGATGGCACCAATTATGTTCTTAGTATGTATTAATGATATACACTAGACAGGAACATTTGAATGGGATGTTATCTAAATATGTTTGCTGATGATGCAAAAATACATATGAGAATTAGAAACAGACTCATGCAGAGAGCTACAAGAAAAATTAAACAAGCTTCATAAATGGAGCAATAGATGGCAAATTGAAGTCAATGTGGACAAATGCCATAATTAAGTTTGGTAAAAGTGGAAAAGGACCAGATCGAGATTATAACATAGGACATTCAACTCTACACATCAGAAAAGGATATGTGATTATCAATAATAGACTTTTTCTCCGGTAGACCACATAAACGAGAAGGTATGAAACATGCACTCACAGCTTGCTAATATGAGAATAGCATTCACATATATAAATGAAGGCATGCCGAGAAGGATAATTACCTCATTCATAAGACCAACCCTCGAATTTGCATCAGTGGTCTGGAATCCTCATCTCAAAAAACACATAGATAAGACTGAAAGAGTACAATGGGCTGCTACAAGATGGGTACCAAGCTTAAAGAATCTAAGCTATGAAGAAAGACTAGAAAAACTGAACCTACCAATACTACAAGCGAGAAGGAAGAAGAAACATGAAGAGCTTTACAAATACATCTCAGGGAAAGAAAAAATAGACATCAGTGAGAAATAACCTATGGGGAAGATCGGTAGGAGGACACTGCAAAAAAAAAAAAAAAAAAAATGCATAAAAAGAGAGGTGAGAAAGATGTAAGGAAATTCAGTTTCTCAAATAGGGCAATTAATCAGTGGAATGCGCTACCGAATGAAATAATGAGTGCCAAAACTAGTCATAAATTTAAGGATATGTATGATATAAATGGTTGAATACACGGGACAGTACGAACTTGACTCATTCCTAAAAAGATACAATTAGGTAAGAACAATTAGATAAGAACAGATATATGCACACACACACACACACACACACACACACACACACACACACACACACACACACACACACACACACACACACACACACACATGCGGAAGGGTGGGAAAGGAGGTAGGGAGGATTTGGGGACGGTGAAGGGGACGGATGAGATGTGGAAGTGTCTAAGTACTGTTCTAATAGCGGCTTGCACAGTACATTGACTCGTATCTCCGATATAAACCCTTTAATTCTGCTATATTATGGATGTAGTTCCATTAGGATTCCATAATATGTCATCCAACTGGGAATAGTTTTAATGAGAGAATACTTTGATAAAATATTAAATATCATAACTATGCTGATTTCAGTATTACATGCTGTTCATACTGTTCAATGATTATACAGTCAACCATCAAACAGTAATTCGTAAGACGTGGGGCCAATCTTCCTCTGGGATAAACAACCACTGAGGATGATTAGTGAGTGAAGTTGTTGTGAACTACTCTCTCCCTGTGTGTGTGTGTGTGTGTGTGTGTGTGTGTGTGTGTGTGTGTGTGTGTGTGTTGTTTCTCTTACTGCGAGTCCACACGTGCTCTCGAACATATATTGGCATCACAGCTGGCAACATGTTCGGGAACATGTTTGCAGAAGTTTTTGGACAGATGTATGCAAACATGTTTCAGAGCAGCTTCGAAGACTTGCAGGAGAGGCGATGGGATAAGTGTATCCATACCAGGCAGTTGAGACTTCATCATGATGTTGCCAACATGATCTGGACGCTGCTGTTCCCAACGTTTGCAGCGTGGTCGTTACTGTGTTGCTTACATGTTGCCAGCACTTGCTCGAGCACACGTGTGGACGCGCCCTTACTTTGTCAGTCTGTGTGTGTGTATGTGTGTGTGTGTGTGTGTGTGTGTGTGTGTGTGTGTGTGTGTGTGTGTGTGTGTGTGTGTGTGTTTTTGTCTGTCTGTCTGTCTGTTATGCATGTCTCTCTCTCTCTCTCTCTCTCTCTCTCTCTCTCTCTCTTTCTGTGTGTGTGTGTGTGTGTGTGTGTGTGTGTGTGTGTGTGTGTGTGTGTGTGTGTGTGTGTGTGTGTGTGTGTGTGAGTGAGTTGGTTGGGTGGGTGGAGTTGACGATGTTGAGTTGGTGGATGTGGTAGTTCGGTGCATTGCCAGGGTGGGTGGACATTGGTAATGGTGGAGAGGGGGGGACAGTTGTTGGGCGTGGTGTATGGAGTGGTTTTGGGTGGGTTATAGTGGTAATTGGGTTAGTGAGTGGATGCGTTTGGTGGCTGGATGTGTGGGTGGTCGGGGAGGGGTCGGTAAGTTTGGTTTGGATAAGATGAGTTTGATGGATAAGTCGGGTTCAAATGGTCAATGGGGTGGGGGAGTGAATGGGATTGGGTAAGAAGGGTGAATGGGCGGGTGGGTCGGTGGGAGGAGTGGGTGGACAGGATGGGTGGATGGGCAGGGTGAGGTGGGTGGGGAATGTTCAGGGAGTGATAGGAGGGTTGTGTGGATGGATGAGATAGATGACATTGTTGGGTGACCAGGGTGGGTGGAATTCTTGAGTAGGAAGGGTGGGTGGAATTTGTGAGTGGTGAGGGTGGGTAGTAGGGGTCGTTGGGCAAGATAGGTTGTCGGGATGTGTGGGCAAAATGAGTCGCCATGGTGAGTGGGACCGTTGGTCGCCAGGGTGGCTGAGACGATTGTGTGGCCGGGATGAGGTAAGTGGGTGGTTGGGTTGGTGGGCTGGATGGGTTCAGGGTGGAGAGGTGATTTTTTTTTTTTGTTTTTTTGTTTTTTGGCCATCACCCTGAAGGGGCATTAGGCCAGCAAGAATCAATAATCATGAAAGCCAAAATAATGATATGAAATATTTGCATCTATTCCATACCAATATTAAGTTATTATTCATGATTATGAAATAATAAGTAATAAAGAATACATCAATATACATGGATAGTCTATCTATCTATATACCTAGGCTGCTTCCCCCAAGGAAAGGGAGGTAGCCGAGACAAGACGACACACTCTCCATTTACTCATCCATTCAAACACATTCATTCACATCTTAGCCCCAAAGGGGAGAACGGACAGATCCTCACCGCATCACACCGCACAAGGGTCAACTGCGCAATGCAATCAGTGACATCAGCAGCAGGGCCTGACAGTAGAACCCCTGCCACATCATAACAGACCCATCCCCTTACCCGCACCTGACCTGACTAGCTGATCAGACCAAATGCGGGAGAATATCCCCTCAGGGAGGCGTCATCACTTATTTATTCACAGTTTCTCTCCATTTATTTCTGTCACGCACAGCCACTCTTCCTTGCTCAACAGACATCCCTCTCGCATCCAGCGCTCTCTTCACACTGTCCATCCATCCTATTCGTGGTCTTCCTCTCAGCCTTACACCTCTCACATCAGATCTAGTTATCTTTTTCACCAATCGCTCATTATCCATTCTCTCCATATGCCCAAACCATCGCAACACCCCCTACTCAACTCTACCAGCCATCTCCCGAACAACTCCAGTTCTCCTTTGCACTTCATCATTTCGCACCCGATCCATACGCGTCACTCCACAAATACTCCTCAGACACCTCATCTCCATTACATTCAAACTTTTCCTCTCTGCTACACCCATATTCCATGTTTCAGCCCCATATAATGCAGTCGGTACCACAACACCCTCATACAGCCTTCTCTTTACATCCATTCTAAGCGAACGACATTTAAACACTTTTTTCATTCCTCCCAGCACCTTTCCTACTTCATTTATTCTAAACTTCACTTCTGCATCTATTCTTCCATCCACAGCAACATGTGACCCTAAATATTTAAAACAATCTACCTCCTCAAGCAACTCACCGTTCAAAACTATATTCATCCCCCTACCATCTATCAACCTCGTACACTTCATCACTTTACTCTTATTCTCATTTACTTTCAAATTCCTCCTTTCACACACCCTTCCAAACTCCTCTACCAACTGTCTCAATCTCTCCTCTCAATCAGTCACCAGTGCAGTATCATCTGCAAACAGCAGCTGCTTCAGATTCCAATCTCCACCATCAACATTTACCAGACTCAGACCACCTACAACTCTTGCATTCACCTCCCTTACAACACCATCCATGTAAATATTAAACAACCAAGGCGACATCACACATCCCTGTCGCAGCCCCACTCTCACGGGAAACCAATCACTCACAGCATTTCCCACTCTTACACATGCTCTACTATTTACATAAAAACTTTTCACCCCTTTTAGTAACCTACCATCAAGTCCATACAATCTTAAAACAGTCCACAAAGCCTCCCTATCAATTCTATCATACGCTTTCTCTAAATCCATAAATGCCCAAAACACATCCTTGCCTTTCGCTAAATACTTTTCACACACTTGTCTCACAACAAACACCTGATCAACGCATCCCCTCCCTCTCCTAAAGCCACACTGCTCATCACTAATCACTCCCTCTGTACCCTCTCTAACTCTCATAATTAACACTCTACCATACACCTTACCTACAACACTCAACAGACTTATACCCCTAAAGCTAGTACATTCATACTTATCACCCTTGCCTTTATACAATGGGACCACACAAGCACTTGCCCAGTCAATTGGCACCATACCTTTCTCAAAGCACACATTCAACAATCTTACTAACCAGTCAACAATAGTCACTCCACCACCCTTCAGGCATTCCACAGCACACCCATCCATACCTGCAGCTTTCCCTGTTTTCATCTCCTTTACTGCCTTTTCCACTTCCTCCTTCGTGATCAAAGAATCATTCAACTCTCCCAACACATTTATTCCTTGCACCCTTCCATCCGCCACAATCTCAGCCACCCTTTCCTCCTCTACATTTAACAATCTTTCAAAATACTCTGTCCATCTCTTCCTTACTGCATCCATCTCAATTAACATCCTTCCATCCTCTGCTTTTACTCGTTCTTCCTTCCCAGACTCTCCCTTTCGCACCCTTTTCACCTCCTTCCAAAACATTTTCTTATTCTGTTGAAAATTCTCTGTCAGCCGCCTATCCCACCTCTCATCTGCTGCCACTTTAGCATCACGCACAGCCCTTCTCGCTCTATTCCTCTTTTCCTTATACCTTTCATATGACATCTCATCCTTCCTCTGCAGCCACACTTCATATGCACTTCTCTTCTCGGCCACAGCCATACTTACTTCCTCACACCACCATTCACTTCCTTTTCTTACACCACCACCCATACGTCTCACACCACACACCTCTTCTGCATGCCCCACCACAGCACTCTTAAACAACTGCCATTCCTCCTCCACGCTGCCATTTTCCCGATCTTTCACTGCGTTCCACTCATCTTTCAATTTCTCCTGATACTCTATCTTTTTCTCTCTTTTATCCAACTCACTCACTTTCAAAACCTCCCTGCCACACCTAACCCTCCTAGCTCTCACCCATCTCTTACCTACTCTTAACTTTCCCTCCACCAGGTAGTGGTCAGACATACCTTAACCCTCCCCTCTCAGAACTCTCACATCCAACAATCTTCCTATTACATTCCTAGACACAACCACATAGTCCATCAAAGCTCTATCAACAACCCTTCCACCCTCCTGTCTCACCCATGTATACTTATAAATATCTTTCTTCTCAAACAGCGTATTCCCAATCACCATCTCTCGCTCAACACACATCGCTATCATTCTTTCCCCATTTTCATTTCTTCCAGGCACACCATACATACCAACTACGCCTTCAACTGGTACATTTCCCACTCTAGCATTCAGATCTCCCATCATTACCACATTCACATTCGCTCCAAAACTCTGCAGACACTCATCAACATCATTCCAGAAAGACTCCCTCTCTTGTTCATCCCTTTCACTACCAGGCCCATATGCACTCACAAACACCCACAACTCACGTTCAAGTTTCGCTTTCACCCACATCAGTCTCGATGACACCTCCTTCCATTCAATCACACACTGCTGTACTTCCAGACTCACTAACAAGGCCACACCTTCTCTTGCCCTTCCTCTATCAACACCTGACAATCTTCCATTCACACTTCCAAACATAAATTCCCCCTTCCCTTTCATCTTCGTTTCACTCAAAGCTAACACATCCAACTTTCTTCTCACAAACATTCTCCCAATCTCCTCCCTTTTAGCCTCAATCGTACTACATCCACGCACACTCATAGACCCAATCTTCAGGGTACGGGGATAACTCCATCCCCCATCCCTTTCTCTGGCCTGTCTCTTTTTAGGAACTAAAGAACAGAGGAGGGGGTCCCTAGTCCCCTCACCCCGCCCCTTTTAGTCGCCTTTTACGACACGCAGGGAATACGGTGGCAGTATTCTTCCTAACACAACCTGGCCGCAGAGTAGTAGTACCACCCCACAATGCGGCCAGGTTGTGTCCCCCCCGCCACAGGGGGGGATGGATAGTACCAGGACAAATACTTCCATCTATACATCACATGTAGACACATTACTATACTACTACAAAATAATCAAATAATTATCAAATTTATGTAAAAAAAAAAAAAGAACAAATACAAATTTATTGGTCCTGAACAAAAGAAAAAATAATACACATTTATATAAATGTAACTTCCTCCTGCGGTTCACAAATCTATAAAAGTGTATTGACATATTTACATATGTACAAAAACCATATCCCTATATACAAATATATATATATATATATATATATATATATATATATATACATATATATATACATACATATATATACACACATATATACATATATATACACATATACACATACATACACATATACACATACATACATACACATATATATACATACATACACATATATATACATATATACATACATACACATACACATATATACACATACACATATATACACATACACACACACACACACATATATATATATATATATATATACAATAAATAAGGAAACCACAACCAAGTTCATAAAATAAACCACAACTCTCTGAGTAATCTGGTCTCTTTCAGGAAAGTCATCAATTTATTAGTCACACCAACGTCCCGATCACCCAAGACAGAATCAAGTGTGCAAGGGAGCGCATTTGTCCTACAGTAGGCAGCCAGAGAAGTACGTTCCCTAGCATACCTACTGCAGTACAAAAGGATGTGACTAATAGTTAACACAGCGTCACAGGTGGTACAACGCGGTGGAAATTGTCTGTTAATATATGGTAACATATGTGTCAATAGGGTGGAATTCATGCGGAGGCGGGCTAAAGCGACCTCCTCCCGTCTGTTTCCTCGAGAGGAACTGGACCAGTCACATATGGTCCTTTTGACAGATGGAATTGCCAGGTCGGTCCACTGACTTTGCCACAGAAGATTAATTGATTTATTTCCGAAAGAGAGACTAGACTGTAGCTCACGAGGAACGTCCCAAGTCTCCTCGAGTTCTACAGCCGATTTAGCTAGTACGTCAGCCTGCTCATTGCCGTAAATACCGCAATGACCAGGCACCCAGATCAGAGAGAAGGATTTAGCACATATGTGCAGCTTATTGATAATGTGGCCCAGGACCTCATGTGAATCAGTCCTACATGAATGAATTGCCAGAAGGGCTGACTTAGAGTCCGAAAAAATGACAAAACTGTCGTGATCTGAACGCAAAGCAAAGTCTATAGCTTGATCTATGGCAAATAATTCGGCAGTGAATACAGACGTATGGGGCGGCAAGCGAAAACGGATGCGGCACTCCGTAGACCACACACTTGCACCCACACATTCATCCATCTTAGAGCCATCGGCGTACAAGTGGAATGATGCTAGGTGTCTAATGAGGATCATCCGGAACAACTGTCGTACCTCCACCTCCGGCGCCTTGTACTTTGCAATGGGGAGCCAGTCAGTAGTAAATGTGGTAGCAAGAGACTCCCAGGGCGCTATTTTTGATGTTAAAACCTGATCCCCATTAGAAAGGTCGTACCCTAACACCTCACAGAGGAAGTGAAGCCTCACAGCCACCGGCATGAGGGCCGCATACAGCAGGTATTCCCACTGTAGGAGGATCCGACAAGTTGGAAGGCCAAGTGAGCGTTTACGGTGGGTGGTGATACCGTAAGAAAATAGCAGATGGTCACGTCGTAGATGGAGGGGAGGCACATTAGCCTCCACTTCCAACCGCTCCACACGAGTACATCGAAGGGCTCTGACATATACGCAAGCACACGTTCTGAAGCACATCAAGTCTATGGAGTACAGCATCCGAGGCCGACCCATACACTTGTGAGCCATAGTCTAGCTTAGAATGGATAAGGGACTTATACACCATCAATAAAGACGTTCTGTCTGCTCCCCACGATTTACCGGAAAGAAACTTGAGGACGTTTACTTTTTTTATTACAAAAAACAAGCAAATGATTAATATGTGTTCTCCAACTGAGCCTACTGTCAAAATGTAGACCCAGGAATCTTACTGAATTTTGAAAAGGTATCAGCTGATTGTCTAAAGTCAAATGCAAAGGAGGTACATTAAGTTTACGAGTAAAAACAACACCGACACACTTAGGTACAGAAAATTTAAATCCCCACTCCAGGGCCCAACGCTGAACAGATTCAAGTGCCAGTTGAATCTGCTCTGCCGAGGACTGTGCATTGCTGGAAGAATGCCACACTACACAGTCATCAGCATAGAGTGAGTATCTAATCGTCCTGGGGACGGACGCAGATGACAGAATGTCATTAATGGCAACGCTGAACAAAGTAGGGCTAAGCACACTTCCTTGTGGTACCCCGTTCTCCTGGACAAATATGTCCGAAGTTACATTACAGGGTAACCTGACAGAAAACGTTCTGTCAGTAAGGAAGTTCTGAAGGAAAATGGGTAAATTACCTCTTAACCCTTTAACCGCGGGTGTCATTCCAGAATGACATTGCAAAAACTGGACCAAACCACGGGTGTCATTCTCGAATGTTTGTGAATATTTTGAATACCCCGCGTTTTTTCCGTGCGCCAATTGTTTCAAAGGAGAGTAGCTATTAAGTTCTTTCACTCCAGCCGACCTCCACCTCCCTCCTCCCACCCCCCGGGCCCCCACCTCCCACCCCCCAGGCCCCCCACCCCACCCCTGACCAACATGCATCAGTATCTGTCCAGCTGTGTGAGTGACAACATCACTGACGTGGCAGTGAAGTGCGGGCAATTACAGTGCCTTTTACCTGCCTCAGTGAACACAGAGTGGGTGTTTATCGTATGTGCAGTGTTCATATATGTTTATAGTATTATTATCAGAATAAGGTTGGCATTTGGTAATGGTGTGTGAGCGAAAAATAGTGATTACAACACCGCTGATGTGGCAGTGAGATGCGGGCAATTACAGTGCCTTTTACCTGCCTCAGTGAACACAGATTGGGTGTTTATCGTATGTGCAGTGTTCATATATGTTTATAGTATTATTATCAGAATGAGGTTGGCATTTGGTAGTGGTGTGTGAGCGAAAAATAGTGATTACAACACCACTGATGTGGCAGTGAGGTGCAGGCAATTACAGTGCCTTTTACCTGCCTCAGTGAACACAGAGTGGGTGTTTATCGTATGTGCAGTGTTCATATATGTTTATAGTATTATTATCAGAATGAGGTTGGCATTTGGTAATGGTGTGTGAGCGAAGGTAATGGTGTGTGAGCGAAAAATAGTGATTTTAGATCGCTCACTTCTAATGGCACTGCCCATCCAGTGATAGTCAACGAAATCATGAAACCTACATCAATGCAAAGCCGAAGGTTAGTACTTTCTAATGGTACCTTATTTTTCGCTCTAGATTTATTCTGTGCAGAGTTATAAAGGTTTAAAGTTTGTTTACATTTTGGCTGGAACCCCCGCGGGAGAGACCAGTCGGGGCAAAACAATGCCCGCGGTTAAAGGGTTAAACCATAAGCGTAGAGTTTACGTAGTATTCCGTTTCGCCAGGTCATACCATAAGCCTTATGAATATCCAGAAAAATTCCTATCATGAATTCGCGATTGGCAAAAGCCTCGGCTATGCAATGCTCCAGGTGCATTAAATGATCCAAAGTGGACCTGTATTTACGGAATCCACTCTGTTGATCATTTAACACACCCTTCGACTCTAAAACAAAAAGTAACCTTTTATTAACCATACGTTCATAGACCTTATATAGACAGTCAGTCAGCGCAATAGGTCGAAACGAACTGGGACTCGTAAGGCGACCATCCCGGCGAGGTATCGGTATGACATGCATGTAGTGCCATGAGTTTGGGAACGTGCGAGACGCCCAAATCTCATTGTACACCCCTAACAGCTTACTCAGGTTGGCCTGAGTAAGATGCTGAATCATACCGTACGTAATGGTGGATGGACCGGGACTGGAGCCTTTACAGGATTTAAGGGCAAGGAGAAGTTCATCTAATGTAAATTCGGAGTTGTAGCTGGTATCTCCGTCTTCAGTGGCAAAGTCGAAATTTTGCAGCTCAGCCGTACGCTTATGGTGAAGAAAGCGAGGATCATAGTTGGCTGAGCTGCTTACCTGGGCAAAATGGTTGGCAATAGCATTGGCAATGTCCACGGGATCGTCAATGACATTCCCGGCCACCTCAAGTGTGGTGATCGGTGACCGGGTGTACTTGTTGTATAGTACATTTATTGTGGACCAGACCTGACTTAGTGGGGTGCAGCGATTCACTGTGGACACAAAACTATGCCAGTTATTCTGTTTTGCTGCTTTAATTGTCCTCCTTGCCTCAGCCTAGCTGCTTTGTAGGCAATAAAGTTTGATTCTGTTGGCTGTTTCTCAAAAATCCTGTATCTCCTATTGCGCTTTGTGAGTGCTTGTCGGCAATCTGGTGTCCACCATGAAACTCTACGCTTGTTTGGAATTGTAGATGTCTTGGGAATAGCAGCCTCAGCTGCTTGTATAATGGAAGTCTGTAGGCGTGCAACTTTCTCATCAATGTTATCTCCTGATATATCTAGATTGGCGACCCTTGAGTAGTACCCCCAATCTGCTTTCTTAAAGTTAAATTTAGTTGGTGGAGGAGGCCGAGAATCGTCGCGTGTATAAGAAAGAAAGATTGGAAAATGATCACTACCCATCGAGTTGTCATACGGATCCCAAGAGATGTTAGTGCGTATATCGGGAGATGACAAGGACAGATCTATACATTAAATTTTACTCTGCATGCGACAGCTTCCAAAGTAGAATTTAGAACCACTTCTGTTTGTGGGTGTGATTTGTGTATGTATATGGCAACTCCGTGACCTTCATATCTTCTATACGAATGGTAGTGTTTGAACTGTGGAGGATCAGGGTGATCCAAAAAGCGCGTCTCCTGTAAACAAACAACGTCTGGCCTGTGTATAGATAGCAAAATTGCTATATTGTGGACTTTATTCCCAAGAGTCCTACAATTCCATTGTAACACAGTGAATGTGGCGGTTTAAGATTTACGAGAGGGGCCAGTGTGCTTAGCTTTTTTATGCCACCCACCGCCGGACGAGTGGCTACCGGGGGACCCATCCCGGTGCTTACTAACTGAAACCTCCATATGTTGCTCATCAATAACTAGGCTCCCAGAGTCCCCCGAGGAAGAGCTAACTCTTCTCTCCCTCGCTGGACCAGGAGCAGGAAGGACATGAGGTCATGACTTGGTGAGGGTGGTCATATTTTCCTTACTAGAGTTGTCAGGCTTCGGCTTAGGCTTGACTGACTGAGAGGCAGCAGCAGCAGCCTGAGAGTAGGAAGGTGCAACAGGGGTGTCAGTTTGAGAGATGGATTGGACAGGAGGCTCTGATGGTGAGGTAGAGTGTGAGGCAAGAGGAACAGGTTCAGGGTCAGTCTGTGTTTCCACTGTGCACATGACGGGCCGGGACATTACCGCCGAAGCATAGGACCTACTCGGCGTGGGAGTTGCATGCAACTCCTTCACCTTTTTCCTAGCTTCGTAGTAGGAAATGCCCTCAGTTGCTTTCACTGCACAGACCTCCTTCTCCTCCTTCCACTTGGGACAATCCCTAGAGGAAGTGGAGTGTGTGCCCTTGCAGTGAAAACAACGTACCGTCTCCGATGTGCAGCGTTCAGCATCATGTCCTTGTGTTCCGCATTTGCTACATACTGACTGGCAAGCCTGACAGGTCTTATCACCGTGCCCATACAATTGGCACCGTAAGCAACGAAGTGGATTAGGGATATAAGGCCTGACGTTAACAATTTCGTATCCAACTTTAACATGGTCTGGGAGTGACACTTTTCCAAAAGTCAAGACAATGGTGGCAGTCTTCGTCCTCATGCCTTCAGAAAATCTAGTGATAAAACGGGCACCGATTGCGTCCTGCTGCGCAAGTTCCCGTATGATCTCGTCCTCTTCCATAACCATGAGATCCCTGCAGGTGATGACACCCTTGCAGGAATTCATGGCGTGCGGGATCTTCGGCTCGACATCATATGAATGGAATTTACTCAGTTTCATCAAGTCTTTTACCTGGGATGAGTTTACTGTTTTGATGAGGAGGTCTCCGTTACCAAGTTTTTTTACTTGTTCCACCTTCCCAGCACAGTAATCAATCACTTTCTTGATGAGGAAAGGATTGAAACTGCTCAAGGGAGTAGAACCTAGAGCATGTAGAGTCACATATTGGGCATTATTTACAGGAATGTCCAAGAGATGTGTCTGGGGCCGTTCAGTCTGCGGGCAGTCAGTCCGTGAATCTGTCGGGGTATCGTCAGGACCACCTCCCCCCCTGAAGGGGGGGGGGAGGCAGTAGGGTTGTCCACCATAGGGACCACTTCCCCCTAACGGGGGAAGTGGGAAGGAGGAGGAAAAATGAACAAGGGACAAACAACCGGGGACCACACACCTAAGGCTGAAATTACCCTCTCAAACCACTCCAGGGAGGCCGGACAGTGTTAATTCACGCCCCAGAGCGATCAGTGGGGGGGATCCTCCATGGGCGATAAGCAAAGGTAATCTCAGTAAATAGGAACAGACAGCTACTGTTCCAAACTAATAGGGAGGGGTGGAAAGTTAGAAACTAGCTAATCTATACGTCACCAGAAGGGTGAAAAAAAAAAAGCTAATTGCCGGTGGGGCAGCCCTGAAAGCTAGAGAAGAGAGCAGATGGAAAACACGTCTGCACTCCTCACGACCATGCATCAAAGTGCAGATCAAGTGACTCCCAGCTACCTCGACCCAACCTCGAGAGGTGAATGAGCAAATGAGTTGAGTGGCATTGTTAGGTGAACTTCGTGTGTGGCATTCGTGGGTTAGCAGGGTGGATAGCAGGGATCGATGGGCTGGGTGGGTGGCAGGGTTGAGGTCGGTGGGTTGTGTTGGATGGGTCGAGTGGGTAGGTGGATAAGTAGGTGAGTGTCTATGTGGCTGTCCACAAGACAAGGCAAGAGAGGGACTTATCTGGCCAAATACCTTTTAACTGTTACTTGGATTTTAGTCCATCGCTTAGAATACTTTGGATGGCTATTTGGAAACCAGACTCTTTACATTAACGTCATTCTATTGAAATCTCTTAAAACTTCGATATAATCACTTCTCATGGAACTGAAGATGGATCTAGGCACTTAATAATACACCTAATAGTAAGATAAATGAAAGTAACATTACATGAGGCAAGACGTGAGAGTGAGCGAAGCTTCTTATCTCCGATCCATCCGCCTAACAAATCAGTGTTTTGGTTGGGGTAAGGAGGAGGAGTTGGGGGGGTAGACGTGAGCGATTAACCTGACCTCTAGTGGCAGGTTACCCTATATCACGAATTTCTGTCCGGAGGTGTACAATATATTTACATCTATCTATCTATCTTTTTATCTACCTATCTATCTCTATACTGTATATACAGTACTCGTTGCACCATGCTCGATGAATGTCTAAAGTTATTTATTTATTGAAGATCTGAATGTTTCGTGGCCAATGCACCCTGACACAAAAAGAGGAAAAGGAACTCCAAGAACTGTGCGTATTTTTGCAGTACGTGTTTGTCCGAAGGTTTGGATAATGGCTTCCCTAGTAGCCAGTGCTCCATGCAACAACACTGTGCTCTTGAAATCACATCTGAATTACGCCACAATCTACCCTGCAATATCAGAGGCTACAGCAGAGAAGTTTTGAAACCACTTATGGTTCCTGTCACAGGAACTATTTGGATTAGCCCTATCTGACAGCCAAGTATGTACACCAACAAAAGGCTAATGGTGAGCGCAATGAAAAAGGATGTTGAAGTTGACCAGGGTCATACAAAACGAATCACTGTCAATAAAAATCATTCAGGGATCAGACAGACCCTTAAAGATTTTGTCTCAGTCAGGAGTATGACTTTGTTTGAAACGATGGAGCATCCAGACACATCTTTCGAAGTCGATCCAGACATGTGGGAGACACAGGAAGACCTCCACAAAGCCGCAAAGACTGCTCCATCAAAGTGGTAAATGATCATCCTAAGCCTGGCGTTGTTCTGATTCAAGAATACAGTGGCATTTTGACAAAACACGAGTCACGGCTTCATTACTTGCTACAAATCACTGAGCAGCACCGACTGCTTTATGCAGACAGGAAGAGACAGACAATGACTGGACTCTGTGGACACACTGATTTGGTTGCATTTCTACCGCCTTTAAGACATGTATGTGAGAAACTGATGACGAACATAAATATCAACATAAGCAATTAAGCATCTTATACAACTATAAGAAATCTGTACACAATTTGTTTCTGCTTTTTTTGGAAACAAGTTTGCTATGTTTGTATGTATATTTATATACACATATATACATATACAGTATATGCATGTACACATACTGTACAATACATGTATATATATGTATGCATGTATGTATGTAAATATATATATATATATATATATATATATATATATATATATATATATATATATATATATATATATATATATTTATTGGAACTGTCTCCCTCTGTCTGTATTTCCTGCTTCCTATGATCTCCAGTCTTTCAAACGCAATGTGTCCAGGCATCTCGAAATGAATGGATCTTCAATTTGGCTCTCTCTTGTATTTTGTTTTTCTCTTGGAAGGAACAGTTTTCCGGGCCCTTGGCCTTTGGTTCCTTCTTCTTCACATAAATAGATAAATAAATAAATATATATATATATATATATATATATATATATATATATATATATATATATATATATATATATATATATATATATATATCCATCATCCAATCCTATGTCGCCCCATGAGGATCGTAGAAACCCGGGCTGGCAAGTTGGTCCTGACATTTAATATGAGAGCAACCAGCCTCACTCATCCCTGAGTGACATTTCGTGAGCAATAAACCCCAACCATCCATTGGATATAAACCTACACAGGCTTAATCCGATTGGAGCACCTTAATTACCCACTAAACCAACAGGCGCCGAAATTTGGTTATATGGTTACCACCCAGCATTATAAATGGTTTCCTTGTGTACAGGAAACCATTTGGATTTTCATTCAGTGCAGAGTTACCCATAGGCAGAAGGATGAGGAAAGAATGAAAGAAATACAGAAGAGGGAGTGTGAACTCTCTCTCTCTCTCTCTCTCTCTCTCTCTCTCTCTCTCTCTCTCTCTCTATATATATATATATATATATATATATATATATATATATATATACCTATATAGAAAAAAATCTAGATTTCAACAGGTACTTTTAATGATATTTCTTTGTATTTTTTTTTTTATGTTTCCTAGCAATAATTTCTAATAGAGTTTTCTGACAAAGTTTTCTCTCCTTTTTAGGAATATCATAAGGGCCTGCTGACCGGATATTTAATTTTTTTTACAGGATTTTGCTACCTGGGCCTTTCTAATGTGATATTGCAATAATATTTTGCAATGTGAGGTTTGAAAAGAGAATGTGTAATAATAATTGCACCCGATCATTTCAGTGATCCTCATCTGTGTCAGTCACTATAACAAGGAACTCTGACCCACTGCATCTCATTTTCTGTTTTGCAGTTATTTATTTTATTGCTCTGGGACAGACTACTAACTTTCTTCAATTGTTTCCGCTATGTGGTTACTATGAAAAGATTTTTACTAACCTCGTTGACACAGTTGTTGATACTTTCATACGCTTGTCTTCACCTTAGGAGAGACTCTTCAAAGTGGAAGATTTAGACACAGCCTTTACTAATTACGTCACTAGAGGAACTCATTCATAAGTTGCATAAAATCGTCTGGGTAAGGCAAGAGGGCTGCTTCTGCTATTAGTTACTCTTTGTATTCCACTGTCGATACAGTCAGTTTAATCTCTGGGATTCGATGAATTTCTTTTTTCTTAACTCTACATGATTTTCTTCACCTCCGACGAGATTTTTGGAACTAAGCAGATTATAAGTATTTCCTTCATAACTATTCCAGGAAAAAATAAAAAAAAGTGCAAATAAAACTGTCGGAAAGTGTGAAGAATTATGTATCGGACTGAACAGGTTAATCAGAAGAAGGTAGACCCACCACAGTGAAGGTGTTGATTGCTTTGCTTCAATGACAGTTTACAATGTTTGCCAAACTTTTTTTTTTTTTTAAATAATAGAACGGAGGAAGGAAAAACAAATGGGAAAAAAAAAAATCCATACACCAGATTACTGGTGTCCTCTATTCATAAAATATCTGTAACAGTTAGCCTTGAACAGTTGTGGGTTGAAATTTGGAGGAAAACAACTCTGGGGAAGCGAGTTCCAGAGAGATGCAGTTCGGGGAATGAAAGAATTCTGATAGGCAGAAGTTCTGCAATATGGTTAAGTGACATTCCAGTCATGAGCGCTACCAGATGCCCGTGTAGCACGAGGGAAGGCATGGAGAGGTGGCACCATGGACGCAACTTCGTCTGAGCATTTGCCAAAAAAATATCTGTAAAATAATGCAAGGGAGGCAACATTCCTTCTTACTTGCAGGGGAGGTAGTTTGTATGTAATGGCAGGGTTGTTAATGATTCTAACAGCTTTATTCTGAATTTTGTCTAGTTGTCTTAATGCAACCTCTCCACAACCATTCCACAAGGGTGAGCAATATTCAAGCTGAGAGCACACATGACTTTTTTAAATTATAGCTAACTGCTCATCGGCGAAGAAGTTACGGACTCTGTACAATAATCCAAGTTTCTTTGAGGCGGTTTTAGCAAGTGATCTGACATGAGAGGTCCAGCTGAGGGCACTGTTAAGTGAGACACCAAGAATTTCAATACTTTTGGAGATGGGAATATTAGTAGCACTGAAGGTAATGTACGAATCTGGCAATATCTGTCTATTAGTAAACTGTATATATTTAGTTTTACTAGCATTAAAAGAGACAAGGTTGTTTTGTCCCCATTCACTGATTGTAGCTAGATCTTGATTTATGGAGATGGCTGTCCTGAGTTGAGAGGTAGAGATATTAGACTTTGTTAATGGATGTCTGAGTGTGAATGAACTATGTAGTGTTGAGTCATCTGCATATGAGTGACCGGGATTGTGAGTGACAGATAAGAGATCATTAATATGAACCAGAAATAGGGTTGGCGCCAGAACTGATCCCTGGGGCACGCCGGCGTTAATTGAGTGGAAATTCGAATATACATCATCTACTTTTACTCTTATTTTCCTGTCACTAAGATAAGAAGAAATCAAAGGAACAAAAGACGTTAGTCCATAGCAAGGGAGTTTGGACAGCAGAGAACGGTGCCATAATCTGTCGAAAGCTTTAGAGATATCAAGAGCTACTGCATGAGTTTCTCCAAAAAGATCAATTGATTGATGGATGGTATGAGTTAAGAGATTGAGTATGTCAATGGTGGATCTTTCGTGGCGAAAACCGTATTGTCTATCATTAATTAAGTTGTTGGATTCAAGATGTTTAACAATATGCTTCTTAATTAAAGTTTCAAATACCTTACCAAGAGAAGATGTGACAGCTATTGGTCTGTAATTGGAGGGGTCAGACGAACTTCCTTTCTTCGGAACTGGGTGGATATTGGCTTCTTTCCATGAATTTGGGAATAAAGAAGTACGTATGCATAGTCTGAATAATTTGGCTAGGACAGAGGCAAGTTCAGGGGAACACTTTTTCAAAACAATTGGCGGAATTCCATCTGGGCCTGGAGCTTTGTTGGTAGGTAAATTGTCTAGGATGGATTTTACGAATCTTGTCTGTATTTTAAGTGGGGCAATTTCGGGAGAATCAAGTTCCAGTACTGAGACATTCTGGCTGGTATCATCTATGGTAGAGTTTCTTGCAAAGGTACTAGCAAAGATATCTGCTTTCCCACGTGGGTCATTTGTAATATTGCCATCTGAAGATTTGACTTCTTTTGTTTAGTTGTCGCTGGCTAATGAAGAGTCAGACCCCAGTCTGTGATAATACCCTTTCCAAGGAGCTCTCCATATATTTTGTTTTGGTTTAACAGGCTCTCCATCACGTCTACTTTGTATGTATTATGCACGCACACACACACACACACACACACACACACACACACACACACACACACACACACACACACACACACACACACACACACACACACACACACACACACACACACACATACACACAGTACTAAGAGGAAACTACTCATCATGGAAAGAAGTGACTAGTGGAGTACCACAGGGTTCAGTGCTGGCACCAATCATGTTTTTAGTGTATATAAATGATATAAACAGTAACACTGGAAATGAGAGCTATCTGAATATGTTTGCAGATGATGCAAAAATACAAATGAGAATTACTAAAACAGACTCTTGTAAAGAGCTACAAGAAGAATTAAATAAACTTCATGAATGGAGTAGTACATGGCAAATGGAATTCAACGTGGACAAGTGTCTTGTAATCAAGTTTGGTAAAAGTGGAAAAAGACATGATTGGGATTATAAGTTAGGAAATAAAACCTTATACACATCAGAAAGAGAGAAAGACCTGGGTGTGATTATCAATAACAGACTATCTCCGGCTGACCACATCAGCGAGAAGGTACGGAACATGTATAAACTGCTTGCAAATATGAGAATAGCATTCACATACATAAATGAAGACATGCTAAGAAGGATAATAACATCATTCATTAGACCAACCCTGGAATATGCATCAGTAGTCTGGAGTCCTCATCTCAAAAAGCACATAGACAAGATTGAAAAAGTTCAAAGGGCCGCTATAAGATGGATACCAAGCTTCAGGGACCTAAGCTACGAAGAAAGACTAAATAAACTGAATCTACCAACACTACAGGAGAGAAGGAAAAGAGGTGACATGATAATGCTATATAAGTGCATATCAGGGAAGGCGAAAATAGACATAAATGATTTCTTAACATATGGAGAAGCATCAGCAAGAGGACACTGCAAAAAACTGCATAAGAAGAGACGTAAGGAAATTCAGTTTCCCAAACAGAGCAATTGATCAATGGAATGCGCTACCGAATGAAACAGTGTGTGCCAAAACAATTCACAAATGTATGGATATGTACGATAAATATGGTTTAAGACACGGGACAGTACGAGCTTGACTCATTCCTGTAAAAATACAATTAGGTAAGAACAATTAGGTATGAACACACACACACACACACACACACACACACACACACACACACACACGTAAAGGAAAACAGAAATTAGGAATATTCCAATTGTTTTTCTGTAATCGTATATTCAGTGAAACTTTAACCTCTTCACGTAGATTACATCTATTGAAGTTTGTTCTAACTACCACCAGAGAATTCTGTTCTACTGGGAGTCAGTTCTGGCACACATGCTGGCAACACCAGTGTTCTCAGGACTCACAGGAGTCTTACCTCTGGATCACACTCATCCGTTAGCCACTGAAATGGTTCTCATGAGACTAATAGTGGCCTATACACGGGGGGTCTGGGCCAAGTCTCTTTGATGCAGACTGTACATTACCCCCTTTTATTGATGAAATTAAGGAATTATAAAATATTAACAATTTAATATTTATATTTTTAGAAAATAATTATTTCTATTGATGGTGGAATTAAAAGCTGAGACAGGCTGAGGCACAAAAGAAGAAAGCATAAAGTGAGTGGATGATAAACAGGGGCTTTAGGAAGTTGAGAGACAGAAGAAAGAGTTGTATGTAGCGAGGAAGGAAGAGGTGAAAAGATTAGTAAAAGAAAGAAGAGAGCAGATGAGGAATTTGGAAGGACATTGAGTGTAAAGAGGAGGGAATGTAAATGTTCTGGAAAGAGGTAAACAGAATTAGACAGGGTGATAAAGAAGAAAGTCGGGGAGAGAAAAATAAAAATGGTACATATACTGCTACAGGAGAAGGGAGAAGAAGTGAGCAGATGGAGAGAACATTTTAAGGAATTGTTGAACACAGGGAAATAAAGTAATGCGAGTATAAGTGGCTGGGGAATGGCTGGGAGGAGGAGGGAGGTGAGAAGAGAGCAAGCAATCAGCAGGAAGCAATGAAGAAAGTCAAAATGAGTAAAGCATTAGGAATTGATGGAGAATGTGGTGAAATGCTGAAGCATGGGGGAGAGATAGTAGTAGAATGGACATGGAAGATGTGCACATTGGCCTGGGATGAGGGTAGAGTCCCGGAGCATTCGATGTCAGGTACAAATATTCGCCTGTACAAAGGAAAATGGGAAAAAGAAATGTGTGGTAATCACAGGAGCATTTGTCTTCTTACTGTAATAGGAAAAGACAGTGGTAAGATACTTATTGTCCAAGTTAGGGAAATAACAGAGGAATTAGTTGAAGAAGAACAGGGACGTTGTAGGAAGGGAAGAGGTCGTATACATCAGATATTCTTAGGTTTTTAGTGGAAAAGTTTCTAGAGAAGGGAAAGAAGTTGTATGCGGCCTTCATGGATTTGGAGAAAGCATATGACAGGGTGGATAGACAAGGATTGTGGAAAGTATTAAGGATATATGGAGTACATGGGAAGTTGTTAAATGCCGTGAGGAGTATGTATGAGGGTCGTAAGGCTGCAGTGCGTGTAAATAGTGAACTGAGTGAATTTTTCTTTTTGAATGTTGGATCGAAATACCCCATGGTTGTTCAATTTGTATATGGATGGGGTAATAAAGAGATACAAGGTAGGGTGTTGGATGTTGGAGTGATCCTAATGAGAGAGGGCCGTGTTTGGAAACTTCCTTCACTGTTGTTTGCAGATGATCCGGTATTGTTAAGTGAAGACGAAGGGGAACTGCAAGACTTGGTGAGTTCGGAAATGTGTCTATAAAACGGAATCTAAAGTTGAATGTAAGGAAGAGTAAAGTTATGGTCTTCGAGAGAAATGAAGTCACTGAATGTACAGTGAGGCTGGATGAGGAGGAAATGGAATAAATGAATATATTTACGTACTTGGATCGTGTGATGAGTAAGGATGGATGTTTAGAGGATGAAATGATTGAAAGTGTACAACGGGGAAGAAAGGTTGCTGGTTCCTTGAAAGCAGTGATAAGGAAGAGGGAAGTGAGCATGGAAGTAAGAAAGTCGCTGCATGACAGTATTCTGATACCAACTCTAACGTATTTAAAAGGAGCTTGGACCTTGTTGGAAGGGAACAAGTCATGAGTGAGAGCAGTGGAAATTGGTTATTTAGGAGGAGCATGTAGAGTTTCATGGAGAGACAGACTGACAAATGAGGAAGTGAAGGATCGCTGTGGTGTGGATGTGGGTGTGATAGAAAGCGTTAGGAGAAATACATTGAGGTGGTTTGGCCATGTGGAGAGGATGGAGAGCGATAGACTAATGAGGAGAGTGTATGTGAATGAGGTGGAAGGGGGGAGAGGGAGGGGGTGGCCGAGGATGAGATGGAGGGATGGAGTGGAGAGGTATTATATATGAGAGAGGGATGTGTGAGCTGGGAGCAAGGCAATGGAGTGGCATTGGACAGGACTACATGGGGGCAAATTGTTTGTGGCCATCCCTTACAGGATTGAGGCGTCTGGCAGTAGATAGAAAGGTAGATAGAATTTTCATACATATCTTTATTCCATTAGTAAATTCTTATTCATTAATGTATCCAAGGAAATTGTGGCTTTAAAAAAAAAAACTAAAGTGTAAAATACCTTATAGTGATCAAAATTTTGCTTTAGATTTAAACAACCATTATATAAACATTATATTTTTATTATTTTAAAAATTCAATAGTAAAATATAGTTTGTTCTAATTCCTGAATTTCTTTTTTAAAGTGGGTATATTGTATACATAAGAGAGAGTTGGCTCAGACGTCCCATGTGCATGTCATTATAGGTATCATCAGAACCATTTTATAGGATAACAGATGAGGGCAATCCAGAGGTAAGGCTCCTGTGAGTCCTGGGAACACAGACATTGACTACATATGCAAAGTGATCCACAGGCACAGCCACACCCAATTCTATAGATTAATGATAGAATGAACAGTCACATGAGTATTTTACTCACGCTGAATGTGTAAGGAATTCTAGCTCCACATGGCTAAATAAATCATAACTAAGATCAGCACGTCTTGATAAGGTTATTGCTAGGTTGGCTTCATTCTGTTGGGTAGGGGTTTCACTCCATATTAGCTGACAATGGTGACAGTTTATACATAATATGATATGGAGTACGGTAATCCCTCGATAATCTGACGCAATAGAGCCAAAGACATGTCCGGGTAATGGCTCTGTCTGGATAGTGGACTCCTCCCCTTGCCCCCATTTGTACATAAACTAACTTTGAAAGCCAGTGTAAAAGGCCACTACAGTATATCGTATAACATTTGTTCCTGTTGTTTAACACTACTCAATCTGGTGAAGCAGACCTATAAACCACAGACAAGCAATTACAGTATCATGGTAAAGCAGACCCATCAACAAGTAATCATCACTGCAGGGCCATACCCTTCAGTGACAAAAAAAAAAAACACCCTGCAGTGACATAAAAAAAAAAGAAGAGAAAACCATCTACACAAGAAAAATGCAGTGGACACACAAAACATTATAAGAGAAAGAAATCATGGTACAGTGCAGTAAGCTAGAATAAAATCACTGTCAACGCTCGCGATTCCTCGCTAGGAGTCGTGCTAAGTAACCCACTAGCTCCTCGACTCTGACTGTTGTACTGTTGCTGGTGTAGCTGTTGCACTGCACAGTACATGCCAAATGGTCTAGTAACGTGCCCGGAAGAGCTTAGAGTCAGAATCAAGGAGGATCTCCAGCAGTCGACCCAGGGGAGTGGCTGTGGGACGTGGTGATGGACTACCTACTTGAGATGACTATGAAAATAGCTGCAAACTTACGGCCAGAAGATGCATATCGACTGACGATGTGCTAGGCTGAGGCTTCATCGTTCAAGGCGTGGTTTGATGCTGTGATGATGGCAGAGAAGAGGTGGACTGGACGGGAGTCAGAGCCCAGAAAAAGGAGTAGATCTTGGGCTGACGATAGGAGCGACAATTCACGCGTCAGAGATGGTTGCTGCCAATTCACACGTCAGATGATTGCTGCACAGAACACAGATCCTCCACATGGTGAAGAGACACCATCCCTCTGTCAAAATTCGGGTGCTCAGCATACTCCAGCATCTGCTTGAGGTGTGCCCAGAATGTGCTCAGGTGGGGGATGGCTGGAGTACTGCAGTACTCCAAGTCATCTGCACTGTCCTTGTCATCCTCGTCACTCTCCTCTGACCAGGCAGCAGCAACAGAAGTGGCGATCTCGACGTCAGACATAACCTGAAAGCTGGGATCACTCCCATTATCATCTAATCACTCCCGGATATCATTGATATCCATAGAATCACCTGCGTTATGAAGGCAAATGTGGAAGTTATTGATGCCAAACCCCAGAAAGCCATGTCTGCTTTTGTGTCCCTGAAAGGGATGAGACCAAGCATTTTCAAGGGTTTTCATGAAGACTTCCTTCCATGCACTCACCCATTTGAACACTGCAGACTTGAGGTTGTAGCACCGCAGGTTTTGCAGTGTCCTATGTTCTCGTGTGTCCAGCCCCTGACTCTGCTCGTCTTCATCCTCGAGAACAACCATCATCCCATCGAAGAACCTCTATCGGTACAGCCTCTTTGTGGCCACGATCACACCCTGGTCCATTGGTTGAAATCAGAGCAGTGGTATTAGGTGGCAAAAACATGCACCTAATGCGACCGTCATCTGCAACCAATTCCTTCTCAGAGGGATGAGGGGGGGGGGAGATATTGTCCAAGAGAAGAAAAGCCTTTACCTGGTAACAAGGAACTCCAAGTTCCTCCCTTTGGTAATGGATGACCTTGAGGAAATGCCTGTGGAATCAATCCATGAAGATTTTGCAGATAAACCAAGCCTTCACAGAATGGTACTGCACAAAGGGAAGAACATCCATTAGCCGACGAAGGCAACAGGGCTATTTTGCACAGCCAACAAAAACAGGTTTCAGCCAGTGTGAACCATTAGCGTTAGCACAGAACAAAATAGTTACCTGTTTCTTGGGCAATTTGTGACCAGGCGCACTCCTCTTCTCATCTACCAGAATGTTGGTGGGCACTGAGCAGTAGAAGAGTCCAGTTTCGTCAGCATTAATTTATAGATTTGACCAAGAATGAGGCCCTCCTTATCAATCAAGCCTAACTAATTCTGGCGAAATTCCTCCACTCACTCCTCATTAGCATCCAAAGCTTCGCCATGGGTCTTACAATTAGTAAGGCCATGTCAAAGCCTGAACCTGAACAACAACCTTCGGGTGCCTTGAAGTCTGGAATGTTGTGAGGGTGGGAAACCTTCTCAGCAGTGACCTACAACTCGGTGCCTCGCATTAGCACGCTAGCAGCCCATTGTTGGAGATACCAGATCAATTCGGCATGCTGGAGCAAACTCATAGCCTTTGGTTCAATATTTCGTCTGTTCCCTGGCCAAAGTCTACCGTGTACTGGGTAAGTTTGTCACGGGCTTTCCTGATGTCATGTAGGGTTGAGCAGGTCAGGTTGTACTACCTCAAGATGTGGGAAGTGAACCATCCTGCATCAGTCTTACTTAGGATCTCCCGCTTCTTCTCCAGGGTCAACACTAAACTCTTCCTTTTCCTTGGTTGAAGGGCCATCATCACACACTTTAGGAAGAGGCTGCAAGGAATGGCGAGGACTGAAGCAGGTAAGGAAGCACCACAAAAGTTACCACGTGCACCACCATAACAGCTGTCTGGGAGATGCTGCTCACTACACAGTCGCTGCAAGGCAACTGAGAACAAGCTAAGGGGTCTCTGGTGGATGCTGGGTAAACTAACCAGACAGACACGGTGGCACCACCGGGCTATTCCTGCCCATCCTGGCGGAAGTTTTCAGATGGCCATGAATTCAGAATGGGTACAAGCATTTGTCTGGATATGATGAAAAAATGTACGAATAATGGTTTCGAACAGCCAGATCACAGCTTCTTGGTAATGGATTGTCTGGGTAGTGGTCATCTGGTTAATCGAGAGATTACTGTATATACATATAACAAGCTAAAATTTTAAGGTTGATTAACTGAAATCTCAAGCTATTTCTGATTAGGGCATTGTTGGATTTTTGCTTTTAGTTTTCTTTCAATATGTTTGATTCTTGCTTTAGTCGTTTTCAACAAGCAAATTAAAAATTAAAGACTTGTATAGTTCTTAGTGGGCATTAATTTTATGTCAGCAAAGCTAGAAAGATTAAATTTAAGGTCGTCTAGCTAAATCTTATGCAAGCAGGTGTGGTTATATTGGAGGAGAAAGTAAATAAAAATTGCTATTTAGCTCTTATGTTCAAGTCAATAGTTTATTTGGTTTCAAGAAGGATGAAATCAAACATAAAAAGAAAATCATGTCAAACTAATTAATAAGTCAATAAATTTAGGATATTAACTAACATACCCAATTACGCCTTTATGATAATGTCATAATGCCTGACAAGTAACAGTCATTGTCTCTAAATTCAAAAAATTTGGTGGTATTTTAGTCTACTTAGGAGAACCTATCCTCTAATGGTAAGCCATGCAACATTTTCGGTTCTAAGGGTATTCTTCTAACAAACATCAACAGTTAAAATTAAGTATTGGGAGTCTCTCAACCCGCCGAGTCCCAGAGACGTGAATTCACGTCCTCAAATGATGTGCACTCATATCCCGGAGATGTGAATTAACGCGGCAACATTGCAAGGTCCTTAATTTGCACAATTTTCAATTTTCGCGAGTGATCTCGCGAGTGATTTTTGGCACGTATACACGGAACACCTTCCTCTGTTCCTCTACAAGATGCCAAGCAGGGACAATGCCTTACACCGCATAACCTCTTCCCGCCCCTGCACGCCATTGTCTCGGCAATTCACCTGTTACCAGTGACCTGACCAATAAAGACATTCAGGGCCAGAGTGATTCCCCAATCGATGACAATGTGGAGGACAAAGTTTACATAGCATTAGAGGAAGAAACAGTCAGAAATGATGATCAGGTAATGTGGGAAAAAAAGGTCATGAATGGTGATGAGTTAGTAAGTGAAACAACGCTTATAATGCCTATATTACTGTTTGAAAACCAATATACTCTTGTACTACATATAAATTCGTACCAAGTAAATAAATAAATACTGTTTATGAGTGGATAAAATAGTTACCCTCCCATAGAACTCGTTTTCTTTGGTGCCAGCCTGTTAGAAAACCCAGTCAGGTAAGGAGGTACTTGTACCTAGATCGAGTATTTTAAACCCCAGGTGAGTGATTTCTCTATGAATTTTCGATGTTTCTCACCAAAAGCAGATGTTTGAGCCAAAAAAAAAAAAGGTCCAAAAATGTCGGGACTGGGGCGTACCACTGCCCAGAAAACGTCGGGATGGGGCGGGTTAAATTAGTGGAGTATAAGCAACACCCTTACTCACCTATTCTTATCTCTTTCTATCCTAGCCAGTTCCTCTCGGCTTGGCCATATATCTAAAGGATATTTAGCTAAATGTATTTGAAACGACAGATGACATGGACTTGAGGTCTGGGTTGGGTTGTGTGGGTCTACCCAAGTGTCCTGATGACCGGCTATGTACAGTCTCCAGCAAAAGTCAAGTGACCGGCTTGACGAGCAGGTTGGTATATGTGGCACTGCTGCACCTCCAGTTTCAACCCCTCTTGCCCCCTCCCTTGTTCCCATTCATTCGTCCACCCTCCATCCTCCCCACACTCAAGGTCAAGAGAGTAAGGCCTACTCGCATTGTCCCAACCACTCTTCCGTCATTCATTTGTCTTGGGAAATAATTGTTTTGTTATGATAACGAATAAAAACACATTACACGGTGTTTTACTCCATAGTATAGTTATTTATACACCATGATCTGAATGCAGGGTGATATAAAATAGTAGTATATTTGTATGATAGTGATCTCTGTAATCATACAATTTATCATTTTGATGGTTGTATCCAGTCAGTGTGTAACATTAACCCACCCCATCCCGACTGATTTTCCACCACTGATCCCCCCCCCCCCCAATCCTGACCAATTTTGGAAAAAAAAAATTTGTGGCCCAAACCTCCGCTTTTGGTGAGAAACATAGAAAATTCATAGAGAAATCGTTCACCTGAGGTTCAAAATACTTGATACAGGTAGCAGTATCCCTTACCTTACTGGGCTTTCTATCAGGCTGGCTCCAAAGAAAACGAGTTCAATGGGAGGGTAACTATTCCACACCACTCATACACGATATTTATTTATTAATTTGGTACGAATTTATATGTAGTATGAGAGTATATTGGTTTTCACACAGTAATATAGGCAATATAAGCATTGTTTCACTCACCAAACACATCAACATACCTGACCTTTTTTGGCAACATTACCTGATCATCATTTCTGGCTGTTTCTTCCTCTAATGTTACGTAAACTTTGTCCTCCACATTGTCATCGATCGGGGAATCACTCTGGTCTTGAATTTTGTGCCGTGGCATGACATGTCTTTACTGGCCAGGTCACTGGTAACAAGTGAATTGCCAAGACAATGGCGTGCAGGGGGGGAGGTCATGAGGGGTAGGACATTGACCTTGCCTGGCATCTTGTAGAGGAAGGTGTCCCCGTGTATACATACCAAAAATCACGCACACAATTTTAAAATTGTGCAAATTAGGGACCTTGCAATTGCTGCACATTTATATACGTCAATGGGAGTCGGCGGGTTAAACAGTCAGAAGCTATAAGCAGATGTTTGTAGTGGTCGGTGGTGTGCTCCTTCCCTTACTCGACATAATCACTGTTACTTTACAAACTCTGTTATAGGTCATTACCATTAGTTACTACTAATACCCTGTGTGTGATAATAGCAAGGTGTTGCTGATAAGTAAAACACATGATTTGTATTATCTTGGTTATTGATGTCTTAATACATGATATAGGATAACTCTGGACAACAGGGACTGGATGACAGCTTGTCTTGTGATTAAATCACCTAAGTTGGTCAAGCCGAGGCCATGACGTGGTTGCTGGCAATACCAAAGGTCAGTCAATAGTTAGATGCCATTCCTTGCTGCTGACAGTATTATAAGTATCAAAGTCAATTTCATACACAGGACAGCCAACAGTAGAGTGAGCCGTGTGGTGTGCTGACCCCGTGCACACCATACAACCAGGGTCGGAATACCAGGTATAGGCAAATTGGGCAATTGCCTAGCAGGCCACGCCTGTCACAGGCCATCCAGAATTCCAGAGCAGAATAAATATACGCTTTGGGCGTCCAAATAAGTGCCATCATCCATCAGGCCATCAAAAAAAGCCATTATAGGCCATGCCAACAGTTCACTGGAAATAATGGAAAAAAGATATCCATATGTTGCAGACCAACAGTCTGCATTGCCTACAAGGCCACAGCATGGTTAATCCGGCGCTGCATACAACTAACCCCCTCCACCCCTTGCCTCAGCTACTTATTGCCACTTACTCCAGCAAGAGACCCGCCACCACCTGATAATATCAGGAATACAATCTTACCTTATATGGTTCTAACTGCAATAGGATGTAATTTGGGTTCACACGATTATAAAATGACATATTTCGAAAAAGGTAACCAATAACTAAATTGGCCAAATGGATGATCTGCATAGTAAAAAAAACTTGTCTTGATTGCAGCTTACGCTAATCAACATTATCGTGCCTTACAACAGATAATTCTGTTTATTCGTTTTCAGCGACAACATTTCCAACAAAGGTTTGACGAGTTACAGTTCAAACTGGTCAGTGATACTTATAGCAACGTAACAGACATAGTGGTCAGGTTAACTTTATGATTATTTGCTTTTCAACCTGTGTCCCATGTCTGTTACTACTTTCCTCTATCTCTGTGTGGCCATGGTTTTTCCCATTAACTATCGTCAGCTGAAACGTCAATTGCCTCAGAGGAGGGCAGGATGTTAAAATGGACAAACGGTTTGGGTTATGCAAATATTTAATAAGGAAGACTAACTGTCTACTGGTATATTTAAGAACACATTTTAAACTGATATGAAACAATGGGGTCAGACATTGGATTTATATGATAATGGAATGTTGTGGATAACTGAGGGAGTGATAAGGTAATCCTGTAAACACCGAGTAGGACCATCCACCACCTTTGCTATCGCCCTATTCCAGTTGCCCTACAATAACATGTGGTATAGTGACAATAGTGAATGTTTTACTAGAGATCTGGCGTTTTAACCTGAGTTACTCTGCCGAGTTAAAGGCTACGTTCAAACAAATGTATTATAATCCGCTGTTGCACTGCATATCTGATTGAAAAACATTTAGAAAATAAGGCCTTACTGTGTCCTGATCATTAAATGCTTATTTGCCCTATTGTTAAACTATAAATATCACTATTATATGGCTCAGTGGACAATATTATAATGCACACTTCATGGTGATAATAAAGATGTGTTTATAAGCATTGGTGGAAAACACACACACACACACACACACACACACACACACACACACACACACACACACACACACACACACACACACACACACACACACACACACACACACACACACACACACACACACACACACACACACACACACACACACACACACACACACACACTATCCACCCCGAGCAGAGCTGTCAACCCAGGGCCCATTTCCCTCTCCCAATGACCCCACCACAACGTGTGACGGCCAGCTACCTCCCCCCACTCACCACTGACCACTACAAACATCTACGTATAGCTTCCGGCTGTTTATTGTTATGCACTGACTGGATACAACTGTCAAAATGATAAATTGTATGATTACAGACCTCACTATCATACGAATATATTACTATGTCACCCTGCGTTCAGATCGTGGTGTATAAATAACTATACTATGGAGTAAAACATTGTATAATGTTTTTATTTGTTATCATAACAAAACCATTGTTTCCCAAGACAAATGGATGATGAAGGAGTGGTTGAGACAATGCGACAAGGCCTTACTCCCTTGCCCTTGGATGTGGGGAGGGTGGAGAGTAGATGAATGAATGGGAACGAGGGGGGGGGGTGAAATTGGGTGTGCGGCGGTGCCACATATACCAACCTGCTCATCAAGCCGGTTGCTCGATTTTTGCTGAAAACTGTACAGTTTGCAGCTTGAATGAGACTTAGGAACTGACTGAAAAAGAGTGTCTCTCCCTAATCAGCTTCAGAGTTTCAAAATAATATTTAATTACAATCACCTAAATACAGAGTTACTGCATGAAATTTACAAGGAAGGGCTAGCTTAATCCGCCGCATCCTGCTGACGTATATATACGTCCACACGTTTTGTCACTGTCAGTCCCGTTGACGTATATATGCGTGAATCAACTGCAAGGTCCCTAATCTGCACAATTTTAAATTTTTGCGCGTGATTTTTGCTAATTATACATGGGACACCTTCCCCTACAAAATGCCAGGCAGGGACAATGCCTTACCCCACATGACCTTCCCCCCCCCCGCATGCCATTGTGTCAGCAATTCACCTGTTACCAGTGACCTGGCCAGTAAAGACATGTCGTGCCACGGTACGAAATTCAGGGCCAAAGTGATTCCCCAATCGATGACAATGTGGAGGACAAAGTTTACGTAGCATTAGAGGAAGAAACAGTCAGAAATGATGATCAGGTACTGTTGCCAAAAAGGTCAGGTATGTTGATGTGTTTGGTGAGTGAACCAGTGCTTATATTGCTTATATTACTGTGTGAAAACTAATATACTCTCATACTACATATAAATTCATACCAAATAAATAAATAAATACCGTTTATGAGTGTTGTGGAATAGTTATCCTCCCATAGAACTCATTTTCTTTGGAGCCAGCCTGATAGAAAACCCAGTAAGGTAAGGGGTAATGCTACCTGTATCAAGTATTTTAAACCTCAGGTGAGCTATTTCTCTATGAATTTTCGATGTTTCTCACCAAAAGCGGAGGGTTGAGCCAAAAAATTTTTTTTCCAAAATTGGTTGGGATTGCGGGGAGTCATTGGTGGAAAATCAGTCGGGACGGGGCGGGTTATCAATTTAATCATAGTTTTAAATAAAACTAGGGTCAAAATATTCTTTTTTTCTACACTGAGATGTAAGAACTTTTCCCGTTTTCCATGTCACCATACAAAGCATGCGCAGTCAGGAACGTGGATATATATACACATATTTACAGTATAGTTGTCATAAAAGGTTAAATGCAGTATGATTTAACTTATTCACAATAAAGACTATTAATCAGGAAGCTAGAGCAACTCCCTGGGTTACTAAACATTCCCAGGAAAATTCCTCTGCTTTAAACAGCGACAACTATATTTAATAATTGTGCTTCTTCTGCTCCACGCCGGATATCTCCCCCTGAGGGGAAAAATTTATACATATATATATATATATATATATATATAAATTGTTATGAAAGGAGATTTGCCAGTTAGGTAGTTTCGTACCGTAAGTTCCAGTACGATTCATCAGAGTTGCCAGTTTGCCTGTTGTTTGTGAGCGTGGTTCTTTCGTAAGTTAAACATTCATTTATTTTTATGCTCTTTTTCTTTATAATGTTTTATTTACGTGATTGCTTGTTAAATTATGTAATTTAAGTTCCTATGGTAAATGATTTATAATGTTATGTAATGTAAGAAGCTTTGGCATGTTTTGGCTGTGTCTGAGTTGGCATATGTTGCCTGTCGAGAGTATACTCGTAAAATGTAGACGTTTCCAGAATAATGAAAGCCTACTGTACATAAGGATGGGGAAGAGATTAGTTAGTCAGTCAGTCGGTTTGGAGTTCAATCAGGTGTCAAGTCAGTTTGAGTGATGTGCAGTCGGTTTTGGTTTTAGTGTAGTGCAGTGTCAGTGTCAGTGAAGATTGTATATTTTTGGTACTTGTGAAAACAGCGGCAAACAGTGACGGATTACTGAAGTTTGCATATCATTGGTACTTGAGAAAACAGTTAAGTGTCAAGCATTAAGTGTAATAACTGTGAAGTGTTGTTCAGCATTGTGTAATAGCAGTTAGTAAAGTGTGTTTAGCTCCAGAGCTTGTGAGAACAGTAAAGTTGGAAAGCATTAAGTGGAATTACTTGGAAAATAAAGACAGTGAACATTAAGGAGCTGGTGTTTATTTTCGCCTCAGCTGATCTTGTGTACTGCACACCTAAAGGCTGACCATAGGAAGAACAACTCGCTGGGCAACGTCCTTCCTGTACTGTACTACTGCTGTTGGAGCCTGTGGCAGGGTGGGGACTGGGACGTAACAATATATATATATATATATATATATATATATATATATATATATATATATATATATATATATATATATATATATATATATATATATATAGAGAGAGAGAGAGAGAGAGAGAGTGTACCCCAACCACAATATGTCTACCCCCGATGTATATATGTCCCCCCCCCAATTCATACATGCCCCCATTAAAACTGCTGACTTAGCACGCTTTCCCAGGATCTGAAGCCTGGGCAGAAGGCGTTATTGCATCAGTTGATAGCAGGCAGCCAAGACGGGCAGACTATTTTACTGTGAGCTTGTAATAAACTCCTTATCTAGCTGTTTGTACATGGAGTTTCTATCACCAAAGTATTGCATGTTACATTTGGTAGCAGCGGTGTTTCGAACCATCAGATTCTGACCGCCTTCACCGATTTTTCGTGACATCACAAGATATACGACGTCTCGCATCTGCCAGCCTCGCCCCTCCTCAGTGCCTCTAGTGGTGTAATACCTGGCTGTGCTTTCCGAGTGTACACTTTTTCTCACCAGTGCTCACCTCTCCAACAACCCCACCCACACGCCTTGTTCCTGACCGCAAGTGTCACCGTCGCCGACCTACGCACCTGTTGCACCTGTTCCCAGCACCTGTTCCGAACTCATCATAACTCCTGCCCCCACGGTGCCACTTATCACTGTCTGCCCACTGCCTGCCCACCACCATTCTCTGCATTTGCAACTCACCAGCTCTACACCTGCCTTGAACCAACATCTGCCCTCACCACCCACCACCGGCCTCCGCCGCCGCCACATCTGGTCCGCATTACGTGAGCCTCCTAAGACCGCCACTCCCTGCCGGTGATTCATCGCGGCGTCTCTTCTCCTCTCCGCCCAGCTGTCTCTCCACCGCCGCCCCGCCTCACCTAGCCTCGCCCCGCCCAGCCCCGCCCCGCCCCGCCCCAGCCCAGCTACGCCCAGCCACCCCTGCACGTCATACATCTCGACACTCTAATGAGTAACTATAGTATATCTTTCCTTTCTACAGAGATTATCCTCGATTTTCTCTACAGATTGGATATTGTAAATATTCCATCTCATTTCCATTACCCCGTTTTCATCTTCACCTACGTTATTTATAAAACATCTCATCCTTCGCCTTTTATTTAAACCATCCATCCCCTCACCTTCATTCATTTTCACGCCTACTCGGGTATTCCATTCTCTCATTATTATTTATACATTTCCACCTACGTATCCATCTTCATCCTTTCATTTTCCAATGCCTCATTACATGTCATACTTTCCACGTCAACCGCTTAACGCCAGCCCTCTTGACCCGGAAATATCACCTGCTCCTACCCCGTCTGCTGACTCTAACACAATCACTCATTTACGAAGTGGCAAAGAGTATCACCGCCCTCTACCTGAGCCTCCCGTTTCACTTCCCGCAGAATCACTTCCTACCCATCCTACACTCGTAAATCCAGATACCTCCTCCTCTACTCCTGCCTCTACACTCCCTTCTTCTTCCTCTACTCCTTCCCCTGTCGTTCCCTCTCCTGCCTCCCTTCATACCCCGTTTTGTTCGCCCTTAACTGCCACTACCTTCTCTCTCTCTCTCCCACACCTCTCCTGCCGCCACTTCTGCACTCCCAGCCATGGCCAACCCTCCACAGTCTATCTATCTCAACGATGCCAATTGTCCCAAATTTACCGGCCAGGACCCAACTTGGTCTGTCTATGATTTCCTCAGAGAAGTCGAAACAGAAATACACAATAGACAAATAACCGATGAATCGCTCAAAGTAGCCTACCTCCTAGGTCGCTTGCACCACAGCAAATCGGACATCGGATCCGCGATCCATGCAGGACATTTCGATAGCATTCGTACCTTTGCCGATTTTCGTACGGAACTCATCAGCCTTTGTTGCCAGCATTCAAATACCGCTTCTCTCATGGGATTCATTAATCTCCTAAACCAACTAGACGAGGACTTGCGCGTCCCAGTGCAATATGCCAAGCTCTGCGAAGCTGCCGCCGCCATGAAAGCAACTAGTAGCGAGATGCTCCAATTACTGGTAGGCACGAAATGGTTAGAAGACAAGAATGGCATTCCAATGCTTTCACTCACCAACTTTGCTGACTTAATTGGTTACCTGAGATTCCTTCACTGGCTTACTCCTAAACAGCGCGAGCTAGCCTTGGAAATCGGTTTCAATCCAGGAGATAAAATTATTCAGGTCATTAAAGCTATTCATGAAAGAACAGGTTCGAACTATGCGTGTCAGGGCACCACCCAACCCTTGGCCTCCTCAGTCTGTCACACCTCCACTACCCCAGACCAATCTCGCTCCCGTCCCACCACACGCGGCAGACCTGCCACACATCGTTCTCCTACCGCAGGTCGTGATCAGTCTAGCGCCCGACGGAACAGACAATCTTCGATTCTTTGCTGGTACTGTGGTCATCCTGGACATCGAGCATCCAGTTGGGACCGTACATACAGACGTCCTCACTCCCAAACCAGACAGCGTACGCCTTCCCGCTCACGTCGTCCACACTGCAAATACCACAAATCAAGCACGACTCACACCACTGAGGAATGTCGTTACCTCAACCGCCAACAGTCGGGGGAAGCGCCGCACCTGTATCGGACCAATATCACGTAGAACCAGACACCCAACTCCCCATCCACCATGTAGGTCCCATAACATCCTCGGGTTTAGTCATTCTTGGAAGCAGTCATGACATACCAACGTCATTCTTCTTGGACACAGGATCTATAGTAAATCTCATCTCCGAAAATTCCTTACAAATTATTCATCGACATCACAACCACGTCAGTTTCCTAGAACCACCAGACATTTGCCTATGTGGTGTCGACGGCTCAGAGTTTAAGGTTAAGGGAAGAGTCACCCTTGAAGTCAAACTCCACGGAGATTTGCTCCCTATCCCCATTGAATTTCATGTCACTAATGACTTGCAGTATCCCGCAGATGCCCTTATTGGTTTCTCCACCATGGCACAACACTCCATTGCATTATTACCTGCTTGTGGTAGTATAGACATTTCTGCATTCCCGGTTTACACTATGGACTGTCCCCATCCTGTTCTTCCGATCAAATCAGTCCTTCAATTACCTCTGTCCCTATCACTACCAAAAGGTCCAACCCAGCCCAAACCACCACTATCATCATCTGAGAATACAGAGATCATTCCTTTACTGACTGCGAGCAAGGACATAAATTCCTCAATGTCTCCGGATACATCATCTCAGCCTTCAAACATGGCTCTTACCTCCTCTCCCGACAACACTATCGCTGACTCAGACTTGTCTGAGTTACCTACCTCACACAGTCTGAATGATCTCCAACACGCAGAGACGAAACGTGCAGTAACGAATACGTGCACAATTTTGTTACTGCATGAGTTCACCAAAGTCTCTGTTTGTGCTGCCGGTGCTAAAGGAGTGGATGTACTAACCCTACCTGAGACGTGTTGTGTGAATGGCTTGACTTATGAGTCAGCGTGGTGTACAGTCTTAGACGACAGTTTATGCTACCTGTACTTGTTCAATGTCACAAATGCTCCACTAAAACTTAAAAGTGGTGTAAAGATTGGAGACTTCCTAGTATACCCAGCGGCCATAAAGGTGTGCCAGGATTCCTCAATTCCTACTATTCAGACTGAAGATAGTACGCCAATCGGTGTATGTACTATTAACTCGACATATTCGCCCGATATGCTCTCACATCTCACTTGCACAGATTTCCCAGAAAATACGCCTCAACTCCTCGACCTTCTGACCTTGTACAGAAACGTGGTTGCCTTACCCGGTGAACCGATGGGTAGAACAGACCTTGTCAAACATACGATTGAACTAGTACCAGGAACTCAGCCGATTTACATACCAGTGTATCGATTTCCTCACAGCCAGAGAAAGCAGACAGATCAAATGGTACAGAACATGTTAGACCAAGACATTATTGAACCCTCCGTCAGTCCATGGAATAGCCCACTTTTCTTAGTACCAAAGAAGGACGGCAACTTTAGACCAGTAGTCGACTATCGTAAGGTCAATTCTGTCACCGTTCCAGACCGTTTCCCATTACCCGTCCTCACTGATTTGCTAGAATCCTTTGGTGACAATAACGTAGTCTTTTCATCTTTAGACCTCCTCAGCGGTTACTGGCAGGTCGAAATGGAAGAGTCCTCTCGCCCAGTTACAGCTTTTAGCACCCCTTCCGGACATTTTCAGTTTAAGAGACTCCCTTTTGGTCTGAGAAATGCTCCTTCTGTGTTCATGCGACTTATCCATTCAGTCTTCAGCGGTATGATGGGACACTCTCTTTTTGCTTACCTAGATGATATCAATGTTGTGAGTAAATCCATCCCTGATCATTTTACCAAACTCCAGCAAGTCTTTGAACGCCTCCAGCTCGCAGGCCTGAAAATTAATCTCAGTAAATGTGACTTCCTGCGAAAGAAAATCAAATTCCTAGGCCATGTCGTAGATGCACAAGGCATTCATACTAATGAGGATAAAACTAAGGCGATTATTAACTTCCCAGAACCTACCACTACAGAAGCTGTACGAAGTTTCCTGGGCCTCAGTGGCTATTATCGTCGATTCATACGGGATTATGCAAAAATCGCCGCTCCTCTGACCCACTTACTCAAGCAGAATGTGCCCTTTGTTTGGACTAACGACCAGTCACAGGCCTTCCAAAAGCTAAAGACAGTTCTTGTAAATGCCCCTGTTCTAGCGTTCCCTGATTATACCACACCCTTCCTTCTCTGTACAGATGCCTCAGGCACTGGACTTGGTGCCGTTTTGATGCAACTCGATGAAGCATCAAGGAAGCGCGTAATAGCTTATGCTAGTCACACCCTTACAACCGCTGAACGTAACTACAGTGTCACAGATCTCGAAGCGCTAGCGGTAATCTGGTCCTCGAAACATTTCAGAGATATAGTCTATGGTTATCCAGTGCATATCCAAACAGACCACCTTCCACTATGTGATTTGTTCAAGAATCGCAACCTAACAAGTAGGTTAGCTAGATGGTCTGTCATCAACCAGGACTTTAATCCCACTTTTCAATATGTACCAGGCAAGTTGAATGTAGTCGCAGACGCACTCTCACGTCACGTAGCAGCAGCTATAACATCACTGCAGCCCGAAGTAACTGAAAACACTACACTAACGTCATAAGTTGTTCGAAACTTTCAGCGCCACTACCCCATGTGGTCCAAAGTCATTTATTTCCTAGAATCTGGCGATGCCTCGACCTTACCTACTCTGCCAGTATCACTAGATGACTTCATGCTAGATGATGATCTCTTGTACAGGAAAACACTGCTAACAGGCAAAGATATGCCCAATCACGAAGTACGCCAACTTGTTGTCCCCACTGCCCTGATACCAAAGGTTCTTCATATTGTTCATAATACTCCTCAAGCTTCCCATCCAGGTAAAGACCGATGCTTTCGCCAAGCACGTCTCAAATACTATTGGCCAACCATGCACCGCGATATCAATGCCCACTGTGACTCTTGCCTCTCCTGCCACCGCCACAAAGG
The DNA here is from genome assembly GCF_032717465.1 of Coenobita brevimanus. Taxonomy (NCBI): domain Eukaryota; kingdom Metazoa; phylum Arthropoda; class Malacostraca; order Decapoda; family Coenobitidae; genus Coenobita; species Coenobita brevimanus. Next base: position 8,490,178 of record NC_136987.1, on the reverse strand, counting down.
ATCAACCGGCTTACCAGCACCTCTCTTACAATACCCAATCCCATCACGACCATGGGAAACTGTCTCCATTGATCTCTTAAAACTACCTCTCACAGAATCTGGCACTGAGTACTTGTTCGTAGCGGTCAACCACTTCTCTCGCTACTGTGTCCTCGTACCCCTCTCCGACAAGACCGCAAAGAGCGTTGCACGTGCCTTTGTAGATCACGTAATTTGCCCGTTCAGTACCCCTCATACCATTCTTACTGACAACGGTACAGAGTTCAACAATAGCCTTCTAGATGAGATCTGTTGCCGCTTTCATATCAGTAAGTGCAATGTCGTGCCTAACCATCCGGCTTCCAATGGCCTTGTAGAACGCCACAACTGAAAAATCTTAGAGTGCCTCAGACATCTAGGCTCCCATAGTTCGTCCTGGGATGACTGGATTCCCCAAGTGGCATCCTCAATCAATAGCTCCATCAATGCATCCATTGCTGAATCTCCCTCCTTCGTCCTCTTTGGTTTTGACAAGAATCTCCCATACTCTCTCTTATCCTCAAAGCCAGAACCCATCTACAATATGGATGATTATGTTAAACTAAAATTGGCCAACTTCCAGACAATCCACCAGTTTGTCCAATCCACTTTGGCTTCCTCTCAGGACATGCTGCAGCACCAACATAAGTCTGCCTCTCCTATCACTATCAATGTAGGAGATCTTGTCTTTGCTCATTCCCATACGCGTTCCTCTAAGTTGGATGACAAATTTACAGGGCCCCACCGCGTCCTCACTCAACAAGGCAACAAATTTCACCTCCAGGACCTGTCCACTAAGGACACCAGATGGGTCCACGTCGATGACTTAAAGCGAGCACCCCGTGGCCTCGTGTTGGAAGAGTCACTTACACAACCTCCTGTCCCCTCTTCCCCTCCCATTCCTCAGTCTACCTTGTCTCCACCTATCCCTCAGTCTCCTTCCTCTCCACCTCCACCTGCTCATTCATCAACCAATCAATATCGGTCCAAACTGTGCTCTGCCCATCAACCTCTTCACGACCTCCCCCATTAACTCTACCCTGATTTTCTAGGTACGATGTTAGCGATCTCCCTGCTGGCATTGCTGACCCTCCTGGGGTCTGGGTCAGGTCAGGACGATGGTGGAGTACGTCCCGGGGCCTTGGTCGGCTCGGGAGGCGAGGTAATGCTTATCGAAGCCGTAGCCTCCTTGTGCTACGATCTTGCGCCTCTGGCCGACGTAGCCATTGCCCTACCTGCCTACGTGCACCAGCTCCACAGACTAAGGAACCATCTCACGGCCCTCATGGGGACACACAACCCGAATGAGTATCTCTGTAACCTTTTCCTCCCACTCTCCTGGCAATTGCAACACATAAGTAACAGATTCACTGAGCTCAATGACACATTTTCCATTCCGACACCCGCTGGTCGTTCTCGTGTGAAACGAGGTCTCTTCGACTTCGGCGGTGATATTCTGAGTGGCTTGTTTGGCGTTGCTACAGCCCGTGACATTTCTGGCTTCAAATCTGATCTCACTCATTTAGCTTCAGCCCTAGAATCACAACGCCGAGTCATTAAAATCCAACGCACTATGTTACAGAAGCTCACGATCCAACTCAATGAAGTCATGTCCACTCTAAACAATTTCACCGATATCTTACAACGCCACCTTTCAGATTTCAACGTTATCTCTCAGTTCTTCTACCTCAAACTCAACATGGATAATCTCCAACTGGCCTTTGACTCTCTCCTGTCTCAAGTCTCTACCTTGGTTCGTATCCTGGTGGATGCTATCAATGGACGTGTCACTGCTGACTTAGTCCCTGTCTCAGCTCTCCGTTCTGTCCTGGAATGGGCTCACTCCACCTTCGGTCTCTCCCCAGTCCTCCCTTACTCCTCCCTTGAATATTATTATCTTGTTCTCGAAGCCACTCTTCTCACCACATACATCGTCGTCCATATTCCTCTCCGTTCTGCCATAACCTTTAACCTTTTCCACATCATTCTCTTCCCTTTCCGCCTCAACAACTCCTTGTTACAAGTATCTGTTCCTTCAGAATATTTCCTCCTCTCCCATGATCATCTTTCTGTTGCTTTCCTTTCTTCCACAGACCTCCAGAAATGTTCCTCCCTTACTCCGACCTCTCGTCTCTGTGCTGCCCACCTTTTCGCTATCTTCCCTAGCAGTGCTACACCCTGTGAGTCTGCTTTAGTTCGCAACCATTCCATCTACTCGGCCTGTTCTTTTGTCCCAGCTCCTGCCCTCCCCGTCCACCATACTCACCTCAACCATGTCCAGTACTTCTTCTTTGCTGTTCCCATCTCTGTCACCCTCATGTGTCTTGGTTCTTCAGTTCGATCCGTCCCCGCTAGTGATCTCTACAAAGCACCTGACTATTGTACCGTCAAATCAGAGTCCGTCATCACTTATGCCACTTGCTATCACCAAGCTGTCCGTAAACACTCCTCTGACATCTTTCAACCAATCGACATACCTTCAACCCTACCATCTGCCAACATTACCATCACCTCCCCTAACTTGCGCATGCTAACCTTCCTCAATGACAGTGATTTCTTTATGGATCAATTTTCTCTGGCCTTCAGCCGTTCATGGGTTCATCCAACAGTTGTGTTTCCCCCTGTGGTTATCGCTTTCATAGGTTTTCTACTCATCATATGTGCAGTGCATTATTGTGTCAGAAAAATGGAACGTTGTCTCCAGGAAATGAGAGTTGCTACAGGCATAGTACACCCTACACACGACGTAGAAACTCTCCGCACTTAGTGCCCTCACATTCAGTGACTACCAATGCCATCTGACAATTAACCAAACTGTGAACAGAACTCTGCCTACTAGAAAATGATGGTACTTCTTTAATGCATTACTGAGTGACAGTGTATCCTACAGAAAATACAAAAAAAAAAAAACATGAAGGAAGAACAACAATAGAACTCTCATATCTACTCCTTGTTTATCATGTATTAAACTATTATTGTGTAATTCCTATTATGTCTTAATCCTTGTATATCTTCTTTGTATATATCCTTCTAATTCCCTCCCCTCAATATGGCCATGTCTCCCCTACTGCCCCCTGTATCATACTTATCCCTTGAACAAACCTCCCCGGTCCTGCCTTACTACTATCATCAAACCCCATTTACCTCCTGGTGTCAGGAGACACCATCTCAACTACCCGGGGGAGTAGTGTACCCCCTCCACAATATGTCTACCCCCGATGTATATATGTCCCCCCCCCCAATGCATACATGCCCCCACTAAAACTGCTGACTTAGCACGCTTTCCCAGGACCTGAAGCCTGGGCAGAAGGCGTTATTGCATCAGTTGATAGCAGGCAGCCAAGACGGGCAGACTATTTTACTGTGAGCTTGTAATAAACTCCTCATCTAGCTGTTTGTACACGGAGTTTCCATCACCAAAGTATTGCAAGTTACAAGAGAGAGAGAGAGATATCATCATCATCATCAGCCGTTTAAGTATCCACTGCAGGACCAGCTTATCCCAACCGAAGTAGGGACGATACAGCCAATATATCTCTACCAAGTGGCTTAGGCTGTCTGGTAGAGACTGTATGTAGGGTGTGAAGTGCTTGTAAGTGTAATTGTAGTGTTGGAGTGGCTTTGGATGTGTGTGTGTAGTCTGTGAACCAAGTGCAATCAGCCCGCACAATTCAACTGGGAGCAAACATACTTTACATTATGCGACACTGATTCAACAACAGCACCCCTGGTGTCCGTCAAAGCAGTACATGGCCGGGAGAACGTTTCCAAAGTATAATACCTTGGCGGGGCACGAACCCTCACTCTCCAGTGTGCAAAAACGCACATTTTACCACTGTACCACAGAGGCTACATATATATCATCTCATCAGCCATTTGAGTGTCCCCTGCAGGACTGGCCTATCCCTACCGAAGGGGGGACGATACAGCCAATGTATCTCTACCAAGTGGCTTAGCCTGTCCGGTAGAGATTGTATGTAGGGTGAGAAGTGCTTGTAAGTGTAATTGTAGTGTTGTAGTGGCTTTGGATGTGTGTGTAGTCTGTGAACCAAGTGTAATCAGCCTGTGCAAGCTGACTGGGTGCAAACATACTTTATAGTATGTGACACTGGTTCAACCACAACACCCCTCATGTCTGCCAAGCAGCATGTGGCCAGAAGAACGCTCCCAAAGTTTATTACCCTGGTGGGGTGCGAACCCTCGTCCTTCAATGTACAAAAATGCACACTTTACCATTGTACCACAGAGGCTCATATATATATATATATATATATATATATATATTCTTGTAAGCAAATGAGGTCGAATATAGCTGTTGTTTCTGCATCATTTGGTTCTGCTTAACCCATCCCGTCCCGTCGACGTATGGGTACGTTGCAACGATTTGCATTTGCCAGTCCCGGCGACGTACCTGTACGTCGTGCAATTGCAATGTGCATAATTTCGACAATTTTCAAAATTCGCGCTTGATTTGAGGTACGTACCCTTGCATGACCTTCCCCTACCTGCCAACAGGCGGGGACACTCGGCGACCCCGCGCGACCCGCGCTAGCCCACCACTCGTCCACTCACCTGGTAGCCACGGTCCTGCTCAGACATGGCTAAGAGAGGTCTCTCAGACAGCGAAATTCAAGTCACCCTGGACACCTTTACCGGCGACAGTGATTCCCCACTGGACGATAAGGATATGGACAAGGATTATGTGCAGCCAGAGGAGGAAGACACCACCAGCAGTGACAAGGAAGTTCCGTATCCCAAGAAGCGGCAGTACGTGACTTACCGTGCTGCTAGAGAGGGGCAGCAGGCAAAGAAGGCACGTGCAATATCCTATCCCTATCCCCAGCGTGATTTGGAACCAGAATTCGAGGACGAGGACGAGGATGAGGACGATGACGGAGCCGTGGGACGTGCTGCCACGTGGTATGGACGTGAGACAATAACACATCATGGCCCAGAACGCACACCACGTCGTATGAGCAGGTATGGGCCTAGCATTTTGTTTGGGGAGTTAGGAAGTCAAGTAGAGGGAGTGGAGAGTGAAAGGGAAAGTCCAGGGAGGATTAGGGAAAGTGAGAGTGACGTGAGTCATTGCTCTCCCTATGTAGTGTGAGGCGGCGTAGTGGATCACGTGGGCCAGTGCGGGTGCGTTCCTTATCACGTGGGGTTGTGAGGGAGGGGGAAGGTGGGGAGGAACCACTCCAAAGCACGTCTTATGCTCCCCAATATCCCCTAACACGTGATCGAGCTAGAGTGCGTGAGAGAGCAAGTGGTGTTGTAATGGAGGGGGAAGGTGGGGAGGAACCACTCCCCAGCACGTCTTCTGCTCCCCAATATCCCCTAACACGTGGTCGAGCTAGGGTCCGTGAGAAAGCACGTGGTGTTGTCATGGAGGGGGAAGGTGGGGAGGAACCACTCCCCAGCACGTCTTTTTCTCCCCAATATTCCCCTATTTCATCCCCACAGCCCCCTAATGTTCCTCAAGGCCGTAAGGGTAAGGGAAAGGGAAAGGGTAAAGGCAGAGGGAAGAGGAGTGACAGTGGGGAAGCCCTCCGCACTCCTTCTCCCCCACCTCCCCAACCAGGATCTCCTCCCCACCCAGACGAAGGCGGTGATGGGGATGATGGGGACGAGGGATTTGTGTCGTGGGATTGGGAGGATGGGAGTGATTTTTCTCCCCTCATTCACCCCTTCACTGAGCAGGGGCGATCTGGCTGCATTGCTCCAGGAAATCACCGTAATTCCACCAGGTTGGATTTTTTCCACCTGTTTTTCAGTGAGGCATTTGTTGATCAGATTGTATACCAAACCAACCTGTTTGCAAGCGCCCAGCGCCTAGAGAGTGAAAGATTGGGAACAAGGAGTAGGCATTCTATCATCTATGATTACCCTGTCTCCCTTCCAGAAATGTTCTTATTTTTTGCCCTGGTCCTTTTGATGGGTATTATAAGAAAGAATAGAATTCCTGCTTACTGGACTAGGGACCCTGTTATGTTTACCCCAATATTTGGTGAAGTGATGAGCCGTAATCGGTTTCAACAAATTCTAAGTCGCCTCCATTTCTATGATGCTCATGACCCTGCAAATGCAAACAACACTGATAAAATGAGGCGAATTAGGTTGGTCTTTGATCACCTCAGGCAAACCTTTCGTTCCTCAATCTATCCCTATAGAGACCTCGTCATAGACGAGAGTCTCGTGTTGTGGAGAGGCAATATTTCATTCAGACAGTATATACCCAGCAAAAGGCACCGTTTTGGGTTCAAGATCTTTGTTATGTGCGACTGTAGGATTGGATACGTGCAAGACATAGTCTTGTACACCGGTGCACAGACAGACATAATAGATGATCGAAGCATTGGACTGTCGGGAGCAGTGGTAAAGACGATGATAGAAGACTACCTTCATCGTGGTCACGTTCTCTACCTCGACAATTGGTACACTAGCCCTCTTCTCGCTCGTTATCTTCACACGCATGAAACGGGAGTCTGTGGAACCGTAAAGGTGAACCGGCATCACATGGCCAAGGTAGGGCGGAAACTTGGAAGGAATGAGGTTGTCTTCTTCAAAGCCAACAACATCCTTGCAACAATGTGGTACCACAATAGAGAAGTAAGCCTCTTGTCCACGGTTCACCGCCCCTTGATGCACCGTACTGATTCCGTAGATTACCGTAGCAAGAACAGGCGTCGTATTTGGAAACCTGAGTGTGTTATGGATTACAATATAAACATGCGCCTCGTAGACCAGTCAGACTCCATGATATCGACGGTAGAGTGTGCCAGGACCACGATGAAGTGGTATAAAAAACTGTTCTTTCACTTGCTAGATATCACTGCTCTGAATTGACACCATCTTCACGCCATGACAACAGGAGTTCAGGAAACATTTGAAGGGTTTGTGAGGGAGCTCACAAGAGAAATCTTTGCAAAGTATGCTGCTGAAAGGCCCCAACATCGCACCCGCACTGCCCCTATTGCCCAAACTCCCCAGAGAATATCCGGCCGCCATTTCCCCACTCCTATCCCTCCCCAGCCAAACAGACCTAGGCCCCAACGCAGGTGTCACGTGTGCAGTAATTCCCAGGTGAGACTCACGACACACAGGAAGGACACCCGCTATGAGTGCGTGCAGTGTGACGTGGGTCTCTGTATTCATCCATGTTTTAGTGAATATCACACGTTGATGCAATTTTAGTATGGTGTGAATGCGAAAGGACGCAGAAATTATGAGGTAAATGCGACAAACAGACGCTCAGTGAAATTATCGGTCATGTTGATCTCCAAATATTAGTATAAAGTGCATACGGGTAGAACATAAGTGAAAACATTGTATATAAGTATATAAATCTCCCCTAAATTTAAACTTACATAGCGAGGGTTTTATGATGCGATATTCTGTCGCTCAGTGCAATAAATAGGGCCTGTAATTATATAATTATAATTATTGGAAATTCTTACGGGTATAATATAAGTTCAAATTATTGTAAGTGCTGATATATATTCTAAGTCAAATATTCATAGCGTGTGTATAGAGATGCGATTTCCTGACGCTCAGTTGAATGAGTAAGGCACGTATTAGTGAAAATAAAAGTCAGCAAGTGATAAAGTGAAGAATTAGTATATACGTGTGTGAGTATTATGTTTGTCGAAACATTCCTTGCGAGGGTATTTTCATGCCATATTCTCACGCTCACTTGAATAAATAATGGCAGTAAGTATGTACAGTGCATTATAGGGGTGTAAACGTGTGTAATGTAAGTGGGAAATTATAAGTGGAGTGAATAAAGAAAGTAGATGATGAAACACGAGTGTTTGAGATCGTGGTTGCTACGTGAATATGCGCTAGCACATCGCTAAATGCCCTCGTAATGAATGAAAATAATTGAAAACCTTTTCAGTGGTGGAGGAAAGGTTGTATGTAAAGGGGAAAATAATTGGAAAGTGATAAAACAATTTGGTATGTTGAAATACGAGTCATAGCGAGTGCGCTTACTAAGCTGATGTGCGCTATACTTCTGCTGCATGTCATCATAATGAATGAAAACATCTGAAAACACTTATAAACAGTTGTAATTGGTAAAATGTCATTGAAACAGAAGTATACAAGTAGAAAAAATGATAGGTTGACTGATACAAGACACTTAGCATATAGCATGTTACGACTCCGACCAAACTCGCTATGCTCGCGCAATGGTACAATGCTTATTTTTCATATATATATATATATGTGTCTGAAATCCATTATATTGTTACTGTTATTGTTTATTAGTTCAAATTCAATAAATATAGAGGTGTTGTGTGTTGTTTCTCCCATTATTCCTTACCACAGAAAACATAAACACATATCCAGCCCATTACAGAACACGATACCTGCCGGGGGGAACCGCACCTGTACGGACCACTTATAGACAGCGGGAACCACTTTCTTTGTGATTTTCCTTCGTTTCTCGACCGAAGCGGAAGTTTTAGCAAAAAAAAAATTTTTCCAAAAAGGCTCGGGACTGGGGGATGTCATAGGTGCGGAAAACCTCGGGACGTGACAGGTTAATGTTTTCAATGTGTTGGGCTAAGATATGTTGATTTTCATTTAGTTTTCTGAGTAGCTGTCCAAATTGTAGTGTACTTGGTGACATTTTGTTCCTTTCTGGGAACATCTTCAGACCAAAATGATGGTAGATGGAGTGAGACCTCATGATATGGAGGATGCCGACACGTGCTACCATGTGGTTGTTTAGCCAAGAGCTCGCAATGGAAAGCATGTGACAACGGTATCTCATTTGTGGAATGAGTTAACCCATTGGTGTTTGCGATATTTTGTACCTTTGAAGGACATGTAAATATTCCACTTAAGTTCATTTTATGTTTCCGATCGGATATATAAAAATGCTTCCAGAAATATGAGTTTACATGGGTCTTTTTCATGGTCATTAATTTCAGTGCCTTTTTTGAGGTGCTGATGGATGAGGGAGGTGTTATGATTAGTTCTGTAGTGTTTTTTTTTTTTTATTAATCCGTTCTGTAGGTGACGTGAGACACCTTGAAAGTTGAGTCCTTGTCATTCCTATGTAGGTATGAAGCCCAAAGTCGTCACTTGTGCAAGAACGTGGGTAGATGGCGTGGTCTTCTTGCATGGGCTTACTTTTCACGCCAGGGCTGTTCTTGATTAATAGGTGGGAGGTTTTGCAAGTCTTGTAATAAGTGGTTAGTGCAATACTTTTGTTAGGAGCTGTTACTGTTTCTCCAACATATATAGGAAGACACTTGTGTAATGGCTGGTAGAGACTAAAACTACAATGTCACTGAGTTGCATAGGGCTAACCTAAAATCCTGATGTGTCTGAAATATGTATCACCACATGGGTTGGGATTGAAAAATATCGTACCGTAACGGATTTACCTGGTACTTAACAGAATTCACGTGGCTTGTCTTTTATGACGCCGTGATGTAGTAGTAACGGTGCTTGACTTCTGTCTAGAGGTCTCGAGTTCGATTCCCGGCCACATATATATATATATATATATATATATATATATATATATATATATATATATATATATATATATATACATGCATACACTTAGAAATCGGTATTATATTTGAAATAGCTGCTCGGCGGAGCGAGCCAGACACCACCACCCTAGAAGGAGGGAACAGGGAGGTGACCCCCAACCCACAAGGAGATGAAGGGGAGGCTTTTTGCACCTACCGAGCCTTCCGAACATAAACGACATATCTCCCCCGTGACCCGATGCCCCTCTTCCTAACAGTCAGACCACCAGACAGTATGCATTCTGAGTGCACTTCATTCCGACAGAGGAAGCACTCACCAGAATCGGGGTGGGACTTGTACACACAGTGTCCCAAGCAAGCCCTCAGACGCAGTGTGCACTGGATCGGCCTCCATAAAAGGGGAGGACTCAGGAAGAACATTTAGTCTTGCAACACCCCAGAGGAGCAGTGGCACAGTAGCACCCACCGGGTCTGCTGTGGGTGGAGTGACCACCAGTTCTCCATCCTCTGCCACTCACCATTGGGAGCCAGCACGTCGGCATGTACTACGGACGATCTTCGCCGGGACTCCCCAGGAGGGAAGTAGGCCCAGGAGTAGACTCCACCGGAGCTACCACCTAGGGACAGACCACCGGTCATCCCCCAAGCTGCTCCAGCCATGACAGCAGGAGGACAGACTCCACTGGAGCTGCAGCTTAGGCCAGGAGAGCCCACTGGGCCTCCCCCTCCCATCATCCCCGGGACAGGTGTCCCAGTCCTGATGGCAGAAGATCAGATTTCACTGGAGCTGTGGCGGTAGCCAAGAGTGCCCACCGGGCCTCCACTTCCTGCCATCACCGGGTGCTGCGGCACCTGGAGGAGTTCCCTCGGGTTCTCCTTCTGCCTCTGTCCCAAGTAGGAGCTCAGGCAGTGCCCATCGGGTCTGTCTGGCCGAAGGAGTGTCCATCGGATCACCCTCTCGTGCCCTGGTCCAGAGTTCTGGCAGGGACCGTCGGGACTGCCAGGCTGGGGAGCAGACCACCAGTCACTCCCCCTCCATGACCCCTGGAGTTCCTACTGAGGGCAGCACCTCTTGCTCAGCCTGCCCTTCCTGTGGCAGAGTGAGGTGCCCTCTCCCCGCCTGCTCCTCTGCAGGTACCCCACCAGAGACCAGCCAGGGCGAGACGATCCCGAGGCCAGGTGTTCTATCGCTGCAGCCTCTTCTTCACCACTCACAGGCGCTGTCGGACTCCCCAGAGCGAGAGGCCGCAGCCCACTCCTGACGGCCTCTTCCCCCAGGGGAGGCCGCAGCCCCCGGAGCAGAAGGAGCACCTCTGATGCCTGCCGCAGCCACCAGACCTCCCCCGGCATAGGTGACTGCAGCCTGCCCATGACAGCCACCCCTGCCGGACAGGACCGCGGTCCCACTAGGGCGTTGCCCTCCCCACAGCTGACCCTCGGCCTGGGACCTAACCAGGTCCTCCCCCAGGACTCCCACCACGACGAAGGGCCGCCACAGTGCTGCATGCCTCCTGGCCCTATTTGGCCTTAGTCCAGAGGACCCGACCTCACCCAGGGCCCCTGCAGAAAGAGGACTGCCTACTACGTCACCCACTAGCTTCTGTAGGACCCGTGGCAACCTTACAGACGACCTACACCCGTACTACACTCCTGAAGGCCTGACTCCGACCCTCGGCCGCCACCTGTGGCTATCGTTGTAAGGGCCTCCTGCCCGGGGCACCCTTGTGCCTCTCTCCACCTGCCCCGTGAGTAGAAAAACCCTGAGGTTGTTGTTTGTCCCTCTAGTGACCCAAAAGACACGATCCCCAGTGAATCAGCCGCCCCCCCAGTGCCCCCAGTGTCGCCCCCTCATTCCCTTCCCCCGTGTGGAATCAGTGAACTTGCCACCACAGGGAAACTCACACACAGAGTGTGAGGCGAGAGGCCTCGTACTGTTCCCCATTGTGAACTACCATCCCCCCCCCCAGTGCTATACACGACGGACTCTCTCACTCAGTATCAGTGCCATGCCCCCTCCTTCTCTTGTCCCCGTAGTTGTCGTAGTTGTCGTATGTTCTTCTCCCCCCCTTTCCCCCCCCTCTGGACCGGTCTAAATCTGTGTATGCCGTGTGCATATATGTAAGGTATAATCCCCGTAATTGACCCACGTAGGGGTACTATGCAACATTAGCTCCCCTTCCATCCCTGTCACAAGAGTACAATAAGTGAGATATTCTACCATTCTCTGTTACACGCACGTAACAAGGGTGGCTAGGATATAGTCCATGTCACGTGGATGTGTATAACTAGCATGGGGTACCATTCATGTCACACAAGCGTGTATGAGAATTAGAATATACCACCGTCCATGTCACATGCTGTATATATTGAAATAGACTGGATTGTGAATGCTATGTACACGGGAACAGAGCACACCTGGTATATTGTATGAGATGTTTGTGTATCACTGTGTGGGAATTGTCCTGTATAAGTAGAGCTATATTACTGTGTGTTGGTCAGACTCTCTGAACTAGGTGGAGATATGTAGTGTAGAATATAGTCTTCTGTGTCATTACTACCTTGTATCACTTAGGTTTTGAACACAGATTGTAGTGTGTAATTGATTATTGTTAATATGTACGTGTGCCTTTGACCAATCGTGTTTGGAATTCCATTCCTTGTCTGCGACTGACCCGGTCGAGAACAAAGAACCCAAGGCTGCACCGTACCTGAACCCGATAAGTCGGGGCTCAGACTACGCTGCATAACAGTATTTTCTATCAGCAAGCTCTTAGAATCCTTGTTAGAAAATCCTATAAATATCCGTCTTACAATCGCCATTAGTTGCCTCTAATAGAAGTAACTACACTACAAAAATTCCTGTCAGGATCCGTGTTTGAAGACATAAAAAACCCTATTACAACACCATATGAGGAAACACTGTCAAAAAACCCTTTCAGAAAACCCTGTTAGGTATTCCCTTTATAAATCTTGATTAAAATCATCATTAAATTAACTGTCACCAAACCTACAAGAAAACGAAGAGAATATCTTATTATAATCCCTGTTAAAATTTTTGCTAAAATTCATATTAGGCTGTGCAGTAATAATTATGACGGAAACCCTACTGAATATGACTGAATTATTTTTAAACCGATGTTAAGTGTTGGCCAGAGAAGAGGAAAGTTGTGTTCATCAACCCGTTCAGAATTAGGGTCTCTCTGTCTCTAAATAATGTCGTCAGGACGGAAACAGATATAATATAAAGGCATTATTGTACTGAAGGGATTGACTATTACACATGCAGGTGAAGAAGGTCAACAGACTGCATAGTGCTTTATTGAATGGGTTGGATGGAGGATGGAACTATTGATTGCTAAGGGCCCGTATTCTCGTCGGCTAAGGAAACTCCCTAACACCTCTTTCATACCGATGTATTTTAGAATAACGCTGCCTAACATCGTTTGGTATTTTGTTAATGTAGAGTATGGTGAGTAGAATTATTTACCTAACAGAACAGGACGGCAAGGTGTCATAAGGTAAATAAATCGCTTAGGAAGAGGTGTTAGGGAGTCTAATTCACTGACGAGAGCAAGGGCCAAGAGGTCAAAGGATTAGGATTAGTGCCTATCAACTGTGCGAGATCATTAAAGCAGACAAATCTGACCAAGTCACAAACTTCCACTGGAATACGACAAACAACAGTTCAGTTCACAACCAAATCCCCAGTTATACTGCTGCATGAACAGGGACATAGAAGAAACTAACTTTGTCTAAGAGTCTGACCAGCAAACAAACTGAGAGGCGAGAGTTCATAGCCTGGTCCTGCTGGACGAATGGTTGGAGGGTCTTAGTTAATGTTCTCTCTCTCTCTCTCTCTCTCTCTCTCTCTCTCTCTCTCTCTCTCACGACGACTTCATTAAGCTTAGAAAAGATTTTCTGAAGTGGAATGGTTAGAGGCAGCCTTCATTAACACCTTCAGCATGAGACATTTCTTAATTGTATAAACTGTATTGGAGGCCGGCATTTGAATTTTGGCATTTTGGTTTAAGACTGATATATAATGAAAAAATTGAATTTGTGCCCTGTTTTTTTCCGAATCCGTCTAACAATATTCAAATATTACACTCGTGCTCATGAAGCGCCCGCGCGTGCGTGTGATCGTGTGTGTGTGTGTGTGTGTGTGTGTGTGTGTGTGTGTGTGTGTGTGTGTGTGTGTGTGTGTGTTTTCATACCTAATTGTTCTTACCTAACTATATCTTTACAGTAGAGAGTGAAGCTCGTAATGTTCCCTGTATTAGGCCATTTTTATCATGCATATCCTTAAATTTATTAATATTTTGGTACACACTATTTCATTCGGTAGTGCATTCCACAGATCAATTGCCCTATTTGGGAAACTGAATTTCCTTTCGTCTTTGTCACCTCTCTTTTTATGCAGTTTTTTTGCAGTGTCCTCTTGCTGATGTCTTCCCATAGGTTATATACTCATTGATGTTTATTTTCTCTTTCCCAGAGATGCACTTATATAGTGTAATTATGTCTCCTCTTTTCCTTCTTTTTTGTAATGTAGGTAGGTGTGGTCTTTCTTCATAGCTTAGATCCTTTAAGCTTGGTACCCACCTTGTAGTGGCCCTTCGTAGTTTTTCAATCTTATCTATGTGTTTTTTGAGAAGAGGATTCCAGACTACTAACGCATATTCCACGGCTGGTCTGATGAATGATGTTATTATCTTTCTCGGCATGTCTTCATTTATATACGTGAATGCTATTTGCATATTAGTAAGCAGTGTATACAGTACATGTTACATACCTTCTCACTGATGAGGTCAGCCGAAGATAGTCTGTTATTGATAATCACTCCTAGGTCCTTCTCCTTTTCTGATATGTGTAGGGTTGAACTTCTTAGCTTATAATCCCAATCTGGTCTTTTTACACTTTAACCAAACTTAATTTCCTGGCATTTGTCCATACTGAAGTCCATTTGTCATCTATTGCTCCATTCATGAAGTTTATTTAATTCTTCTTGTAGCTCTCTGCAAGTCTTTTTTGTAAGTCTCCTTTGCATTTGTGCATCATCAGCAAACATATTTAGATTGCTTCCATTTCAAGTGATCCTGTCTATATCATTTATATATACTAAAAACATAACTCGTGCCAGCACTGAGCCCTGTGTTACTCCGCTAATCATTTCCCTCCATGATGAGTAATTTCCCCTTAGTACTGTTCTCATTTCCCTTTTTCTGAGAAAATCCTACATCCAACAGTGCAGATTACCTTGGATTCCTCCTTGATGGTACAGTTTCCATAAAAGTCTTTGGTGCGGTACTCTGTCAAATGCTTTCTTAAAATCTAAATAGATGCTCACCACCCATCCTTCCCTTTTCTGTAGTGTTTCTGCAACTCTGTCGTAGTAGCTTAACAGATTTGTAACACATGATTTTCCTTTTTTTTTAAATCGAACTGTCATTCTGTTATCATACTCTATTTTTCCAGATGGTTTACCCATGTGTTTCTTATTAGCTTTCCTAGTACCTTGCTTACAACACTGGTGAGGGATACTGTCTGTACTTGAGTGGATTCTTTCTATTTCCTTTTTTGGATAGGGGAACAATGTTTGCTTTATTCCAGATATCAGGTAGTTTACCTTGACTTAATTCCCTGAATATTAAATATATTAGTCTGCTTAATTCTTCCGCACATTCATGTAGCACCCAACCTGAAATTTCGCCAGAACCATTTGCTTTTCAACTCATTCTGTACCTCTCGTTCCGATATTCGTATATCCGGTAATATGTGTGGGCACGCATCTCTCTCAGAATTAGTTTCTTCTGTAAAAGTTGATTGGCAATTTTCGTTAAGAACTTTATAAATGTTTTCTTGGATATAGGTTATCCCATCATCCATGATGGACTGTATTTTATCCTCAACTCTGGTTTTGCTTCGGATGTAGCTGTAAGAAAGTTTCGATTGATCACTGCTTTTATTTGTAAGGTCTTCCTCAAACTGCCTTTGAGCTTTTCTCCTCATCCTTGTATAATCATTTCTTACCTGTCTATAATTGTTATATGCCCTCTCACCACTATGTCTTCTGTCTCTATTCTGCAGCAAGTCTCTTTTCTCCCTTGATTTTTTTACATTCCGTGTTAAACCACTTCTTTGTCCTTATTTCTGTTTCTTTGTGCTTAGGGATATAATTTTGGACTCCTGTTTCACTAAATTCACAGAATTTTATATATATGACTTTTCTATCTTGTCCTCTAAGGTCCTCTTCCCAATCTGTTTCTGTGAAGTACTTCTTTAGGTCATGGCAGTTGCCTTTTTTGTAGTTTAGGTCCTTTTTGTAACTTTCATTACTGCTAACTATATCATATGCAATCCCGAAGTTACTGCATCGTCGCATTTGCCGAATGGAGGGTAATACTTTACGTAGTCGATATCATTATCTTGCCTGACAAATGTAAGATCTACAAATGATGGATCATCCATTCCTCTTTTTCTGGATTTTTCCTTTAAACGTTGTGTTAGGAAAAACTCCTGTACAAGATCTAGGAGCTTTTGATGCCAGTAGCTTTCATAGCTGTGTTTTTACCCAATTAACACCAAACTTAAGTTCACGGTTGAGCGTATGGCAAGAATAAAGTTATTCAATTTTTAGAACATTCGGTGGAATCACAGGGCAAGGTCAAAGGTATTCCCGTGTGTGTGTGTGTGTGTGTGTGTGTGTGTGTGTGTGTGTGTGTGTGTGTGTGTGTGTGTCTGTGCTTTCACAAAACAATTACTCGTCCCCGCCCCGGAGGGGCTCGTGGACGGATATTGTTTTCACTCTTTTTGTCTGCTTGTCTGTCTGTCTGATAACAACGTTACGCAAAAACTTCTGGTGCAACTTTGACTAAAGTTACAGGGATGATTAAACTGATTAAACTTTGGGCCAAATTGGTCCAAGGCCTAGGCTGTAGGCCCCCAAAATGTAAAATAAATAAATAAATAAAAGGAATTTTTTTTTTTTTCGCCATAACTCTTTTCAAATCCGTCATATCGACATGAAACCAAGACCTAAAGGTGCATCTTTCAAATCTACATCCTATAATATACTTCGTTGCATCAGGGGAGGTCACCCTCGGTTAACGGTAGGGGGGTCAGCGTCAGGTGGGTCAAGCCTAAAATTTCAAATGGGCATAAAATCGTCAATTTTCACTTGATTTACTCCAAATCTGATATGTGAGAACTTTGATTTGATTTCCTGTTGTGTTTATACTTCAGCACTGAAATGGCTGCCGGGGACGGGCTTGCCGTGCCTCAGCACCGCCTCTTGTTCAAGTAGTTTTTAATCCATTCTGACCAAACTTAAAGGATGATTGAGGGTCAGCTTACTAATAAACTTCTTTCTGAGAACAATAGGTCATAGTCGAGGTAAAGAGCAAAGTCAGCTTAAACAGTTTTTATCCAATATAGAACAAACTTTGCTGGAGTGTTGAGAACAAAGCAATTTTAACAGGTTTCGATATAGAAAACAATCAGCCCAAGTCCAGTGTCACAGGGTAAGACCAACTCCATCAGTATTTATATGATTTGAACCAATTTTGGTGGAAGGGATGAGGTTCAGACAGAAACTAATGGATTCGGTTTTGAGAACAATTGGCAAAGGTCGAGGTTACAGGGCAAATTCCAAGTCCGGCCCGTGTGTCCGTGTGCAAACAAAATAATTTAAAAAAGTTTTGATCTGATTTGGTTCAAACTTGGTGGGTGAGCAGAGAATGAATGGTTGGCCATTTCCTTTAAATTTATTTATTTATTATTCTTAGAACAGTAGGTCAGAGTTCACGCCACGTGGCAAGATCAACTTAAGCAGTTTTTATCCGATGTAGATTACTTTGTAGAAGGATTCAGGTTAATGCAAGGATAATAAAATTATTCTGTTTTGAGAATATTCATTCATATGTACAAGCCACAGGAAACGGTCATAGGTCACTATCACTGAGCAAAGTCAACTCAAAAAGTTTTGATCTGATATGAGCCAAAGTTGCTGGAAGGATTATGGGTCAGGCAAGAAGGAAGTAATTCGATTTTAGGAGTAAGCTGTTGAAGGTTAAGGTCACAGGACAGACTCAAATATTCGGTCATTAGACCTACTGGTGGGCTCGGGTGTTGCACGCTCTGTGTGCTCTCCTTTTTCAATTAAAATTTCACCTTTCTTACCATTTTAATGGCGCCATTCTTAACAGTTCGACAGGAGGACATGATTTGTTTTTACCTTATTCTATTGACTGATACTTGGCTCTGATCAGTAGATAATTCTCTACTACTGAGACTATTGATACTGTGAATTTTTTTCTTTGCTGCTTTTTTTTTGGGGGGGGGGGGTGAGGGGGTAACAGATTTGAGAACAAAACAACATTGCACGATCCACAGTACCAAAGAAAATTTACATTACTCAGTTTGTTCTCCCAAGTTTCTCCATAAAAAGGATACACCATGAGCTACATCTGATCCATAATTATCGGTGGTATGTTCACTGTAATTACAAAAGTCTCGCTTTCAAGTATTTTCAGTGTTCCTTAATGTTTTCTGTCAGTGTTTTTTAATATCCTCTGTGTTAGCCAGGACCTCACTGAGCAGGACCCGCAGTCCCACCCTATCTAATACCTGGTCCGGGTGGAGGTCAACTACAGGGTAAAATCTCATCTTCCCAGGTGTAAAAAAAATAAAAAAATAAAAATAGGGTTGTGCATACCAGCATTGCCCAGACGAGGGAGGACTCCCACCCCCTTATGGTGTGTGGTCTGTTCCACCAGCCTTACACCTGGCCCAGGTAGAAATCTATCAATCTATCTACAGCCAGACCCCATAATCCCGTAGAGAGCGGCCACAGACAAACCGCCTCCATGTTGCCGTGTCCCATGCCATTTCGATGCCCTCCCTCTGACATACACCCCCTATCTCATATACCTCTCTACTGCCTCCATCTCATCCTTGGTCTCTTCCTCCCTCTCCCCCCCCCCTCAACCTCACGCTCATACACTCTCCTCGTTAATCTCTCATTCTCCATCCTCTTCACATGGGCAAACGACCCCAGTGAATTTCTCCTTAAGTTTTCTGCCACTACCAAATCCCAACACAACGCCCCTTCATTTCCTCGTTAATTTTTGTCAGTCTGCCCCTACATTTAACTACAGATGCTACCCTCAAATAATTCATTCCATTGCTCTCACTCTTGACTTACGTCCTTCCAACAAGGCTGAAGCCTCCCTTCCATACGTTAGAGTGGATATCACAATAATATCACGCAGTGACTTTTTTTTACTTCCATGCCCACTTCCATTTTCTTATCACTGTTTTCAGTGAGCCAGAAAACTGTCCTTACTGTTGTACCCTTTCAAGCACTTCATCCTCCAAACTTCCATCCTTGCTCATTTCACTACCAAAGTACTTACATGCACTCACACATGCCATCTCCTCACCATCCATGCTCACTGTGCATTCAGTGACTTCATTTCTCTCGAAGACCAAACTTTACTTCTCCCTTCTTTCACCTTTAGAGTCCGTTTATTTTATATCTCCTAGACCAAGCCGTGTAGTTTCCTTTGTCTTCATTTAATAATACAGTATCATCTGAAAGCAGCAGAACAGAAAGCTTCAAATCCACTGCCCTACCTTTTATCTCATTTATAGTTCATCCATATAAAAACTAAACAACCATGAAGACATGAGTCATCCCTATTTTAATCCAACATTCAGTCAGAGTAATTCACTCAGCGCCCTCATGCATACTGTTCACGGCATTCAACAGCTTCCTATTTCCTCCATATAGGCTATTTTTAATATTTTCCACATTACTTGTCGATCCACTCTGTCATAAGCTTTCTTCATATCCATGAAGGCTGCATGCAACCCTTTTCCCTTCCCTAGAAACTTTTCCACTAAATACTGAGGATGTTTATCTGATTTACACAACCCCTTCCCTTCCTGAAACCTTCCAGTTCTTCCTCAACTAAATCCTCCTTTTTTTTCCCGAACTATGGCAATAAGTATCCCGCCATATATTTTCCCATTACACAAAGAAGGCAAATGTCCCTATGTTTACCCCACACATCTGTTTCCTCCTTTCCTATGTACAGGGGAATAATTATACCTGACTTCCAATCCACAGGGACTCTGCCTTCCTCGCAGGCCAGTCTGCACATATTCCATATACATTCTACGACCATCTCTTCCCCGTGTTTCTGCATTTCACCACACCCTCCATCAATTCCCAGGGCTCCTCATTTTGACTTTCTTCGTTGCTTCCGTTACTTCCATCTCACTGATCTCTTCCTCCCTTCTCATCTCCGTCCTTCTTCCAGACATTCCCTAGTCATTTATACTCTTGTTACATTCATTCTCTTTGTTTAATAATTCCTTAAATTGGTTTCTCCATCTGCTCACTCTTTCTCCCTTCTCCATCAGCAGTCTCCCATTTTTATCCTTCAATACCCTACTAACGTCTTTATTACCCTGTCTTAGTCCTGAACCTCCTTATCTCTCCTTGCAAAATGTTGTTTTTCTGTGTGTGTGTGTGTGTGTGTGTGTGTGTGTGTGTGTGTGTGTGTGTGTGTGTGTGTGTGTGTGTGTGTGTGTGTGTGTGTGCACCAGCGCCATCCGGAAGCCTCTGGGGCTGTATCCCATTCCCTCGGGGTCAGCCCCAAGACTTAAACCCTGCCAAACTCGTGGTTCAGATTCAGGTCTAAAATTGTAAAATTAAAATCTCGGAAAAAAAAAAAAAAAAAGTTAAACGACCACAGATTGTGCAGTTGCACTCAGAAAATCTTTAGGAAAAGTATATTTTGTTGTCGTACAATAAAACGACTTCGTCTGTGTGTTAGTGAAAGCCAAAAGTAATACAGTGATATCAGTGTTCCACATTTGTTTGCTGGTCGATTATTCGGTCACAAAACACCAGGTTTACCTCTGAAGTTGAATAACTATCTTAAGGTGGCAAGAATGTACTAAACCTATTCGTTATCCCTAAAACTTTAGCCGTTACACCAGTCACAATATAACACGTTCATATCATAATGCAGGCAGTGAATGCTGGTGCCGGAATCATGGTGAAAGACGGTGTGTGGCCCAGAAACATTCATGTAATGTTACCACATCGTCAGACAAGAAATTTGTGCCCATCATGAAGACTGAGTGTGAGAAAATGTTCCAGACCTTCACAATGTTTCTCGTATTAATGATCATAGATTACATATGGTTGCAAAACACACACACACACACACACACACACACACACACACACATCTATCTATCTATCTATCTATCTATCTATCTATATATATATATATATATATATATATATGTCTCTGTGGTACAGTGGTAGAGTGTGCGTTTTCGTACACGGGTGAACCAGGGTTCGTGCCCCGCCAGGGTAATAAACTTTGGGAGTGTTCACCCTGCCACGTATTGTATTGGCGGACACGAGGGGTGCTGTGGCTGAACCAGTGTCGCTTACTATAAAGTATGCTTGCACCCAGTCGGCATGCACGGGCCGATTACACTTGGTTCATAGACTACACACACATCCAAAGTCACTCCAACACTACAATTACACTTACAAGCACTTCTCACCCCACATACAATCTCAACTAGATACCCTAAGCCACTTGGTAGAGATACATTGGCTGTATCGTCCCGACTTCGGTCTGGATAGGCCGGTCCTGCAGTAGATACTCAAACGGCTGATGATGATATATATATATATATATATATATATATATATATATATATATATATATATATATATATATCAGCCGTGACTCAGTGGTTAGAGCGCTCCTCTCTGACCGAAGGGTCGGAGGATCGAATCCACCCAAGGGTCATTGGCAAACATCAGGAAGGGCCTCCGGTCATAAAATGCTACACGCCCCAGTCCAAAGTCCTCTACCCAGGGGCAACGCCTTAGCCCTTCGGGGATACCTGACATAAAACCAAATTATTTTATTATTTTTTTTATTACATATATATATATATATATATATATATATATATATATATATATATATATATATATATATATATATATATATATATATATATATATATCATCCGGAATTCATTTCTCACTCAAGGGCAGGGTGAGGAGTAGCAGTGTCCAGATAGCCCAAATTTGCCCAATCCAATGGGCCAAGTTTCTATTAACTCATCATTCAAGCCCCCGGAAACCTGGCTTTATCGAATACGCCAAAAATATTCACCACGTTCTGTAGCTTCGCATAAACGAATCCGATTGAGTCAGTCCAGATGCTGCCATTTTAAAATGGGTTGCCAAAATCCCCGATCATGCACTTCTCACAACATTCATCCAGCCAGCTCGATCTCTTGTCAGTTCCCTAGCCTCATCGACTTCCAAACCTCTCTTCCTCACACACTCATTCACCATATCTCTCCAACTTCTCCTTGGCCTATCTCGCCTCCTCCCTCCTTCAGATTCGCTCAGATAAACCTGTTTCACCACTCTATTGTAATCCTTTCTCTCCACATGACCATACCATCTCAGTACACTCTCTTCGATTCTGGTGTCCACCGACTTCCTCACTCCACATCTTTCACGAATCACATTATTTCATATCCTATCCACCCTCTGTACTCCACATACATTCCTCAGCAGTCCTATCTCCACTGCTCTTACTCTTGTCTTTTCATTTTCATGCCACACCATAGTCTCACATCCGTATGTTAAAGTTGGCACTAACACTCCCTCACGTAAGCCTCGTGCAGCTGCAACACTCAAGCCTCTGTTTCTTGTCAGCTACTTTCCTTCCTTGTGTCACTCTACCTTCCACTTCTTTTGCATATTTTCGTCTCTTTTTCTATCACTGTACCCAGGTATTTGAACTTTCTCACCAATTCCAGCCTCTCTCCATTCACTGTAACACCACACTGGGAGTCACCGTCTCTTTCAATAACCATCACTTTACTCTTTTCTACATTTACTCTCAAGGCACGACGCTCACAGACATCAGCAAAACTCTGCACTAGCCCACTAAGTTCGTGTCCGGTACTTGCAAGCAGTACTGCATCATCAGCATACAACAAATCTGAGATATTGCATCCAACACCATTCATTACCAACGCCATCCCTTTCTCCATTACTCGTGTTTTTACTTCTCTCATCAGCCCATCCATATATATATTGAACAACCATGGGGACATCACACAACCTTGTCGCACGCCCACACCGATTGTGAACCATTCACTTAGATGCCCATTAACCCTTGCACATGCTTCGCTTACATCATAAAAACTCTTGACAGCACCTAGCAGCTTACCATCTACACCGTACATGCGTAAAACTTTCCACAATCCCTCTCTGTCTACTTTGTCATATGCCTTTTCCAGATCCATGATAGCCATAAACACCTAATGGTCTTTCTCACAAACCTTCTCTGCTATCTGTCTCACTGCAAATATTGGATCCACATATCCTCTGCCACTCCTAAAGTCACCCTGTTCATCACTCACTAGGACTTCTGATATCTCTCTTACTTTCTCCATAATAATTCTTCCATATACCTTCCCTACCACACTCAATAAGCTTATGCCACGATAATTCTTGCACTCACTTCGCTCACCCTTTTTTTTTGTACAGGGGTACAATCACAGCCTTTTTCCACGCTGCAGGCACAGTTTCACTCATCCATGCATTCTTACATATCTCCAACAAGCACTTCATTCCACTAGCTCCACAACACTTAAGCATTTCTCCATACACCTCATCAACCCCAGCTGCTTTCCCATTTTTCAGCCGCTTCACAGCACTCTTCACCTGTACGAGTGTTACATCTCTTGGCACTGCATTCCTTCTCTGCAAACCCCCAAAAGCAATCATGTTTATAGCCGCTATGTTCTCTCTATTCCCGGTCATCAGGCTATGAAAATATTCTTTCCATCTGGTCCTTACTTCGTCTCCCTTACTTCATCTCCATGGGTTAATAACTTACCACCTGCATCCTTCACACCATCACATTTCTTTCCGCTTTCACTTTTACATTTCCACACCTCATTCCAGAATAACTTCCTATTTTCATAGTAGTTCGCATTCATTTTTCTTCCTAGATCATCATTTACCTCATTTTTCCTCTTCGTAGTCTCTTTACGTACTTCTTGCTCTCAATATACTAAGTTCTTATTTATACAGTATATATATATATATATATATATATATATATATATATATATATATATATATATATATATATATATATATATATATATATATATATATATTCTTCAATATATAGATTTCCCCTAGGAAAACGAAACACACACACACACACACACACACACACACACACACACACACACACACACACACACACACACAAGTTTCTGAAAGTGCTTAGCTGCATTCGCATCTTCATAAACTACAAATGGTTGGATATCATTATCCACTTTCCCCTGAAATTAAATTAAACAAATGCATTTGGAATTTTTCCCTTACTGGTGGCACCATACATATTAATACACTATACCTGTATACATTGTAGAGACCTGGCGATAGGCGGGGTGTGGCAAGTGAAGCGATCATTGCCCAGCAGCTGTTGTGGCTGTGGTGTGTGATGGCCAGTGGTCGGTTTGAGGCCAGCAAGACAACAGTGCCAACCAGGATGATAAGCATGAAGGTGCTGCTGGCCATGTTGCGTCTGTGTGGAGCCTTCCCCTACTGGGACAACTTCCCTGAGGGCAGGTGTCGCCACAGCCCCGCCCTTACTATCTGGGCCACCACAAGACTTATTATTATCGTGGCCCTCGTTGTCACCTCCTTCATTCCACCATTCACAAGCTGGGATAACAGCTACTCAGTCGATCTTATATCACGCATGGGAATAATATTTCTTCAGTATGGCACAAAAGTATTTATTTGCACAGTGTGCATCCTGCTGTTGACCCGGAGTCCAAAACTTGCCAGAGTTGTCAATCGATTGGGTCACATAAAGAAAGTGACTAGTGACAAGCCTATGAATAAGCCAAGTACGTACTTAATTTCCCTGTATCTAGTTGTCAGTATTCTGTTATACCTGGATGTAACTTTGCATTACATCCAGGAAATGGTGTTTTTAGAAATGAAGAGCTCAGGTACATGGTATTATGTACTTCCGCCGTGTGTGGAATGGCTCTTGAATGGATTGTATGGAATTATTTCAGTGTACATGGTATCCATTGTACCGTGCCAGCTTCAGGCCGCACTTCACTCCACTGTACCCTCATGGATGGAACAGCTAGTGAATGATAATGAAAAATCCGGCCCACTTAAAGAGGAACCAGTTTTCCTCCCCATCATCGGCAAAACAATCACCTCTCCTGTCCCGCACCAACAGCCTACCATCATCCCCCACCCAGTCCCGGCCACTCAGTTCCGTCGCATCAGGACCCTGTTGATGGAAATAGAGGAAGTTGCTGATGCTTTTCTCAACTACGTTGGTCCAGCTCTTCTTTTATGGCAGATATTTGGACTTGCCTGTTTTACCTATTCGACCTACTTCTTTATTTTGTCGTTAAACGACCGGAAATTTGATTCAACATACTTGTTATTGATGCTGGTGTCATTTATGGCATTCTTCACTGTCAACATGCAAGCAGAAGCCTTGACTGAGAAGGTAAGGATTTAATGACTCATTTTCGCCATACCCTTTTCATTCAAAGTGGACTAAAATTGCCGTCTCTCTATCTTGAATGCTGATGTGTAATAAGAACTTAACGGCAGGATTTTAAAGTTATGCTATGGAAAGATGCGTATCTGTAGTACTGTCTTTTTTTTTTTTTTTTTTTTACACTGAACTGCATGAAATAAGTTATAGAAGGACCAAAATCTGGGCCAGTTTAGTGTGAAACAACTGTAACTGGTTGCATGCTGAATGTCTGAGAATGATACACATTGACTCACGTCTTACTTATCTAAATATGGGCTTCTGGTACAGTCAACAGCTTTCAGATATTTTTATTATCTAGTAAAAATTAATAGGCGTTAATTCGGTATTTAATAGAACACTGCCAAGCGCAGAACAAGTTAAAATTTTGTTAGATATGTAGTAGCAGTTGTTGTAGCAAGAAGTTTATCTGAAATGTTAACCCAGTGGGCTGCAGGCTGCAGCCGTCCCCCTCCTACAGTCAACAATCCTTTGGGGAGATAGAGAAGTGCGTGAAGGACATTTGTATAACCAGGTAAATGAGCTGCCCGGTTATATGATATCAGTGCCACCACATGAAGGGGTGTCCTCTCCAGCACCAGAATATTAAATATGGAACTGACAAACACAAGCAAGTCGTATTCAACAGAAACAAGTATGAACATTACAATTTCATGGTTTGTACTTGGCTAGTAGTAATAAAACAGAACAAGAGATTTTTTTTTTTCTATTGGGGGAGCTGCTGACGTGGTATATGCATAAAAAATGGTTCGTCTCTCCTCTTTTGCAGCGAAAGTGGTGTGCCAGGATGTACCAAAAACTACTGAACCATCCTTCAAGTCTCTCCCTACCTATCGTAAGCAAGTAGATTTTAAGAATAGTACATTTAATTTATTTGTGCCTACGAGGGTGCGCTTGCGCGCCCGCATGTGTGTGTGTGTGTGTGTGTGTGTGTGTGTGTGTGTGTGTGTGTGTGTGTGTGTGTGTGTGTGTGTTTTGTGTGTGTGTGTGTGTGTGTGTGTGTGTGTGTGTGTGTGTGTGTGTGTGTGTGTGTGTGTGGAGATACGTGTGCGTGCGTCTTGCCCGTGTTTACGTCAAGCTGAAACTGTTAAATCTTCACACTGATATATATTTTTAACTGTGTTACTAGTTCTTTCACTCTAGCACAGGCTGTATCGATCCTATAATGCAAGATCAATAGCGTTTTAGTATATGACAGGAACGAGTAGAACAAAAACGTCTGCTCCTGTACAAGTCACTAAGTTTGATGACCAATATGAAGCGCGTTTTCGCTCATAACGAGGGAGCAAGAACAGTTTCATATTATTGCAACCTACACTGTTACGGTGTGACAATGGTTTTGTGACTCATAAAAAGTTATTAGCCGCTAGATA
Organism: Coenobita brevimanus; assembly: GCF_032717465.1. NCBI lineage: Eukaryota > Metazoa > Arthropoda > Malacostraca > Decapoda > Coenobitidae > Coenobita > Coenobita brevimanus. The sequence goes on along the minus strand of NC_136987.1, from coordinate 8,463,610 downwards.
ATGTGATGATCAGACCCGTCGACCAGCAACAGTAAACTTTGCTCGCTCGCTCGTACTTATTTCCTCAGGGTTGTTTTACTTTGTGCCGAGAGAGAAAGCTGAGAACTATGCTTATGTTGCGATGTTAGTGAGGAAAGTTTATATGTGTGTGGAAATGGGTGATTGTGTTAGAAGGGGTGGTGTTGGGGTGACTGTGTAGAAGGAAGTGGTGTTGGGATGACTATGTTCAGGAGATGGTGTTGTGTGGGGTGACTGAGTTGCAGGAGGTGATGTGTGGGGTGGCTGTGTTGAAAGGGTTGTGTGTGGGGTGGCTGTGTGTTGTAAGAGGTTGTGTGTGGGGTGACTGAGTTGCAGGGGGTGGTGTGTGGGGTGGCTGTGTTGTAAGGTTGTGTGTGGGGTGGCTGTGTGTTGCAAGGGGTGGTGTGTGGGGTGGCTGTGTTGTAAGGGGTGGTGTGTGGGGTGGCTGTGTGTTGTAAGGGGTGGTGTGTGGGGTGGCTGTGTTGAAAGGGTTGTGTGTGGGGTGGCTGTGTGTTGTAAGGGGTTGTGTGTGGGGTGACTGTGTGTTGTAAGGGGTTGTGTGTGGGGTGACTGTGTTGTAAGGGGTAGTGTGTGGGGTGGCGGTGTATTGTAAGGGGTTGTGTGTGGGGTGGCTGTGTTTTGAAGGAGAAGGTATATACAGTGGCCGTGTGTTACAGGAGGTGGTGTGTATAGTGACTGTGTGTTACAGGAGGTGGTGTGTATAGGGACTGTGAGTGCCACAGGAGGTGGTGTGTACAGTGACTGTGTGATACATGAGGTGGTGTGTACAGTGACTGTGTGTAACAGGAAGTGGTGTGTGGAGTAACTGTTTGTTTCAGGTGGTGGTGAAGGTGTTAATCAGCCTGCTAAGGCCACAGTGGCATGTGTTGCAGGAGGTGGTGTGTATAGCGACTGGGTGTTACAAGAGGTGGTGTGTATGGTGACTGTGTTACAGGAGGTGGTGTGTACAGTGACTGTGCGTTACAGGAGGTGGTGTGTACAGTGACTGTTTTACAGGAGGTGGTGTTTATTGGGACTGTGTGTTACAAGAGGTGGTGTGTACTGTATAGTGACTGTGCGTTACAGGAGTTGGTGTGTACAGTGACTGTTTTACAGGAGGTGGTGTTTATAGGGACTGTGTGTTACAAGAGGTGGTGTGTATAGTGGCTGGGTGTTACAGGAGGTAATGTGTACAGTGACTGTGTTGCAGGAGGTGGTGTGTATAGTGGCTGGGTGTTACAGGAGGTAATGTGTACAGTGACTGTGTTGCAGGAGGTGGTGTGTATAGTGACTGGGTGTTACAGGAGGTAATGTGTACAGTGGCATGTGTTGCAGGAGGTGGTGTGTATAGTGACTGGGTGTTACAGGAGGTGGTGTGTATAGTGACTGTGTGTTACAGGAGGTGGTGTGTATAGTGACTGGGTGTTACAGGAGGTGGTGTGTATAGTGACTGTGTGTTACAGGAGGTGGTGTGTATAATGACTGGGTGTTACTGGAGGTGGTGTGTATAGGGACTGGGTGTTACAGGAGGTGGTGTGTATAGTGACTGTGTGTTACAGGAGGTGGTGTGTATAGTGACTGGGTGTTACTGGAGGTGGTGTGTATAGGGACTGGGTGTTACAGGAGGAGGTGTGTGTGGAATGGTTGTTTCAGAAGGTGGTGTAGGTGTTAATCAGCCTGCTAAGGCCACAGTGGCATGTGTTGCAGGAGACGGTGAAGGAGGTGGCGGCCGGGCTGGACAGAAGGATGGAGCTGCGAGTGATGGGACTCTTCACTCTGGGAGGATCCTCAGTCACCACCGTCAGTACCTCACTCAGTAGTTACCTCCCAGCACCATCTTCAGTGCATTACTCTCAGTACCTCCATTAGTAGTTATCTCTCAGCACCCTCTTGGCTCTTAGTACATCCTTCAGTAGTTCTCTCTCAGTTCATCTTTAACTCTTAGTTCCTCCTTCGGTAGCTGTCTCTCAGTTCATCCTTATTTCCTTCTCCAGTAAATAGCTCTCAGTACTTCCTTTACTACTTCTCTCTTAACTCTTACTACCTTCTTCAGCGGTTAACTCCCAGTACTTCCTTCAGTGGTGTGTGAAAGGAGGAAATTGAAAGTAAATGAGAATAAGAGTAAAGTGATGAAGTGTACGAGGTTGGTAGATGGTAGGGGGATGAATATAGTTTTGAATGGTGAGCTGCTTGAGGAGGTAGAGTGTTTTAAATATCTAGGGTCACATGTTGCTGTGGATGGAAGAATAGATGCAGAAGTGAAGTTTAGAATAAATGAAGTAGGAAAGGTGCTGGGAGGAATGAAAAAAGTGTTTAGATGTCGTTCGCTTAGAATGGATGTAAAGAGAAGGCTGTATGAGGGTGTTGTGGTACCGACTGCATTATATGGGGCTGAAACTTGGAATATGGGTGTAGCAAAGAGAAAAAGTTTGAATGTAATGGAGATGAGGTGTCTGAGGAGTATGTGTGGAGTGACTCTTATGGATCGAGTGCGAAATGATGAAGTGCGAAGGAGAACTGGAGTTGTTCGGGAGATGGCTGGTAAAGTTGAGCAGAGGGTGTTGCAATGGTTTGGGCATATGGAGAGAATGGATAATGAGCGATTGGTGAAAAAGATAACTAGATCTGATGTGAGAGGTGTAAGGCTGAGAGGAAGACCACGAATAGGATGGATGGACAGTGTGAAGAGAGCGCTGGATGCGAGAGGGATGTCTGTTGATCAAGGAAGAGTGGCTGTGCGTGACAGAAATAAATGGAGAGAAATTGTGAATGAATAAGTGATGACGCAGCCCTGAGGGGATATTCTCCCCGCATTTGGTCTGATCAGCTAGTCAGGTCAGGTGCGCGTAAGGGGATGGATCTGTTATGATGTGGCAGGGGTAAACCAGCTCTGCTGTCGGGCCCTGCTGTGGATGTCACTGATTGCATTGCGCAGTTGACCCTTGTGCGGTGTGGTGCGGTGAGGATCTGTCCGTTTTCCTCTTTGGGGCTAAGATGCGAATGAATGTGTTTGAATGGATGAGTAAATGGAGAGTGAGTCGTCCTGTCTCGGCTACCTCCCTTTCCTTGGGGGAAGCAGCCTAGGTATATAGATAGATAGACCTTTTTAACTCATAGTAGCACTTTCCTCAGTTAACCTTTGGTATCGCCTTCAGTAGTTATCTTTTAGAGTCTCATGTCCCTTCATTACCTCCTTCAGTGGTTTATTCCAGTCCCTCTGTAACTTTCAGTTGCTTCTTCGTTTGTTAAATCTCAGTACCAGGTTTATTAGTTATTTCTCAGTATTTCCTTAACTCTCTCTGTATCTTCCTCAGTCGCACCCTGTCGTTTCATACAGAAGACAAATACAGACTAAATTTCATGCACTTTATGTCATATTAAGTTTCCTATCTTGTCGGTCTGTATCTGCTGTTGAAGACGGCCACTGCTCATCCAAAAGTATCATTAGCTGTGTTCCTCAAGATTCTTTCATTCCACCTACTCTCAACTTTCAATTCACCAGTTCCCTTCTGAGCTGCACATCATTCCCTATTCACCCACTCGCTGATGGCTCTATTCTAAATTTCCCCAGTCGCTTCTCGCAATGTCCATCACAGCCAATGTGAACCAGATCTCGTAAATATTGTTATGGAACATTCCGCCATACTTTCAGAGGGAACAATTTCAAATATTGACCCATAGGCTGTGGAGGTGTTTTAGCCCACGTATATGTCTTGTGGCAAATACAGAAAAAATAGGGAGTCTTCATTAGCCATTTTGAGTCACTTGTACCTAACCAAACAAGTTCTAAGTCTTGTCACACAAAGTTCAATCTTTCCACTAACTTACGAAACAAACTAGAGGTCTGTAGGTGGTCCAGGGACGGACGGAGAGCGAGCTGAGGAGAAAGTGTCTTTTTGCGTAAGCAAGTGCGAGGTGCCCAGGCAAGGGTGAGGCAGTTCAGCAAATGGCCAGGATCCCATGCGAGGGGGAGAACTTCAACAGATAACTTCCGTGTTCCATAACACCAAAAATAAAGTTACTCTCTAATTTTCAAAGATAAGGACAATTGTTGCACTGCACTGTGACTATGGATGTAAAACTACAAGAGCAATATCACCGCAGCCACACTTACCACTTAACATGCCACGTGAGAGTAATGAGTAAATTGTAATGGAAGTGACAACGCATCATTTGTGCTTATTTTTCTAACATTTGTTATTAGTCCAGCACCCCCAAGGTCATTATCGGCAGGGTAGGACAGAGAAAGGCAAAGCATGGCAGGGGAAGGCAGGATAGGGTAAGGATAGGGAAGGCATGGTGACACTACACTCACCGCTAAACCTGCCACGTGAGCGTAATAGTAATCAGGTGACAGCACATCATTACCCTTTTTTCACTTTCTCAGTAATATATCGCTTATTTTTATCACTTTCTTCTAAGTGTCATTCATCTTGAGGTAAAATAATTGTACAAAGATGCCACTTGAAGGAAAAAAGGTAACACAACACCAGAATAGTCATTTATTTACTTATTTTCCTACCATCAGTTATGAACACATGGTATTTCATTTTCTTTCTGTCCGTATGGATCTTTGGTTGTTTATTATAGCCAGCCAAAATAGCTTCGTAGCGAGCGTCACTGTCACTTTGCTAGTGTTTAGCACACTGGTGTGTCACTCGTCATTGTCTACAACATGGTCTTTAAACATATTTATGTAATCCCTCGAAGCGTTCGCGTGTCCTCTGTGTGAGAAATGGCAGAGCAGGGTGGGGAAATTCAAGGCATGGTAGGGTAAGGAAAGACACAGCATAGCAGGGAAAGGCAGAGCTGTGTAGGGAAGGACAGGGTAGTGTAGGGAGTTGCAGGGTAAGCTAGGGAAAGGCAGGGTGGAGTAGGGAGATGCAGAGTAGATGGGGGTGATGCAGGCTAGGATGAGATGCAGAGATGGATAGGAAAAGTCAAAGCATGGTAACGATAGGCAAGATAGAAAATAGGCTAGGGAAAGGTAAGGTAGAGTAAGAAGCTATGGGGTAGGGTAGAGAAAGGCAGGGTAGAGTAGGGACATGCATGGTTAGGTAAGGAGAGGCAGGCAGGAAATGACAAAGTATGACAGGGAAAGAAAGAATAGGGTAGGGAAAGGCAGGGTAGAAGAGAAAAATGCAGGGTATGGTAGGGGACGGCAGGGTAGGTTAATGAAAGGCAGAGTAGAGTAGGGATATACAGGGTACTGTAGGGTAATAAAAAGCAGGGTAGAGTAGGTAGATGGAGGATAGAGTAAGGAGATGCAGGGCAAGGTAAGGAGGTTGAGTATGGTAGGGAAAGACACGGGAGGGAAGTAAACACCAGGGCAGAGTATTGATATGTAGGATAGGCTAAAAAAAGGCAGGTAAGGGTAGATAAAAGTAGGCTAGATAGGGAGATACAGGGTAGGGTAGGGAAAGGCCGGGTAGAATAGGGAGATGCAAGGTTGGGTAAGGAGATACCGGTAGGGAAAGGCAAATGATGGCAGGGAAAGGCAGAGTAGGATAATTTAAGGTAGGGTAGAGTCGGGAAAGACAGGGTAGTAGGGAAAGGCAGGGTACTGTAGGTGAATGCAGAATAGGGTAGGGAGATGCAAAGTAGGGAAAAGAGTTGCAGGGCTGGGTAGGAAAAACCAAATTATGGCAAGGAAATGTAAGGTTGAGTTGGGAGATGCAGGGTAGGGAAGGAAACTTGGGGGTACAATAGAGAGATACAAGGCTGGGTAAGGGGATGAGGGTAAGGAAAGGCCAAGCATGGGAGGGATGTGCAAGGCAGCGAACGGGGATGCACGTTTGGTTAGGGAATGGTAGGGTAGATTAGGGAAAGGCAAGGAAGAATAGAGAAAGGCAGGGCAGAGTAGGGATGTGGAAGGTAAGGTAAGGAGATGCAGGGTTGGGTAGGAAAAGCCAGATCATGGCAAGGAATAACAGGGTCGTGTAGGGAAGGGCAGTATAGAGTAGTGAGATGCGGGGTAGAAGAGGGAGATGCAGGGTATGGTAAGAGGATGGCAGAGAAAGGCAGGGTACGATAAGGAAAGGCCGCTAAAGGTAGGGAAAAGGAAGGGTAAGTTAGGGAAAGGCGAGGTATAGTGAAAGGCAGGGTAGGGTAGGGAGATGAAGGGAAGGGTAAGAAAATGCCGGGTTGGGTAGGAAAAGCCAAAACATGGCAGGGAGATGCAGGGTAGGCCTGGGAAAGGCAGGGTAGTATAGGAAGGTGCAGGGTAGGGAAAGAAGAAAGTAGGAAAGATAAAGAAAGGCAAGGCATTTGAGGGAAATGCAAGGTAAGTTAGGGAAAAACAAGGCATGATAAGGAGAGGCAGTGCCTTTTGCTTCAGTTCTAGCAATTTTCTCCTCACGTCCACCTTATCCCCTTTGACAATGCTGTCAGAACTGTTACCAGGCAATATGAGGGCCACTCAGGCGACTAGTCTTGCTTCCTGCTCAGTTGGGCGGTGGTGGAAGGGGGTTTATGAAAGATACAGGGCACTATCCTCACTCTGTGAAGGCCAGTGGGAGACTGACTGGTGCAATACCTCTTGCAGCAGTTGAGGGATCCATGTGACCTTCTCAGTATGCATAATCAAGAGTTAGGAGAGAATAATAGTGCGTGAAAAATACGAAAATTCTTGTTGTCTTCTAGAGGGTTTGTCACAGCCAAACTGTCCTTCTGGAAGATCCATTGCCGAAGGGTTAATGACCCCTTCTCTCTCTCTCTCTCTCTCTCTCTCTCTCTCTCTCTCTCTCACACACACACACACACACACACACACACACACACACACACACACACACACACGTCAGTTCAGTGCAAGTGTTAGTTCCACAAACGTATAAATAAACTGAATTTCATACAAAACCTGCTGAGTATTACAGCAGATTTAATTCTTTTCCCATCAATTTAGGTCTTTTGATATTGGCAGACACATCATTTGGATATAGATTATGAATCATTGTCAAGTCACACCCTTGACCCAAGAATTTCGCTAATATAAAAATTAAGTTATGGTATATACATAGTGAAAGTAGATACTCCATGTGTAGGAATTTTTTGCATCGTTTATGCATCTACACTTGGGTGAAAAGATGAACTGCAAATCATCACAAATATTACTCTACATAAATGATGTGTAGCCGATAATAGGCAGTAATAATTACCGGTTCCACGTAATTGTGAGGTGTATACTTCAGGCACATCGTCAATATTAGCAGCAGATGATGGCAGGCTGTGCTCAGATGAATAACAAGTTGGTCACTAATGGTTATATGTTTTTCTGAAATAATGCATGAAATACTCTCTCTCTCCATCTCTGTCTCTCTCCATCTCTGTCTCTGTCTGTCTGTCTGTCTGTCTGTCTGTCTGTCTGTCTGTCTCTCTCTCTCTCTCTCTCTCTCTCTCCCCGATTGACTCAACACTGAGTTACAAACCAAATGATTTTCTGTAACCCAGTAAACCATTTTCTACGCTGAGCAGTAACCACATACCGTACCCAAATGACATCTGGTGGTCTAGTGGGTTCAGGCGCTCAAATCGCATGGAACCAGTAGGGGCTTCCAACTGAGCTATGGTTGGGGTTTTTTGCTTCCTTAATGCTACTCAGGGCAGGTTGAGGCTGGTCACTCTTGCCTTAACTGTCGGGACTGAGTAGCCTAGCTCCAGGCCCCTACGCTCCTGCATACTGTATAAAGGACAAAGTGGGACTGAATAAATGGATGAATGAATGAATGAAAACCTTTTCATACCATATATTAATATTAGCAACCGCTTAAAATGAACTGTCTCGAGGGCTGCGCAAAGTAACTTTTCATTCACACATACTCCCTTCTTAAATGAAGCAGGCCTCTCTCTCTCTCTCTCTCTCTCTCTCTCTCTCTCTCTCTCTCTCTCTCGGTCAGTGCTAGTTTGTAGTGCTGTCTGAACAATTAATGTTTCATATGACGCTTCGTATATATGTTGCCACAATTATTATTGATGCAGTATTTTAAACTGTATACTAGAGTCTTCAGCTAGATCCATTTAGCTGATAATATTGCGCTATGACCACTTATGATCTCCACTACACAGCATTACCTCGACAGACACCATTTTGTCGTTAAATAGATATATAGGTAAAGATACAGATACAGATAGATACTGCTACTGCACCTCGGATACACTCGTACATATGCAGTTCTTCCAGCCTGTTTCCACCCTCACCTGTAATACTGTATACGCCTCACTGATCTCGCTCATAACACTAAAGACAAAGTTTACCCATACATTGTCAGTGACATACGATGCCGCAGTTTTACCAAAATAACAGATAATCCGATTTACAGACGCTGACGGGTAGCCTATGCAAGGTGGCACTGTACACCCAGCTGTGGCATCCACCCAGGATCCAAAATCTCCCCATATTTCCCTGCATCTCGTCGCGGAAAGGACCCTAGTCCAACCCTGGTGAGGTGCTGTCTCACACAAGGGGACACAGGAACCCTAGACGGTGTATGTTCTGTACTGGTCTGTACCTGTAGGACGGCCCCACTAAAGCAGTTGCTTACCTGTGGTCGACGGGTCTACTTGGACAGACAGACTGCAGTTAACTGACAACACCATCAACAAAAACAATAACAACAGACAGGACTATGTAATACCGTTCCACATTTACATTTGTCAGAGGTTTATCATACGGTATTTTCACGTTCTCCATACCTCTAAATATATGCAGGAATTATAATCTTCACCCCTTCTGTTTTCCAGCTGATTTACAATGCATAACTCATTGTTAAGGCAATACTGTATTTTCTCCAACATATGCTAATGCTGTTGCTGTTGTCGAACTAACCTCATATGGACGTGAACTCGGCGAACTATAAGCTAAAGGTACCTTTCCCTTGCAGATCACCAACTTTCGGGGAAGAGGGAGGAAGGTGAGTAAAGTTTGTATAATCATACAGCGGATCTGCCCGGTTATACTGATGCCATCTCGTGAAGGCGTCCATCCCCAGCACCTATGCTAATCCAGTGTCTTAAATCAACTGTTCTCAACCAATTATGATCTAACCTTCTTTCAGATGATGGCAGCTCAGAGGGCATTTTAGCCGATATGAAGAAATCTACTCCATAAAGTACTCACCACAACTGAACATTTAAGCCATCATATGAAACAACCTTTATTTCCGTGTCCGACAGACGTGCAGCTTCGTGCTGTCCTATCTGGTCATCGCCCTCCAGCTGTCCCTAAAGCCAGACCCTCACCCCTCTGCCCCATCACCACCAGAGTCATCGCTGTCCTAGCCCAAGGTCGTTCTGCAGTACAGTTGGGGACCTGGATATAATATCGACTGTTGAAGGACATAATAACATGGGAAGAATTGGATTTACCAGAAAATTACTGTGCCGTGATAACTCTCGTCCAGTAGATGTGCATTAATTACAGACCTTCATTTTAGTCGTTGGCCAGGTTTTAAGTCACCCCCAATAGCCCCTTCACCACCAGAGACAGGCAGCTTAACTCCTTCAGCCGGATATGATCTCCCTGACTTAAATAGTCCCCGGTTGGTGTCAGAATAAAAACATCAAGGCGCTGAAATGTTCGCAGAGACCGTCGGACTAAAGTTGTTTAGATTCACACATTCAAGTTGTAAACAGAATGTGAATGGGTGAACTGGGATGGTTTCATTGCGCTTCACTAGCACGCTATAGCGAGTTTATTGTAAACTAAAATCCCTAACCCCTTCCACCTCAGCTGAAGGCATAGTGTATTCAAACTGGAGGATGGATTTGAGTAGTAACCAAGGAGATTCATTCATACCTCCTGAGTAAGACTCATCGAATTTTATGCAAGCAAGACTTAGTATTGAAATTGTGGAAAGGTCTCAGTTCTGTTAGATGAAAACAGTCAGACTATAGATGTCCTTCCTAAGTCGAATAAAATAATTTGGTGGCAAGATGATAACAATTATGAAACATCGAAGTACTGCAAGGTAAGTTTCACTTCATATGAATGAACACATTCGATCTGAAGAGAATTATTTCCATACATTTTGGATTTTTAGGTTACATGCAATGAACATGCTGCTGACCATGGAAGAGAATGATAGAAAAATAAGAGATAAATATTTATTTCCTTTAAACGGAGGGAGAGAGAGAGAGAGAGAGAGAGAGAGAGAGAGAGAGAGTGTTCTTACCTAAATGTTCTTACGTAATTATATCTTTACAGGAATGAGTCAAGCTCGTACTGTCCCGTGTCTTAAACCATATTTATCGTACATATCCTTAAATTTGTGAATTGTTTTGGCACACACTATTTCATTCGGTAGTGCATTCCATTGATCAATTGCTCTGTTTGGGAAACTGAATTTCCTTATGTCTTTATCACCTCTCTTCTTATGCAGTTTTTTGCAGTGTCCTCTTGCTGATGCTTCTCTATATGTTAAGTAATCATTTATGTCTATTTTCTCCTTCCCTGATATGCACTTATATAGCATTATCATGTCACCTCTTTTCCTTCTCTCCTGTAGTGTTGGTAGATTCAGTTTATTTAGTCTTTCTTCGTAGCTTAGATCCCTTAAGCTTGATATCCATCTTGTAGCGGCCCTTTGAACTTTTTCTATCTTGTCTATGTGTTTTTTGAGATGAGGACTCCAGACTACTGATGCATATTCCAGGGTTGGTCTAATGAATGATGTTATTATCCTTCTTAGCATGTTTTCATTTATGTATGTGAATGCTATTCTCATATTTGCAAGCAGTGTATACATGTTCCGTACCTTCTCGTTGATGTGGTCAGCAGGAGATAGTTTGTTATTGATAATCACACCTAGGTCCTTCTCTCTTTCTGATGTGTGTAGGGTTTTATTTCCTAACTTATAATCCCAATCAGGTCTTTTTCCACTTTTACCAAACTTGATTACATGACACTTGTCCACATTGAATTCCATTTGCCATGTATTACTCCATTCATGAAGTTTATTTAATTCTTCTTGTAGCTCTTTGCAAGAGTCTGTGTTAGTAATTCTCCTTTATATTTTTGCATCATCTGCAAACATATTCAGATAGCTCTCATTTCCAGTGTTACTGTTTATATCATTTATATACACTAAAAACATGATTGGTGCCAGCACTGAACCCTGTGGTACTCCACTAGTCACTTCTTTCCATGATGAGTAGTTTCCTCTTAGTACTGTTCTCATTTCTCTTTTTATGAGAAAATCTTGCATCCAACAAAACAGTTTGCCTCGAATTCCTCCTTGATGGTACAGTTTCCATAAAAGTCTTTGGTGTGGTACTGTGTCAAAAGCTTTTTTGAAATCTAAATAGATACTGTCCACACATCCTTCTCTTTCCTGTATTGTGTTTGTTACTCTGTCATAGTAGCTCAACAGATTAGTAACACATGATTTTCCTTTTCTGAAACCAAACTGTCTGTCTGTTATCATACTGTGTTCTTCTAGATGATTTACCCAAGCTTTTCTTATAAGCTTTTCTAATACCTTGCTTACAACACTGGTCAGTGATACTGGTCGGTAGTTGAGTGGATTTTGTCTATTTCCTTTCTTAAATAAGGGGACAATATTTGCTTTCTTCCAAATATCAGGTAGTTTACCTTGACTCAAGGATTTCCTGAAAATTAAAAATAATGGTTTACTTAACTCCTTTGCACATTCTCGTAGTACCCAACATGAAATTTCATCAGGACCACTTGCTTTTCCTCTGTCTAATTTACTTAACTCCTCCTGTATTAATTTTTCTGCTATTTGTATATCTGGTAGTATGTGTGGACATGCGTGTTCCACATAGTCCTTTTCAAAATTTTTTTCTTTTATAAAAACTAATTGGAAATTCTTATTTAGTGCTTCACAAATATCTTTCTCTTGCGTATAAGTGATTACCTCGTCCGTAATGGAAAGTATTATATCTTTTACTTTGGTTTTGCTTCTGATATAGCTGTAAAACAGCTTTGGTTGATCACTACTTTTATTTATTATATCCTCCTCAAACTGTTTTGGGGCTTCCCTCCTTATTCTTGTATAATCGTTTCTTGCCTGTTTGTAATTATTATACGCCCTTTCGCTATTGTGTCTTCTGTATCTATTCCACAACAAATCTCTTCTTTCTTTTGATTTTTTACATTCTGTATTGAACCATTTCTGCATTTTCTTATCTGCTTCTTTGTGTTGTGGGATGTACTTCTGGACTCCTATTTCATAAAATTCACAGAATTTTTTATATACAGCATTTAAATCTTGTCCTCTAAGCTCATTTTCCCAATCAACTCCTAAGAAATACTTCTTTAGGTCTTGATAATTTCCCTTTTTATAGTTTAGGCTCTTTTTGTAACTTTCATTGCTGTTAACTATGTCATATGCTATCCTGAAGTTGTAATTTAGTACTGCATGATTGCTTTTGTGTGTGTGTGTGTGTGTGTGTGTGTGTGTGTGTGTGTGTGTGTGTGTGTGTGTGTGTGTGTGCGCGTGCGTGCGCGCGTGAGCACGCACCAATATCATTAACATTAGAGGTTCATATGTTTCACTGGCCTTCGCGAGGTAGCTGGGACTCCCCCCCCCCTTTTTTTTTTTTTTCTTCAAGCGGTGAGTTCTCAAAATCAGTGGTCTAGTGATCGATCTTTGCTCGAGTAGTCAAACACTAACTTTAGCTGTAGCTCATTAGTTAATAGATGTTTACAGTCTCTATTTTTTTGTTCCAACCAATCATCCTTAATCTACCACACAATGATGTGTTTATGTGATGCCCGCGCGCACGCACGCACGCACGCACGCACACACACACACACACACACACACACACACACACACACACACACACACACACACACACACACATACACACACACGCACACACACACACACACACACACACACACACACACACACACACATATACACTGTCAGAAAGGCTATTTCATCAATTATTCTTCATCTGAGTGTATAGTTTCTCTTGGTTCCCTACACTGCAAGAGGAACGGATGGGTCTCAATATTTAGTGAGTCTCTACAGTTACAATATTTACCCAGTACAGCCACTAATAGCTGCCTATATTTTTATTTATTCTAAGTAGTCTGCGTATAGAAACTCATGTTCTGGAGATCTTAAGAATATAGTTGAAATCGGCAGTCGAAAAGTAATAAGAGGGTTATTATTAGCTGGTGTTTTCAGTGTCAATCATATGAGAGAGATGCACCACTAAGGCTCTTACAATTATTGCTCCAAGCTGCTTAAAAAATAGCATTTTGTAATTAAGTACGTATATATGGAAAAACGATTTGAGCGTTCCTGAGCAACTTCATCGCAAGACGCTTTATGCTGGAAAGTTACGAGGAATTAATACTCGCATGATCATACTTTTTAATGCAGGAAAGAAGGAACCAAAGGCCAGAAACCCACAATGTAGTTCCTTCCAAGAAAAAAAAAAAAACAAAATTGAGAGCCAAAGTCTAAACCCGTTCATTTCAAGATTAATGGACACATTGCGTTTTGAAAAATGGAGTACACAGGTGGTAGGAAATACAGACAGAAAACGACAGTTTCAGAGTCTACCTGTAGCATATATAAAAGACTGGGAGTAACGGTTAACTCCTGCATTAGTGAGTTAGATGGTAAAGGGATGAGAGTTTGCTGCTGGACATGTGAAAGTTCCTGCCGTAGTGATGGGGGGACGCAAGCAGACAGTTAAAAGGAGCAGTGGCCAACGAAGTTTCGACAGAGGAGGCAACAATGAGGCGATGAGACAGAGGTTAAAGGGAACCAGTAAGAGGAGGAGAGTAAATGAGACGAAAAGCCTTTGATTCCACCTTGTTGAGCAGAACTGTGTGTGGGGACCCTCCCCACACATGATTGTTGGACTTTACACATGGGAAAATAAAACTACATAAAATCAACATCTGTGCCAGAGTAAAGAAGGCACAGTCGGCTTAGCACACCTAATCACTTATAAACAGATTTTACAAGAAAGGCAATATGATCTTTCCAACATAAATCCTTAGAGAATGAAACCTCAAGTAAGTTCCGTGATGATGCCGGATTAACTTGAATATTATTTAAAATGAGAAGATATTCATGTGCAAGCTTTTGATGCCTTAAGGTCAGCTATGGTCCTGTCCACCATCCCTCCCTCTTCTGTCATGCCATGACTCCTCTCTTCCACCAGTTCCAGTGCAGTGTGCAGCCTGTCGTGGATATTGGAGGGCAGTGGCATCTCTGACTCAGGGGGAAAAATGTAGTCCATCCAGTCATCACTAATAGACTTTCACGTCTTCGGGCCTCAGCAGAACACTCCTTCCTATTAGCTGCATATACATCGAATGGAGGTCAGGCAGGCAGCACTGGGGCACCAGGCACTCCAAACCCAAGACGTAGGGATCCCCAGTGTCAACACAACACACAGCCAGAATCGTCTGCAGGATCCCTGTTTGGTCTGCATCACATGAATACTCAGCTGGGGGCTGTCCAGGACGTCAATGAACTGGTCCTGAAGCAGCACCGTTAGGAAGTCAGAAATGGCTCGTGGGTAGGCTCTATGGGCCAGACTCTCTAGGTCCTGGCCTAGTCCTTGTAGAGACTCCTCTCTTCTCTGTGTGCAAGTCCAGAAATGGGACCTGAACACCTCGCCTTGTTGTTTTGTCCCATACCCCTGCAGCAAGACCTATGCCAGCTTGTGGTACTCACCCTGACTTCCTTTGTCCTGCTGTGTAAGGACATCCACAGCAGATCTCTTAAGGCTGGTGGCCAACTGAACCGCACACTGCCGGTCAACCCATCCATTTTGAATGGTCAAGATCTCAAACTGGGTGCAATAAACCTCACAAGACATCTCGTCATGAAAGGCCTGAAACTTATTCTTCACTAGTGCGCGCATAATGCCTTGTACGATCCTGTGTTGACTGAGATGGACATATTAAGGGGCCTTGGGATTCATCATCTCACTACTCCCCACCACGCACAAGTCATTGGCACCTAAGGGTGTGGTGAGTGCTGACTCTCAACCAGACATTGTTCAGAGAGTTTGACCTTGTTATTCACTTCCTGCATTTCACAGGTCACTCTATCCTCCACTATATGGGAAATCTTTCTCCTCACTTTTCTTACCCATTCACTTGTTCTCTTTACCTTGCTTTTTACTGGACTTTTTACTTTATCTCCACTATACAGGAAACCTCTTCCCTTACTTCTATTACCTGGCTTCTTATCCTCTCTACCTTGCTGTACACCAACCCTCATTGTTGCTTCAGTTTCCTGGTCCAATCCTACAACTCCTCTTGTAGCTGGTGAAGTTCCTGTCTGTTCCCACTTAACAGTTCCTCTAGGCTTGCATTGTGTTGTATCTGGGCTACTTTTTGCTCTTCTTGCATTCTCTCTCAACACTGCCGGTATATCTGCAAGAGATACGTCCACCATTTGGCAGCCTGTCCTCGCTTCTCTATTTCTCAAGATGTAATCTTACTCCTGGCCCTGATTGTTACACTGTAGTGGTTCGTAGATAGGGCAAGAATGATGCATAGATAGGCCAGGTGGTTAATCAAAGGCAGATGAACAACTTTGGGTTTTATTCCTTCTAAACACTGCCGTGGTGCGCCAGCAAAACACTGAGGGTTTTCTCTCTCACATCAACTCTGTCCTCAACACACTACTATCGCTCACTGTCCGTTCACAGACTGTCTGATTATTTTGCCCCTCAATGATTACTCTCACTGTCTGACTCACTAACTCTGTCATGAACTCTCTGTATCATCGTCGGTACACAACTAACTCACTGACAGACTCGATGACTCTTCACTGACTGACTGTTACTGACTCTCTACCTTTCACTAAACGGTCACTGGTTCTCGGTCACTAATGATCCATTACACCCTGGCTTGGTGACTCATCTGAACTCACCTCAGATGTTGGACTGTCACTTTTTACACTCTCCCTTTCCCCCTGACTCCACCTACCAGTACTGCTCAGAACACTCCAGAACCTAGAGAGAACTCGCATTTTTTAAAATGCAATAATGCATGTAAATTTTCAGTCCACAATAACAATAATGACAAGAACTAATCCCTGAGGTAAGATAGAAAGAGAATTACGGAAGGCATACAGAGATCTCCAGAATGTTCCTCACATCTCCGGACAGAAATATTAGTATGATCCTACGGCACAAAAATTAATATCAGATAGGTTCACATCTCCAGATATATAACACTACCCTAAGCCTACCAGCATAACAGTATATTTCAAACTAAAGTAGTTATTTAGAGTAAGGGATGTCTGATGAAATGAAATCCTCACTTCCATTTACTCCACACCTCCATGACAAAATTCTGGCTACATCCAAGTGGTTGTTGTACATAGAATATCGTTTATTTACATTCATTATTTCCAATTCAGGATATATACCGAAAGTGGGGAACGATATCAGTGAAGGCCATTCAACAAGGTCTAGAACTGAACTAGTCAGACATAATACATAAGGATTACAGAGAGCAGAAACATGGCAGTGAAAAGAGTACATGTAAAGCAAAGAAATCATATATGCTTAGATTCTTCCTTTACCACTCAGTGCAAGGCCCAACAATGCAGAAAACGTTGTCTAAAAACTAAGCAGAAATAATTAGGCATAATACAGACGAAGTGATAGGTTACATTGGCTCATACAGGGTGCAAAAATGATCGTACTTGTATCATTTATGAATAAAGTTACACTAATGATTTGTAGATATCTTTTTTAAATATATACAATTCAAGGCCCAACAATTGTGAAAGTCGCTGAAACTCAGGAAATGTGATGCATTGGTGGCAAACTTATAGTCCTGGTATCAACTACGTACACAGTTAGATGACATGACACTCCATGAGGGAAATTTGAAAGCCGTGAACAAATACAGCGGTACACTTATACAGCAGGAAAAATTAATTCTAAAGTGGATGCATCTACCCAGAAACTTCTTACGCATTCCTTGGTGGCATTTACACGAGAAAACATCCTGGACGGTGAACTCCTTTCTACGGAGATCATACTCCACCAAAAGTTCGTTTTCTTTTTCGTTCTTTTCTTATTATACATAAGTATAGGAAAATGATGTCCTCTATTAATGGAGAAGAATATCCTATATAAATACGTTGATCTGTTCAGTAGGATGATTTTCTAAATTCAGTATTACTACTTCCAAAAGATTTCATTCAGTTTAGAACAGCTCACTGGTAATGAACATGCTAAAGGAGGCTACACTCAGGGGCGTTCCTAGAGTATTTGGCATCTGGGGCGGACCTATCCACTGGCACCCCGTATCTCCCACAGATGAATAACATACAAATGAAAATTCACTATACTAGTTTAATGTTCGTTTCAGAATTCAGGTGTAGTGAAGATTAAGCAGAATAAAATATACTTTCGGTCTAATTTCTGACAGAAATTCTAAAAACCCTGAAACAGTGAAATGAATAAGTTGTCATTCCACTAAATGGCACCCCCCTATGGTTGACACCCAGGGTGGACCGCCCCCCCCTCTCCCTTCCCGTTAGCACGCCACTGGCTAGACTAACTACTCCAGGGTGGGATCCGAAGTGTTATTTACGATGGATTCCCAGTACGCCACTGAATTCCAAGTACAATGGATTCCCAGTACGCCACAGGATTCCCAGTACGCCACTGGATTCCCAGTACGCCACTGGCTACATTAGCTACTCATGGGTGGGATTCGCAGAGATATTTATGATGGATTCCCAGGGTATCTCAGATTAGTTTTTGCTGGATGGTCCACATTAGAATTTTCCATCTTGTGTTCTTTCATCAAAAATACATCCTAGTTACGAGAAGAAAACTGCCATAGATGTTATCTGTTTTGGATGGCAGGACAAAGAACGAAAACAGAAGAAACTTTCCATATCTTCAGTTCTTCCTACAAAAACGGACCGTGGTTACAACAAAGCCTTGATCGTAAGTATGTCTGAGAATTCCACCCCCCGTTCGTAAAGTCTTTCCTCTATCTATCTATCTATTGCCAGACGCCTCAATCCCGTTTGGGGTGGCCACAAACAAATCGCCTCCACGTCACCCTGTCCCCCGCCATTTCACTGCCCTGCTCCCAACTCACACCCCCCTCTCTCATATACCTCTCCACCCCATCCCTCCATCAAATCCTCGGCCTCCCCCTCCCTCTTCCCCCCTCCACCTCACTCACATACACTCTCTTCGTCAGTCTTTCACCCTCCATCCTCTCCACATGGCCAAACCACCTCAGTGTGTTCCTCATAACGCTTCCTATCACATCCACATCCACACCACAACGCTCCTTTATATCCTCATTCGTCAGTCTGTCTCTCCATGTGACTCCACAGGCTCCTCTTAAATAACTCATTTCCACTGCTCTCACTCTTGACTTGTGTCCTTCCAACAATGTCCAAGCTTCACTTCCGTACGTTAGAGTTGGTATCACAATACTGTCATGTAGTAACTTTTTCACTTCCATGCTCACTTCCCTGTTTCTTATCACTGCTTTCAAAGAACCAGCAACCTTTCTTCCCTGCTGTACCCTTTCAAGCACTTCACCCTCCAAACCTCCATCCTTATTCATCACACTACCCAGGTACTTAAACGTACTCACATTTTCCAATTCCTCACCATCCAACCTCGCTGTACATTCACTGACTTCACCTCTCTCAAAGACCATCACTTTACTCTTCCCTACATTCACCTTTAGATTCCGTTTCTTACGCACTCTCCCAAACTCATCCACCAAGCCTTGCAGCTCCCCTTCGTCTTCACTCAACAACACAGTATCATCTGCAAACAACAGTACAGGGAGTTTCCAAACACTGTCCTCTCTCACCAGGGCCACTCCAACATCCACTACCCTACCTTGTACCTCTTTTATTACCCCATCCATGTACAGATTGAACAACCATGGAGACATGACACATCCCTGTTTCAACCCAACTTTCAAAGAGAAAAATTCACTTAGTTCACCATCCACACGCACTGCAGCCTTCGCACCATCGTACATACTCTTCACAGCATTCAGCAACTTCCCATCTACTCCATATATTCTTAATACTTTCCACAATCCTTGTCTATCCACCCTGTCATATGCTTTCTCCAAATCCATGAAAGCTGCATACAACTTCTTTCCCTTCTCTAGAAACTTTTCCACTAAAGATCTAAGAATGAATATCTGATCTACACAACCTCTTCCCTTCCTAAAGCCTCCCTGTTCTTCTCCAACTAATTTCTCTGTTCTTTCTCTAACCCTGTCAATAAGTATCCTACCATACACTTTTCCTATTATACTAAGAAGACAAATGCCCCTATGATTACCACACACTTCTTTTTCCCCTTTTCCTTTGTACAAGGGAATCATTATATCTGACTTCCAATCCTCCGGGACTCTACCTTCCTCCCAGGCCAATCTGCACATCTTCCACATCCATTCTACTACTATCTCTCCCCCATGCTTCAGCATTTTACCACACACTCCATCAATTCCTGGGGCTTTCCCCGATTTAACTTTCTTCATTGCTTCCACAACTTCTATCCTACTGATTTCTTCCTGTCTTCTCACCTCCTTCCTTCTCCCAGCCATTCCCCAGCCACTTATACTCGCATTACTTCCATCCTCTATGTTCAACAATTCCTTAAAGTATTCTCTCAATCTGCTCACTTTTTCTCCCTTCTCCACTAGTAATCTACCATTTTTATCTTCCACGCCCCTGCTAACTTCACTTCCACCCTGTCTTACTCTTTTCACCTCTTTCCAGAACATTTTCTTACAGTCCCTCCACTTTTCACTCAAATTCCTTCCAAATTCCTCATCCACTCTCTTCTTACTCTCTTAATAATCTTTTCACCTCTCTCTTTCTTTCTACATTTAACTCTCTCTTCCGCCTCTCAACTTCTTCCATGCCCCTATTTCTCATCCATTCATTGTATGCTTTCTTCTTTTGTGCCACAGCCTGTTTCACCTCTTCAGTCCACCACGCTGTTCCTTGCACCCCCCTCCGTCTTCTCTTCCTTCCACACACCACATCACATGCTGCACATATTTCTTCTGTAAATATCCTACACACACCTTCCACGTCTCCCATCTGCTCCAGTTCATATTTGCCCAATCGTTCCTCCACTTCTATCTTATACTCTGCCTTTTTCTCATTCTCTTGTAACCTTTCCACTCTCCTTGCAACTACTCCTTCCTCTCGTCTTTCTTGTGCTGATGAAAACACGTCTAATGATGGAAATAATGAAATAAAAAAAACACAGTCGAAATAAAGGATTAAATAAATTTCTAAAGTAAAAACAATAGTTACCTTTAATGTACGACATAATGATTAAAGTTATTTGTGAATTCTTCGCATTTGTACTCAATTTTAAGAGCAATCTTAAAAAATTAAATTAGTCAGACATAAGATAGATTAGTAAAATTATTTTTCTTTCACTAGTCGTCACATCCAGTTAGGGCCTATTCTTTATGGTATAAGAAAGAACAGTCAGAATCTGCAGCTTCCTTACCTTAAAGTCCTGTACGAAATGCTAGACTTTGCCCGACCATGAGTATTTTATTAATTATCTATGGAATAATTATAAAACACATGCCCAATCTTGACATCCTCACAGTTTGGACAAATATAATAAAAAAAAAATAATAATAAACAACAACAACAATAATAATAATAATAATAATAATAATAAAAATAATAATGATTATAATAAAGTAACAACAATAACAATAACAATAATAATAATAATAAAAATAATAATAATAAACATAGGTAATGTTATGCTGTTGCGACTCTCCTCACCTTTGTGCAGACCTAACCAAGTGCATAATGGCTCCCCCTGTATAACACAGAGACAGCAGGATACAGTGAAATCTCTGATAATTTTTTTTACCTTCTCATAAAAAAGAAAAAAACTACTTAACCCCGATGCACCGAGTGACCTGAGTGCTTTTTAGGTGGATGGAGGCCGGCAGGTGTTAGCATACACCGGAAGAGGATTCCTGCCATAGTTTGAACTGACTCATGTTTGATCTTGCCACCAAATGGTCCCGCCAGTTCACACACGTTTGCTCTAGTCCACCTCCGGACTTTGCCAGGTGTAGAACCAAAATTTCTGAAGCCTCCTCATCCGATTCCATTCCCACATCATGCAGACACCTTGCCTCATCCACCCTGCCAAGTCCCTGCCCAAAAGATACTAGGAAAGGGCTCAGTAATTTGTGTCAGGTTTATCTAGTAGTGGAGAAATTATCTTGGTGAGAGAGAAGCCAAATTCAGGTAAACATGCACATGCATGAGAACATACTGCTTCAAGTGTCGAAAGTCACTCACATTCTTCACTTCATTGCTCATCAGTGCTACCACCTGTGGACCTAGGAATGCTTTCATTCGCAAGAAGAAGAGTTGTTGAGTCATATGGTTATTAATTTGTTTCCCTAACTGTTCTATTTTCTCAGATATGAAGTTTTGAAAAAATGCTATTTTGGGAAAATTGCCCATAGTGAAAGTCTGCTCTGTAAATCACCAGGCATCTAGGCGTTAAAACAATTCTACCTGTCAAAAGGCATCAGTTCACTATAAGACACATAACTGTGCGTAATTTCATGAGTCTATACCAAATACTTTTATGAGATCTATTTTCAGATTCTTTGTGTAGGTTACATTGAAATCTCAAAAAATATATATTAAAAAAAAAAGCTCCTTAAGACACAGTACTCTGCCTATCAAAAGGCACCAGTTCACTATAACCATGTGAAATTTTATGACTCTATTGCCAATGCTTTCTGAGATTTGCTCTGTAAACTAAATGTCCCAGTGATAATAATATCCTCCTCTGACTTTGTCAGGTGGAGGGTAATATTAATAATAATAATAATAATAATAATAATAACCTTCCTACTTTCTCTATACTCATTTCAAAGCCAAAGGTGGCTGTTGTGTATATATACACAACGACTTATCTTGCTGTCATGTTCCTGAACTCGATTCTTCTGAATTCTCTACACTCTGGCTTCGGCTTTCCTGTCATTCTCTGACTAAATATATCTGCGCTGTTTACTTATCCCCTAATTCTACTGACTATCAAAAATTCTTCAACTATCTTACTTCTATGATGGAACACATTCTATCCATTTCTCCTTTCTCTGTAATCTTCATTCTTGGAGATTTCTTTGTTCACCACCACCTTTGGCTCTCCTCTCCTTTCACTGATCCACCTGGTGAACATGGCTTACTTCTACGATGGAACACATTCTATCCATTTCTCCTTTCTCTGTCATCTCCATTCTTGAAGATTTCAACGTTCACCACCACCTTTGGCTCTCCTCTCCTTTCACTGATCCACCTGGTGAACAAGCCTACAGCTTTTCTATCCTTAATGACCTAGAGCAACCTGTACAGCACCCTACCCGTATCCCCGACCACCTTGGAGAGAGCTCCAACATATTTGACGTCTTCCTTACAACTAATCCTTCTGTTTACTCTGTTAATCTTTTCTCTCCGTTCATCTCCTCCGATCACAACCTTATTACCTTAACCTGCCTATCGCTCCAGTATGGCCTATGGACCCTCCAAAGAAATGTCATCTGTGGCACGATGGAGGTGTGGATTGGGATGCCCTCAGGCAGTACTTCTTTGATTTTCCCTGGAATGATTATTGCTTCTATGGCCGGAAGCCATCTGAGTGTGCTTTGAGCATTATGGAGCTTATTCTCTCGGGCATGGAAGCATAAACTCCTTTCTCATATCCTTTGACAAATACAAGACTTGGTTTAATCACGCTTGTTCTAATGCTGTCCGCAACAAGGAGAGGGCCTATATAAGGTGCTGGAGCCAACCCACCCCTGAATCACATCTTTTTTTATATTTCAGCCCGGAATCGTGCTAAGTCTGTTCTTCGCTCTGCTAAAAATAATGTCATCTGTAATAAATGCTCTCAACTCTCCAACTCGAATTCTTCCAGCTCCTTCTGGCACATTACCAAAAACCTTTCTAACAACTTTACCTCATCATCCTTCCCTCCTTTTTTCTACTCTGATGGTTCTGTAGCTATTTCTTCTACTGATAAAGCAGATCTCTTTGCTCAAACTTTCTCCTCCAATTCCAACTTAGATGATTCCGGTGCTGTTCCTCCATCACTTCCCCCCTCTGACTTCCTCATGGCTGACATTAAAATTTCTTCAGCTGATGTATTTTCTACCATCACAGGCCTCAATACTAACAAGGCATATGGGCCTGATGGAGTCCCTCCTGTTGTCCTCAAGAACTGTGCTACTGTGCTTACACCCTGCCTAGGTAAACTCTTTTGCCTCTGTCTATCAACTTGTACCTTTCCTTCTTGCTGGAAGTTTGTCTCATTCAGCCAGTTCCAAAGAAAAGTGACCATTCCCAACCCTCTAACTACCGTCCAATTGCATTAACATCCTGTGTCTCAAAAGTTTTCGAGTCAGTTCTTAATAGAAAAATTTTAAAGCATCTTTCCTATCACAACCTTCTTTCTGATTGTCAGTATGGGTTCCGTCAGGGACGCTTCACTGGCGATCTTCTCACCTACCTTTCAGACTCCTGGTCATCCTCCTTTCGAGACTTTGGCGAAAGCTTCGCCATTGCACTAGACATCTCAAACGCTTTCGACCGAGTCTGGCATAAAGCTTTAATTTCCAAACTGCCCTCTTACTGTTTATATCCTTGTATCTGCACCTTCAGCTCTAGCTTCCTTTCTGGTTGTTCTATAGCCGCTGTTGTAGACGGCCATCGTTCTTCTTCTAGATCTATTAACAGTGGTGTCCTATCACCACCTCTCTTTCGTTTATTCATCAGTGACTTTCCAAGTTGTACACCTAACCCTGTCCATTTGTATGCTAATGACTCCACCCTTCACCTTGCCATTCGGTTCCCGCAACGTCCATCTCAGCAGTTACTTCAACAAACAAGGGATGAGGCTATGGCATACCTAATGTCTGACTTGGCTCGTATCTCTGGCTTGGGTAAAAATAATCTTGCTGTTTTTAATGCATCAAAGACTCAGTTCTTTCACCTATTCACCTGACAAAATCTTCCACAGGAGTACCCTCTAATATTTAACCCCTACACCGTGGGGATGTTGGAGCCGCTCCTTGCGTGTCTCACAGGGATATTCGCGCTCCGACAAACTTTTTAAAAATATTTGCCAAAAATCAGTTATTAGTCCTAGAATATTATAATTAAATATGCATATGGCACTTACCTTCAGCTTTTTCTTGGGATGTTTGTTGAGCCTTCGTCTAGAATCGTAGGACTTGTGGAGACTTCTGAAGTTGGGTAACGAAGTCTCTACTTTACACTTCCCGTCACCTCGTAATATGATTTCCACAGCCTGATATTATCACTAGAAACACTATTCTATGATTTTCAAGTAGTTTGGAATCCATACTCCCCCCCAAAAAAAAAAACACTGTGAAAACAATGTAAATTACGAGCGCGTACGAGCTTTCCACCCGTGCTCGTTCCCCGCTGGAATTCTGTCATTTAATATTCATAAACACACTTATACTTTATATTCTTATTACTTTATTACACTTATATATATCTACAGTATTTATCCATAGGTTTCCTTCAGTAATAGTAGTTTATTTTCACTCCAGGCATTCACTTTCTCGTTCAATAAACTACGTAATGTATTTTCAGTATTTACATTTCTATTTTATTTACACTGTGTTATGGACTGTCACTTACAGTAACTTGTAAAACTATTTTCCACTGTTCAATCATATTTACATCCATTGCTTTCACTTGCTATATACACATTATTTACACATTATTTACATTTCTACTTGCACTGTTTTAGAGTCACCAGAAAGATCGTAGTCACTGTCCATCATTATCATTGATAATAGCCAGTTCACGTTCCACAGCAGTCACTTAGCCCTTTACCCCTTCCCACACGAGGTTTAGGAGGGGTAGAGGTCACAGGGCCCTTTGAAGAGGGCTAAGAACAGCCGCGAATCGGACGTGGTTTCACCTTGAAAGACGACAGTAAACTGAATGATGTGGCCTAGGGGCAGGGAAGGGTTGTCAATGTCAGCAGCTAAGTTATATGCTATGAAATGATTGGCAGGAAATCTAGACAATACATAATAAACTATACCTCATACCAATTAATCTGGCCAGGCATGTATGGCAACACTGTTCCTGCCGAGATTCTGATTGGCTGGAGGTGTTTGTTCGATTTCGTTGTTGCTTAAATCGATACTTTCTTTATTATCAGATATGATGCTGAGTTTGTCAACAGTACAATCGTCAAAAGCAATAAGAAATCCGTTATATACTTAACAACAATGAAATTTGAGTAGGAAGATAGAAATATGAGTCAACATCAAGGTCAGCATTCGAACAATTCCTTTAAATCTCCGACACTCGATAATATAACAGAAAATTGAGGAAACCTGCTTAATCTAAACGTTGGTGTAACACACATTTAAATTTTAAGATCAGTCCGTACTGTGATAATAGAGGAGATAAAATGAAATAGTTTTCCTTTAGCCTACTTTGATTTTCGAAATTTTGTCAAACCTCCCTCCCCGCACAACTCTGTCTTTTCATTAGAACTTTTAATTATTCAGAGTTGTGGCACCGTTAAAGGGTGCGGACTGATCTTAAAATTTAAATGTGTGTTACACCAACGCTTAGATTAAGCAGGTTTCCTCAATTTTCTGTTATATTATCGAGTGTCGGAGATTTAAAGGAATTGTTCGAATGCTGACCTTGACTTTGACTGCTAAAATACTTTGTTGACTCATATTTCTATCTTCCTACTGAAATTTCATTGTTGTTAAGTATATAACGGATCTCTCATTGCTTTTGACGATTGTACTGTCGACAAACTCAGCATCATATCTGATAATAAAGAAAGTATCGATTTAAGCAACAACGAAATCGAACAAACACCTCCAGCCAATCAGAATCTCGGCAGGAACAGGTTGCCACACATGCCTGGCCAGATTAATTGGTATGAGGTATAGGTAGTTCTTTCTGAGACGAAACGTCAACTGCAGTGCTCTGTTATGGCCTGTATGAGATGTCAACTGTCATTCTCCCTCGTGAGGTCTGCACTCCTATGTTTCAGGGGCACAAGATCATCAGCCCTCTGGCGTGTATGGATTACGAAGCTACTGTGGTCGAGAGTCGCATAGACCAGCAACTCCAACAGATTAATGTCTCCATTAGCACTGTAATATTAATAAATATAAAATAAAGTAAAAAAGTAATAGTAGATGGTCGGTAACCACAGCCGTTGGCGTGCTTGGCCAACGGATTGTAATACGAGGGATAGTGTTAACCTTCCCATTACAACTCCAAATTGTGAACTGTGTTAGGAAGGTTGATTTTGATCTTCACAATATATTTCCCCAGTGGATGGAGGTGATTTTGTTTTGTTGTAGTAGTAGTAGTAGTAATGTTGTTGTTGTATGGTAGTAGTAGTAGTACTTGTTCCTGTTGTTGTTGTTGTTATGTTGTTGCTGTTGCTATTGTTGTTGTTGTTGTATAATAGTTGTAGTAGTAGTAGTTATTGTTGCTGTATAGAAGTAGTAGTTGTTGTTGTATTTTTAGTAGTACCATGGTAATAGTTGTTTTATAGTAGCTGTAGTTGTAACTGTAGTAACAGTAGTAGTAGTTGTTGTTATTGTTGAATAGTAGTAGTAATAGAAGGAGAAGTAGTAGTAGTAGTAGGAGGAGGAGGAGGAGGAAGAGGAGGAGTAGCCCTCACAGTTTAAGTAGCTCTCTGAAGGCCATTTTTTCAGTTATTAACTTTGTCCACAAATAAAAAGGAGACGTGGGATGCCTGTCACACACCCCTTGCTCACTCCATTATCCTTGGAGCACTAACTTCATTTCCCTAACACATCAGCTGTAACCAAACACAGTATAACACAGGCATCATACACCCGCTGATCATTAGCATATACACCACCCAATAATACGCAAAATAAACACCATATCACGCAATAAATAAGACAACTGCCACTAACAGTACATCAACCACCCACATACAAACCACCAGTAAGGCCAGGTGGTATATAAATGTGGCAAACAAAAACATTTTGGTAGGGAATCTCAGGGAGCGTCCACACGTGTACTCGACCATGTGTTGCTGACACAGCTGGCAACATGTTTGGATACATGTATGCAGCAGTATTTGGAGAGATGTCTGCAAACACGTTACAGTGCAGCTTCAAACCTGCCGGCAGCACAAGTGATAAGTGTGTCCATACGAGGCAGCTGAGACTTCATCATGATGTTGCCATCATGATCTGGACGCTGCTCTTCCCAGCATACAGTATTTGCATCTTGTTCGTTATTGTGCTGTTTACCTGTTGTCAGCACTTGTTCCAGCACACGTGTGGACGCGCACTTACAGACACCCTAGATGACACTGTAATGTAAATATATACACACAGACACACACTCACTGGCTGCTCGTGAGTTATTATCATAAAACATATTTTACATAATATCTCATCATACATACATTGTCAATCACAGAAGATAAATCAATAATTAAATATAATGATAGGTAGCAAAGTAATAATTAAAACGTTAGTTTAATGTATTATTAGTAAATGTAATTTTAATTACAATAACAGGAAATTTAGTCATAATACTCTAGTTTTAATTACACTATTATTATTATATATAGTAATATTAAGAGTAATTTTAATATACTTTCAGTACAAGAGAAGTAATATAAACTCTGTAATATAACAAAAACTACTTACTCAATCCACACAAAATTTCTGCCACTATCTGAAAAGAGAAGGAAGGAAATACCTGTACGAGATAGAAATGGTAATTTGATGACTAAAGATTTGGATATAAAAGAAAGATGGAAAGAGCACTTTGAATCTGTTCTAAATAGACCAATCCCAGCTGAAGAGGACATTTTGCCCGCCGAAAAAGATTTGCAGATAGAAACAGGGGATATAACTTTGGAAGAGGTAGCAAAATCTATAAAGGAGTTAAAGAATTTTAAGGCTCCAGGTGAGGATGGAATATTCCCTGAAATGCTTAAGGTGGAAAATGACGAGTTGATGAATGCACTTTTGAAACTTTTTAATGTGGCTTGGGATAATGGTGGAATTCCAGAAGAGTGGAAAAATGGAGTGATTATAAAAATACCAAAAAAGGGAGATTTAAGTGTGTGTGGCAATTGGAGGGGGATAACTTTGACACCTGTAGTTGCAAAAGTCTTTTCCAAAATCTTGTTGAACAGAATAGAGCCAGTAATTGATAAAATTTTAAGAGAAGAACAAGCGGGATTTAGAAAGGGTCGAGGTTGTAATGATCAGATTTTTATTGTAAGGCAACTAATGCAACAAGCTAATGAGATGAAAATGCCACTTAACATGTGTTTTGTGGATTTTGAAAAGGCGTTTGATAGTGTTTCACGTGGAGCTATGTTGAAAATTATGAGATTCTATGGTATACCACAAAAGTTTGTAAATATTATTAGAAGCCTGCATGAAGGTACTTTTTGTAAGGTAATGGTAGGTGGTTCTTTGAGTGATCCATTTCAAGTTAGGTCAGGAGTGATTCAAGGAGGAGTTCTTTCGCCATTGTTGTTTGTTTTGGTTATGGATTATGTTATGAAAAAGGTTGTAAGGAGAACAGGTGCAGGAATTAACTGGAAAGAAAATAAGAAGCTGATGGATTTGGACTATGCTGATGATATTGTACTGATTTGCGAAAGTATTTACGAGATGCAGAGGGTGCTCGATTGTCTGGTGGAGGAAGGAGAAAAAGTGGGATTGGTAATAAATTGTGGAAAGACTGAAATTATTAATATGAACGTGCAGAACCAAATCGATTGTGTAATTGGGAATAATGTGGTGAAGAATGTAGAAAACTTTAAATATCTGGGAATGATTCTATCATCTAATGGATCATTAAACAATGAAATTGAGGAGAGGATTAGACAGGCTTGGCGAGCTGTTGGAATGTTGAAATCTGTTTGGAATAATAATATTCTTTCGGTACATACTAAAGTGAAAATTTACAAGTCCATGGTTAGACCCATTTTAATTTACGGGCATGGGTCATGGTACAGTACAATTGCAACCGATCAGAAAGTATTAGGATTTGAGAATAAAATACTGAGAAGGATTCTTGGGGTAAAGTGGCAAGACAGAGTTACAAATGAAAGAGTAAGGGATATTACGAGAGTGGAACCAGTTAATGAATATGTGAGACTGTCTCGCTGGAAGTGGCTGGGGCACATATCCAGAAAAGAAGGTTGTTTAATACAGGATGTGCCAGAGTGGATTGCTAGAGGAAGAAGAGGTAGAGGTAGGCCGAGGGAAACCTGGTTGAGGACAATGAAAAAAGAAGCAGGAGAGGAGTGTTGGTGGGACCTGAAGGAGATGGCAAGAGACAAATATTGGTGGAGAGAGTTCATTGAGACCCTATGCATCCCGTGGGGTGCCACAGGAAATGACTGATTGATCTTATAACTATAATCAGTACTAATTAAACCGTGTTAAGTCAATGTGCCTTACTAAACGAAGATGCCCTTACGTTATCAGTATCGCGACAACACACCAGGACCAAGCATCACACATCACCTGCTGCAACACCAACACACACACACTGCCCTGCAACAGACACTACACCATCCTCACCCCAACACCAATACACCCAAACGTCCAGTAGCACTAAACAAGGCTGTATCGCACCATACCACACCACAAACATGTATCACACATCATCTGCTGTAACACCAACACACACTGTTCCTACACCACACACCACACAAATCTCACCCCTACACCATAGCGCCTAAACACCCAGTATCATTAAATAAGATTCCATTGCACAACACCACACCACAACCAAACATCACCCATCTACTGCAACACTAACGCATACGTTGTCCCAACACCACACACCACACCACTTCTGACTCATGCTGGGCAAGTATTTTGAATGAAGTCTCTAGTTACTGTACAGTCAACCAAAAAAAGTATTGGTAATTGTACCACACGTATCATTGTGAAATATGGACCAAGTATTGTGGTATATGCGACTCTCTGTGATTATATGTGCAAATATTGTTCTTGATAATTATTAGGACTAGAAATAGCACAAATTGTCATATATTGGGTTATATATATTTTGAAGCATTGTGTTAATAGATTCCTGTGCGTCTGCAAAACTCGCTCATTTCCAGAACCATCGAACCCCAGGGGTGCGATACTATTTTGGCTGACTGCACATTTTGCTACCCTGGTGGTGAGAGACATCTATAATAAGGATGAAGGCTGCTCCAGTAAGAGAGAGAGACAGAGAGACAGAGAGACAGAGAGAGAGATGGGGGGGTAGATCACAAAAATAGAATGTTCTAAGTGGTACGCCTCAGCGTCAAGAGGAAGATTTAATCTCTGGTTATGAACAAGTGCTCATGGGCCCTTCGGACACTCTTGCACTTGCTCCTGCGGAGGGCTCTCGTGCTGTGCGCTCGCTTTCTCGTGCTTCTATAGGACTACATAATAGATAGATAGATAAATAGATAGATAGAGAGACAGATAGAAGCAGGAAGTCAAATGATGAGAAGGTGTTGTGTTTGCGAGAAGCGAGCAGCGCTAAACGCTTACACGGGGGAAAGCTGACGACAGCGGCCAGTAAGGAGATGATTCAGTTAGCTGTCAGCAGTCCTCTCGTGAGAAAGATCTAGTCCACCCACGAGGAACACATGTGACACACCCCTGCTATACCAGAATTTAGGAAAGAGAGCTCAGACCTAGATTAGCCACCGAACAGGCTAGACAGAAGGAGACAAGCGACCCTATAGAGAGGTCGAGACGGAGATTAGCTTTAGAACAGAGAGAGAGAGAGAGATAGCGAGACAGGGAGGTAGCTACCCAGGACTTATACTATTATACCTGTTTAATATTTCCAAGACAAATAAAAATAGTCCCATACTATTCTTTACCTCTCCCGTCACTACATGACATCTGGTGGGGAAACTACTACAAGATATAAAAGCCGCTCGACCACAAGTCTAAAATATACTTCTATACAATTAACTACAAAGTCTTTATGACATTTGGTGGCAGCGGTGGGATACGAACCTCGTCTACGAATCAACAATAAATTCCTACAAAATATCAAGATTGACAACAACCAACAATATCAGCTCCTGCCCCCTCCGTCTCCCAGATCATTACGCTGATGCAGAGGTCAAGAGATCACTCGACGCCTTGCAAGTAGCTTAACGACAAACCAGCAAATCTGCGGACATCGTCTCCGAATTAAAAGCAAATTTCTACAAAAGCAACCGAGACTACAAGGTTAGCTTCAGTTCTACAAAGTCTACAGCCATCTACAATCAACTACAGCCATCTACAATCAACTACAATTAACAACTCTACGTCGTCTATATAATCTTCTACACGCACCTACAAGTAGTGGCAGTCTTCATCCCACAACGAATAAATCACTAGAGAAAAGGACAGAGAAAACTTCCACATAGAATAAAGGGAACAAACAAACGAAGAGTGAGACACGATTTACAACTCATCTTACTCACTCGTCTTCACTCAAGTTACTCATCGCTACTCATTCACTCACCACAGCTACCAGTGTGGGAAGCCGACGTCACCATGTGCTGAGATGACATCACAACGCGAGTCTGCCATGCCAAGCAACGTGTGACGGACACCAGGCACTTCTCACCCACTACTCATTACTCATTATTCACATAGCTCCTACTCATATTCACTTATTTTCACAGTTAAGTTGGAAATTCGACGTTCTATGTTGAGGTTTGCCTGGGACAGCCGTTAACCACTACAAATACCAGGCCATGGAGTTTCCTGAGTAATATCGTCCATCAACACACCACTAGAATTATCAAGAGATCTTCAATCAAACCTGTATTTTCTTCCGAGATCGACTTTTGTAACGACACACCTCTACGATCTGTATCAAGTGGGTAAAATTATACTTGCTCATTTCTTCTCAGTGCTAAAATTAGCTATATTCAACTTATTTAATCATCTAGTTTGCTAGGACATAAATAAACAAGAGGCGTATTTCATAACATCATATCTTAATGACAGGAATATTTTCGCAACCACCCACGTTAATACCAGATGACACACAAATTGCCACAACATCAGACTCACAATTAAGAGACAGCCCACCCATTGTACAACCCACACCACACGTTATAGATAAGGAAACAAATACGGGAGTTTCGGATGATGAGTGGGAAACCCTTCAGATGTTGAGAGTATCGACTTCGCAGCTGCCTTAAATACGTATGCCAATATACTTAACAGGGTTCACCGGTCCGGTCATACATATTCTACCATTCCCTCACATAACGATAAACTCGTACAAGTTGAATTAACAGGGCAATCATTAAAGATGAATCAAGAAACAAATACTGCTGATCTAAAAACCACACCTCACGTTTTTGTGTATCACGAGGATAAGACTGCCCCAAAATTCTCTGGCACAGACAAGGATCGCATTGATGTCATTTCATTAATCAGTCAGTGCGAACAAATGTTCATCAAGCGCCACATACTAGATGAACAAGAGAAAATTGCTATTTTTTCATCTTGCATAAGCCAGGAAAGATGTCCAGCAAGCAATTTATTGCGCTCCGATAAGCTACATCGTGCTAGGACATATGATGAATTTAAAACTGAATTTCTGAAGAAATTTTCTGGAGGTATGAACTTCTTGCCAGGTATAATTCCAGAATTACATAAAATTGTAGATCTTGTAAGGGAGCACACTACAAACCATGTGCTCAGTGAAATAACTGCTGATGTCTCCACAATCAAGAGAACCCTATTAGCTACTCTGGAGAATTCTAAGTGGATAACAGATGATGGAAAGATGTCCCCAGACCTCGTCGTGGACATCATTGGTTATGTAGCTGCCTTGTGTAAATTACCTGATAGAACCCTTAAGATCGCCAAAACAATCGCGTACATCCCTGGAATGTGCTTACTAGACTTAATGAACGAGGTAGAGATGCAGTGCAGTAAAGCAGGTGTGGTCGACACACATGCACATTCTGGTAGAATCAGGGTACCTGAGACAGTATCAGCTGTGAAAACATCAACACCGACCCCAAACAGAGAACAAAATCGATCGCGACCTGAAATGAGGCAGTCCAAACAGACAAAGACGCCTAGACCTCGTTCCCACACGCCTTCCTACAGGCAGTTTCATAAGTTTTCGCGCAGCCCGAGCAGGTCTCGCGCTATCAACAACACTTTTTATGGGAAATCACCTCGTAGGTCACAGTCAAGGGATAGGTCCATTCTGTGTCATTACTGTGCAAAACCAGGACACACAAGGTATGAATGCTTTATCAAGGCAAAAGAGGATAATCAAAAGACACAAGGGTTTGGTCCTTACTGTAGGCATCATAGATACCAAGGGCACTGGACTAGTGATTGCAAAACAGTAGAAAAAATTGTGTCTATGTTCAAATCGGGGGAAGACCAAGTCATGACAAAAAACGAACAAACATAAAAAAGAACAAGGTTAAACTTCACATAGGAGGCATGTTGGGAAATGAGTGTATCTTGATACCAGCTGTATGTGAGGATCAAAACGTTTCCTTATTTTTAGATACAGGCTCTCCAGTGAACTTAATAACACATGAAGAACTAAATAGAATTCTTAAAAATAAAAAGAAAGTAACTTTTCTGGATGAAGCTGATTTAGAATTAAACACAGTAGATGGTCAAGAGATTACAGTAAAAAGTATGATAAGATTAAATCTCAGTTTCACAGAAACTACAAGACCATTCTCTGCATTGTTCTATATCGTTGAAAACTTAGCAATTAAAGCTCATATGTTACTGGGCTTAAGATCCATGAGAACTGAGAACATAACTATACTCCCACAAATGAATGGAATAGACTTTGATAATGAATTTATAGAGGAAATAACTTCAGAGCCCTCACCGATTGGTAGAAGAGAGCCAAAAAGAATTGGTAATATTAAAGGCTTAAACAAACATACACAAATAGATGAGTGTATAGATCCACTTACACCAGCAACCCCATCCTCCAGAATTAGTGACCCAGCTAACAGTACTGATTTATCAATTTTTCCAGCCCATCTCACTAATGATTTGGTTATACCACCTAATTCATACATGAAGGTTACCATAAAGAGCAAATTACGGAATAGTACTGTTCTTGTCTTAGAAGAATTATGTAAAGTAAAGGGATTGTCAGTAGAAAACGCATTATGTCATACGAACGACGAAGGGCTAACTCAGATATTCATTATTAATCACATGAATGGGGAAGTTCAGTTGAAGAAGGGAACTTGCATAGTTAATATTGAAAAATGTTTCGCCCCTGTAAAGGAAATAAATATTGGTGGAGTAACAAGTGAGATAAAATCTACGGATAGAGAAAGAATAAAAGAGAATTTAATTCACTCAGGTGAATTTGACGAAGAAAATGATTTGTTAACCCTGCTGGAAACACACAGGGACACCGTAGCCTTGCCCGGAGAACGATTAGGGTGTACTAACTTGATTAATCACATGATTAATGTGCACCCAGAAACACCACCAATTTTCGTACCAGCTTATCGCATACCACACTCCCAACGTACACTTGCTAATCAGTATGTCGATGAAATGTTAAAGCTTGGAATTATTGAGCCTTCAGTTTCTCCGTGGAACGCTCCCCTTTTCTTTGTGCCCAAGAGAAATGGAGAAATGCGTGCGGTAGTAGATTACCGTAAACTAAATAATCACACCATCCCAGACAGATTTCCCATGCCATTGCTAAGTGATGTTCTACAGAATATTGGTCCTGAGAATAATATATTCTCGACCATCGATCTCCTAAACGGATACTATCAGATTCCGGTATCTCAGGAGTCACGTAAATACACTGCCTTTTCAACAAACAGAGGCCATTATCAATATACAAGAATGCCAATGGGACTGAGGACAGCCCCTGGTACGTTCCAGCGTCTTATGAATTACGTATTGTCCGGAATTTTAGGACAAGGAATATTTGTTTATCTTGACGATATTATTATCGCAACGAAGAATATTAAGGATCATCTCAGGAAATTAGACTTACTCTTACAAAAGCTTAGTGATGCTGGATTAAAAATTAAACTTTCTAAATGCAAATTTTGCTTTAAGGAAATAAATTTCTTAGGCCACAAATTAAGCTCTGATGGTATTCACACCACTGATGACAAAATACAGGCAGTGAGAGATTTTCCTGAACCCACTACGACTGACGAAGTTAGACAATTTTTAGGTCTGGCTGGGTACTATAGGTCCTTCGTACCACAGTTCTCTCATATAGCCTTCCCTCTATTCCAACTACTCAAAAAAGATGCTGTATTCCAATGGGAAGAAGAACAAAAAAGGGCATTTAACAATCTAAAAATTAAACTAACGAATGCACCTTGTTTAGCATATCCCGATTACACGAAATCATTTCTTATTTGTACAGACGCATCAGTTAAAGGATTAGGGGCTGTACTGATGCAGGAAGATAAAAGAGGAAAGAATCAACCAATTGCATTTGCCAGCAGACAAACAAGAGGTGCAGAAAAAAATTATTGCACTACAGACTTAGAGGCACTTGCAGTGATTTTTGCATTACAAAAGTTTCGAGATTTGGTATATGGTTACGAAATCCACTTATTCACCGACCATAAACCACTGGTGGGTATGTTTAAAGAAAAACTCCTTTCTGGGAGGAGAGCAAGATGGAAATGTACAGTTGAAAACTACAGTGTACAAATACATTATATACAAGGTAAAATGAATATAGTAGCTGACGCATTATCTAGGAACCCGAACACAATTCAGGTTGCGGCGTTAGATCTCAAAGGAAATATCCCAAACCACGAGGATATCGCAAAGGCACAAAGACTTGACCCAGTATGGTCAAAAGTAATATACAAGTTAGAAAGTGGAGATGACATACAATTACCCAAACTGCATGTCCCACTTGAACAATTCACAATGGTCAATAATACATTATACAAAATTAACTCTAAACAACCAAAACGCCAAAGAAATACTAACCAGTTGGTAGTACCTAATGACATGATACCCCAAGTATTACGAATGATACACGACAGCCCACATGCAGGACACCCTGGAAAGGATAAGACATTCAACCAAGCCCAGCTATTATATTACTGGCCTTCATTACGAAGAGATATACACAATCATATAGACAGATGCGAATCATGTGCGAAACACAAAGGATACCCAATCACACCTGCACCGATGGGTAATTACCCAGTACCACATCAACCATGGGACGTTGTCGCTGTTGATTTACTCAAGTTGCCATTATCATACAATAATAACCTATACTTATTCGTAGCAACGGATCATTTTTCCCGTTATGTCATTTTAGCTCCAATTAAAGATAAGACAGCAGAGACAGTAGCAAAGGCAATAACAGATAATGTAATATGTCGCTTTACTACCCCAAAGGTATTAATAAGTGATAATGGAGGAGAATTTAATTCTGAGATCTTACAAGAAATATGTAAACAATACAACATTAAAAAGGTTAACGTTTTGGCCTATCACCCAGCATCGAATGGGTTGGTAGAGAGACAAAATAAAAGGTATTAGATGTGCTACGACACATTCTCAGTGAAAATTATGCGAGCTGGGATGATTGGATTCCCAGAGTAGAGGCCTCCATTAATGGGTCTATAAATAAATCCATTGGTGACACACCACATTTCATTATATATGGCACGGATAAAAAATTACCATATGAGCTCCTAGAAGGTGACAGCATGCCTATATACAATTACGATGATTACTCTAAACTCCGTTTACGTGAATTCCAGGACATACACAAAAGAGTACAAAAACAATTAACGATGTCCAAGGAAGAAATGACGGAGGCATTTAACAAAAAGGCAAAAAGATTCACCTATCAGCTTAGGAGACATTGTTTACGGAGTCATTCATACGAGAGACAATAAATTATCCCCTAAATTTGAGGGCCCATACAGAGTAATTAACATAAAGGCAAACAAAGTTTTAATTAAGTCACTTTCAAGTGGCGAGGAAAAACAAGTTCATATTGACCATTTAAAACGAGTTTCAAGGGAATTATCACATAATTATTCAGCCTCGGATACAACCGAACAGGTGAACGTACCTCAAGAAACCAAGCAAGAACACAACAATGATTACAAAAAGAAATTAAGGTCATATACCAAACAATCGAACATAGGTGCAACTATTCCAATGAAATCTACAGTACATCATTTACGAGAATTAAATATCGATTTAAACTCCTTCTATAAATGAAATAACAGCCAACCGTAACGCACATCATCACTATCATCAACCACAGCTTTATAGGAAATTAATAGATTTTTTTTTTTTTCGGTAGGTTACGATGAAGGGACTTATGCTATGGATTCTCCTATACATAGTAAGAGTATATGCGCACCTAGACCCCAAGCATATAGTACGACAAGGATGCCTCATAGCTCCAACGGCCACGACTACAATCGTCAAGGATGTCATGAGTACTGAAATAAGTCTAGATTACTTGTATGACTTACCTACTTATATAGAAAGACTTGCGACGCCGATGCGAACTCTGGACTTCAAGATAGGGAATTATGTTTCACAATCACATATCACCAAGGAAGTGGATGAAATGGTGAAGTTAGCGAAATGGAAACTAGAACAGGCGAAGTCAACTATGCTCGTCATGATCCAAGATCTCCCATCTTCTGGAACAGAGGTGCTGAGCGACAGGAACAACATCACACGTACTCGCCAAAAGCGCGGTTTGTTCGATCTGGGCGGCGCAATTCTTGGGAACATCTTTGGATTGGCTACAGAGGATGACCTTAAAGAAATAAACAAAAAATTTAATAAGATAGCTCAGGTACTAACATACCAAGATAAATTCATCACAGGACAGAACTTGGCAATGAAAACAATTGTGAAAAATCTGAAACAAGCAGAAAAACGTAGCTCTCGAGAGTATAGATAAAATAAATAACTTGGAGGGTAACGTTACCCTTTTTCCAGCACTTCTCCATCATCACAGAACATATTGACACGATTCTACTACAATTAGAGAACACTAGAGAACATTTCAGGGCACTTATGCAAGGAATTTCGAATGCTGGTGATGGCAAGATCACAAATGACTTACTCCCAGTTCATGAGCTACGTCAGATAGTTAGTCAAGGCATACATACACATAAATTGAAGCCATTGTTCCGCAGTAGGGAATTTATGCAATATTACCCGTACTTGGAAGCAACACTAACACCAACATCAGTGATAGTTCATGTACCATTCATCACGGAAGACCTGTTCACAGTATACCAAATACACCCCTTCCCCTATAGAAACAACAACACTTTAGTCATCATCAACATCAACACAGACACCGAACTCATCATGGTCTCCAAGAGACGAGACACTGTCACTTTCGCAAGTGAGTCAACGATTGAGCGAAAGTGCCGCACATCCTTACATGCTGTTCATCTTTGTCCTGCGTACATTTTCACGTTTCAGCCTACTGATACGGTCCCTTGTGAAATGGCTATCATCAGCAATAACAATATTCATCATCATTGCAACTTCACTTTTGCTCCAGATAAACTTGTACACCATCAACGCATTGGACACTCGCAGTTTTTTTATTTCCCTCATAACACATCAGTTTACATAGTCTGTCCAGATATACCACCATCTCATACATCAGCCTCAGGATTATACATAGCACCAGACTACTGTGCGGTATTTACACCATCCATGTCTACTTTTTCCACCATCAATCACTACGCCATCCTCAATCATACACACAAACATTTCCACCCACTGCCTGATATGGACTTAAACATGAGCACAAGTATTAAGTTGACTTCACCTAAGTTTGAAACTATGCAGCTGATCAATGAAACAATGAAGCCCTGGGAAGATTTGAGTTTGAGTATGTTCAACCCATATTATGTGTATAGCCAAGCACCTTCTGTCTTCATAATTATCTGCATTGTGGTTGCAGTAATGCTGTTGGCCATGCACAGAATGCATGCAAGAATTGCTAATTTGGAGTCATTGTTTAGTGGGGGGAGAGTTAACATCACAGTTAACCACCCTGAATGAAGTGTATATATTTTGTATATAGTATTAATTATATATATAAAAAAAAAATAATAATAATAATATTAATAATAATAATAACACAAAGAAGAATGACCCATATATGGCAGACCAGTACCATTATCTTTAAATGAAATATTAGTAACTCTTACAATAATCTTAATTTTAAACTATTTTTATTCTTGCATGTATGCATTTCACTATAATAACCCAAGTACATACTGTATTACAGTTAAATAATTTACTTTAATGCATTTATTCCAATATGTATTCAACTTATTTAAAATGTAATATTACTGAATAATCACTATTTACTATGAATAATATATGTATACAATATTCATACAATTATGTTACTTTACAATATTATGTATTTCACTTAATTAGCTTATAAGTTCATTATAATGTGTATGTAGTATGTATTAATATATATTAACTATTAAATGTCGATGGTACGTCATTTTCATGCGGCCGAGCAAATATAGGACTACATAATAGATAGATAGATAAATAGATAGATAGAGAGACAGATAGAAGCAGGAAGTCAAATGATGAGAAGGTGTTGTGTTTGCGAGAAGCGAGCAGCGCTAAACGCTTACACGGGGGAAAGCTGACGACAGCGGCCAGTAAGGAGATGATTCAGTTAGCTGTCAGCAGTCCTCTCGTGAGAAAGATCTAGTCCACCCACGAGGAACACATGTGACACACCCCTGCTATACCAGAATTTAGGAAAGAGAGCTCAGACCTAGATTAGCCACCGAACAGGCTAGACAGAAGGAGACAAGCGACCCTATAGAGAGGTCGAGACGGAGATTAGCTTTAGAACAGAGAGAGAGAGAGAGATAGCGAGACAGGGAGGTAGCTACCCAGGACTTATACTATTATACCTGTTTAATATTTCCAAGACAAATAAAAATAGTCCCATACTATTCTTTACCTCTCCCGTCACTACATGACATCTGGTGGGGAAACTACTACAAGATATAAAAGCCGCTCGACCACAAGTCTAAAATATACTTCTATACAATTAACTACAAAGTCTTTATGACACTTCACTCTCATTTCCTCGTGCTTCTCACTCGTTTCCTCGACTTTGCACGTGCGTTGCAATCATTTCAGGTGATCCAAGTCACGTTTATGTGCTGTTCTAGTCTAACGTTGTCACTATCGGCCATCAAGGCGACATCGAAGGGCCCATGATGGTCCGTTTATGTGCTGTTCTAATCTAACATTGTCACTTGGATTTTTTTGCAGCTGACCAATTGATCGT
This sequence comes from Coenobita brevimanus, assembly GCF_032717465.1. Taxonomy (NCBI): domain Eukaryota; kingdom Metazoa; phylum Arthropoda; class Malacostraca; order Decapoda; family Coenobitidae; genus Coenobita; species Coenobita brevimanus. Next base: position 8,423,201 of record NC_136987.1, on the reverse strand, counting down.
GTTATTTACAGCTTCGGGAATGGAACCCAAGTTGTCTGCACACAAGTCCGAGATATTAACCACTCGACCACGGCAACCGACCAGGCGCCGGGAGCGGCGTTTTTTGGTCAAAATTTGATTGCTCATTATATATAGTAAAAGTTTTTCAATCGTGATGGGACCAAGTTTTTTCACATCAGCGAATTTTTTGCCAATTTTGGTGCAATTTGAATTTGTAGTTTCGACTGCCCAAAATACACACACACACACACACACACACACAGAGGGATTCAATCTAGGCGGACGTGCGTCACCGGCGCTCCGTACCAAATCATCACGGCCAGTGGCATTACCTAAATTTGTATCTTTGTATGAGTCAAGCTCAGTACCAGGTTAGACTAAATGATTGTTCATTATTAAAAGGAAAAAAATAAGTTTAAACAAGACTTGTTCAAACAGGAAATAGAACCAAGACGAAAGAATACACTGAGTCATCTCTGAGGTTTGTTTAGACTACAACAACACGGAGATTGTAAGTACATGCTTTGCACTTTAAATATTGCAAAATGGATACATACTTTAGTAAAACAAATTTGGAAAAGAAAAGGGATAAAGGTAAAAAGCAAAATGATGATTTCTACCAAGAACTGGTTGAAGTAGAGACTCACAATAGACTGGTCGAACGTGTAAACAAACTAGAAATAGCTTTCAAAAATGAAATTGATGAAATAAAGAAGCAGATGCACTTGCAAAAGGAAGAAATAGAAAAACTAGGAAGGGAGGCCAATAAGAAAAACACAACCATCAGTGAACTAACAGTGGAACTGAGAACACTTAGGGAGAAAATGAGTGAAATGGCAAGTACAATAGTCAATCACGAGAGTGTTATGGAAGAGTTCAAAAATGACACAGAGACAATTAGGCAAGTTAGTAGTCTTATTGACCGAGCAGTGATATTGAGGAGAAGATAACACAAGTGAATGAAGCTGTGCAAAGCTACAAAAATGATGTAGAAACCACGTATGCTGAAATGGTGAAAGTAAAGAAAGACTTAGAAACAAGGGTGGAGGAAAAAAGCATCAAAAAGGAGGTGAAAAGAATAATCAAAAACAATCCAAAGATAGTCAGAGATTCAGTAGAGATAAACAAATCAACAGTAATCACTGGTATAGACGAGAAAGAAGTTAAAAATAAGATCACAAGAGACAAAAAGGAGATGACAAATGTAATGAACTTACTGAAAGAAGTATCAGAGGAAATCTGTAGTAAAGACATAGAGGAACACAAAAGGTTAGGGAAATACGAGAAAAGCAAGACAAGACCTCTAAAGGTGACTTTCCAGAGTGTAAACACTGTGGAAGAGATACTAAAAAATGCAAAGAATCTTATGGAAAAAGAGGAGTTCAAAAATGTATGGATAAAAAGATGCCTAACACAAGAGGAACTGGAATTACTGAAAGAGAAAAGGGAGGAAGCAAAAACAAAAAATGAGAGAAGATCAGAAGAGGAGAAGAACACATTTTACAAAGTAATAGGATTGCAGGTACGAAAGTGGTACACAAACAGGATGGAAGAAAAAGGAGGAAGGTAGTAGAACCATGTCATGACAAGTATATAAACAAGATGATAAAGTTGATGTACTCAAATGTGGATGGAATGGTATCTAAATTACTAGAGATGAATGATTGTCAGAGAAAATGAACCACAAATAATATGCCTAACTGAAACAAAATTAACACCAAGGATATCCAATGACATACTAAACTTAGAGGAATACAATATATGGAGAAGAGACAGAAATTTAAAAAAAGGAGGAGGAATTATAATACTAAGAAAATTCTAAAAGTCAAGGAAATAAAACTAGATATACCATCACAAGTAGAACTGATTGCAGTAGAGATCGACACATCTGAAGGTAAAGTAATTGTAGCCAATTTGTACATGCCACCCAGATCAAACACATGGGAAAGAGACGAATATGAGGACCTGGCAGTGAGTACAATTCAGAGTATAAGATCATTGCTACATAAAATGGAAGAGAAATCGGAAAGAATTATACTAACTGGGGACTTCAATACAAATATAAATTGGAATACTCTAGATATAAATAGCCAAGAAAGCTGTTGGGACCAAAAGCTCCTGGATCTCGTATAAGAGTTTTTCTTAATGCAACATGTGAGGGAAACCACCAGAAAAAGAGGACTTGATGTACCTTCAGTGCTAGATCTAATATTTACTAGGCAAGAAAATGATATTGACAGTTTAATATATCACCCTCCACTCGGCAAAAGCGATCATGCAGTACTAAATTATAACTTCAGGATAGCATATGACATAGTAAACAGCAATGACAGTTACAAAAAGAGCCTAAACTATTAAAAAGGGAAATTATCAAGACCTAAAGAAATATTTCGTAGAAGATGATTGGGAAAATGAGCTTAGAGGACAAGATTTAAATGCTGTATATAAAAAATTTTGTGAATTTTATGAAATAGGAGTCCAGAAGTAAATCCCATAGCACAAAGAAGCAGATAAGAAAATAAAGAAATGGTTCAATGCAGAATGTAAAAAATCAAAAGAAAGAAGAGATTTGTTGTGGAATAGATACAGAAGACACAATAGTGAAAGGTCGTATAATAATTACAAACAGGCAAGAAACAACTATACAAGAATAAAGAGGGAAGCCCCAAAACAGTTTGAGGAGGATATAATAAATAAAAGTAGTGATCAACCAAAGCTGTTTTACAGCTATATCAGAAGCAAAACCAAAGTAAAAGACATAATACAATCCATTACGGACGAGGGAATCACTTATACACACGAGAAAGATATTTGTGAAGCACTAAATAAGAATTTCCAATTAGTTTTTACAGAAGAAAAATTTTTTGAGAGGGCCTATGTGGAACACGCATGTCCACACATACTACCAGATATACAAATAGCAGAAAAAGTAATACAGGAGGAGTTAAGTAGATTAGACAGAGGAAAAGCAAGTGGTCCTGATGAAATTTCATGTTGGGTATTACGAGAATGTGAAAAGGCGTTAAGTAAACCATTATTTATAATTTTCAAGAAATCCTTGAGTCAAGGTAAACTATCTGATATCTGGAAAAAAGCAAATATTGTCCCCTTATTCAAGAAAGGAAATAGACAAAATCCACTCAACTACCGACCAGTATCACTGACCAGTGTTGTAAGCAAGGTATTAGAAAAACTTATAAGAAAAGCTTGGGTAAATCATCTAGAAGAACACAGTATGATAACAGAAAGACAGTTTGGTGTCAGAAAAGGAAAATCATGTGTTACTAATCTGTTGAGCTACTATGACAGAGTAACAAACACAATACAGGAAAGGGAAGGATGGGTGGACAGTATCTATTTAGATTTCAAGAAAGCTTTTAACACAGTACCACACCAAAGACTTTTATGGAAGCTGTACCATCAAGGAGGAATTCGAGGCAAACTGTTTTGTTGGATGCAAGACTTTCTCATAAAAAGAGAAATGAGGACAGTACTAAGAGGAAACTACTCATCATGGAAAGAAGTGACTAGTGGAGTACCATAGGGTTCAGTGCTGGCACCAATCATGTTTTTAGTATATATAAATGATATAAGCAGTAACACTGGAAATGAGAGCTATCTGAATATGTTTGCAGATGATGCAAAAATACAAAGGAGAATTACTAACACAGACTCTTGCAAAGAGCTACAAGAAGAATCAAATAAACCTCATGAATGGAGTAGTACATGGCAAATGGAATTCAATGTGGACAAGTGTCATGTAATCAAGTTTGGTAAAAGTGGAAAAAGACCTGATTGGGATTATAAGTTAGGAAATAAAACCCTATACACATCAGAAAGAAAGAAAGACCTAGGTGTGATTATCAATAACAGACTATCTCCTGCTGACCACATCAGAGAGAAGGTACGGAACATGTATACACTGCTTGCAAATATGAGAATAGCATTCACATACATAAATGAAGACATGCTAAGAAGGATAATAACATCATTCAATAGACCAACCCTGGAATATGCATCAGTAGTCTGGAGTCCTCATCTCAAAAAGCATATAGACAAGATTGAAAAAGTTCAAAGGGCCGCTACAAGATGGATACCAAGTTTAAGGGACCTAAGCTACGAAGAAAACTAAATAAACTGAATCTACCAAATTTACAGGAGAGAAGGAAAAGAGGTGACATGATAATGCTATATAAGTGCATATCAGGAAAGGAGAAAATAGACATAAATGATTACTTAACATATGGAGAAGCATCAGCAAGAGGACACAGCAAAAAACTGCATAAGAAGAAAGGTGATAAAGACGTAAGGAAATTCAGTTTCCCAAACAGAGCAATTGATCAATGAATGCACTACCAAATGAAATAGTGTGTGCCAAAACGATAAATATGGTTTAAGACACGGGACAGTACGAGCTTGACTCATTCCTGTAAAGATACAATTAGGTAAGAACACCGCTCGCTGGCGCAGTGGTAATGTTCTCGCTTGCCAACTGGTAGACGGGAGTTCGCGCCTCGCTCAGGTTGCGAAAAGTTTCACTGACGAAATGGGTGGTTACTGTCTCCCTTGAGCAAGGGGACGGGTGTGTGCGTGTGTGAAGGTCACAGTCTTGCCCTTAGATCGGACTACATGAGCTCTCAGCTCCCTTCCGGGAGGGTAAAAAGCTGACAATCACGACCATCAAGTGATCCTGACCGACCCAGTGAATATTACACACAGTGGGAGTCAGAGATAGCAGACGTGGGACGTCGGCGCTCCGTACCGAGCCAGCACGACCAGTGGCATTACCTATATTAGTATCTTTATATGAGTCAAGTTCTGTACCAGGTTAGACTAAATGATTTTTCATTATTAAAAGAAAAAAAATAAGAAGTTTAAAGAAGACTTGTTCAAACAGAAAAGAGAACCGAGAGGTGAAAAAATGCACTCAGTCAGCTGAGGTTTGTTTAGACTACAGCTGCACGGGGAATGTAAGTACATGTACTCTGTGCTTTTAGTATTGAAAAATGGACACATACTTTCGTAAAGCAAATTTGGAAAAGAAAAGGGATAAAGGTAGAAAGCAAGATGATGATTTCTACCAAGAACTGGTTGAAGTGGAGACTCACAATAGACTGGTTGAACGTGTACACAAACTAGAAATGGCTTTCAAAAATGAAATTGATGAAATAAAGAAGCAGATGCACTTGCAATAGGAAGAAATAGAAACTCTAGGAAGGGAGGCCAACAAGAAAGACACAACCATCAGTGACCTAACAGTGGAACTGAGTACACTTAGGAAGAAAATGAGTGAAATGGCAAGTACAGTAGACAATCACGAGAGTGTTATGGAAGAGTTAAAAAATGATACAGAGACAATTGGGCAAGTAAGCAGTCTGATAGACCAGAGCAGTGATATTGAAGAGAAGATAACACAGGTGAATGAAGCTGTGCAAAGATAGAAAAATGATGTGGAAACCACGTATCCTGAAATGGTGAAAGTAAAGAAAGACTTAGAAACAAGGGTGGAGGAAAAAAGCATTAAACAGGAAGTGAAAAGAATAATCCAAAACAATCCAAAGTTAGTCAGAGATTCAGTAGATATAAACAAATCTATAGTAATCACTGGTATAGAAGAGGAAGAAGTAGAAAACAGAGATCACATGAGACAAAAAGGAGATGGCAAATGTAATGAGCTTACTGAAAGAAGTATCAGAGGAAATCTGTAGTAAAGACATAGAGGAACACAAAAGGTTAGGGAAATACGAGAAAAGCAAGACAAGACCTCTAAAGGTGACTTTTCAGAGTGTAAACACTGTGGAAGAGATACTAAAAAATGCAAAGAATCTTATGAAAAAAGAGGAGTTCAAAAATGTATGGATAAAAAAGATGAATTAACACAAGAGGAACTGGAATACTGAAAGAGAAGAGGGAGGAAGCAAAAACAAAAAATGAGGGAAGATCAGAAGAGGAGAAGAACATATTTTACAAAGTAATAGGATTGCAGGTACGAAAGTCGTACACAAACAGGATGGAATAAAAAGGAGGAAGGTAGTAGAACCATGTCATGACAAGTATATAAACAAGATGATAAAGTTGATGTACTCAAATGTGGATGGAATGGTATCTAAATTACTAGAGATGAATGATTATGTCAGAGAAAATGAACCACAAATAATATGCCTAACTGAAACAAAATTAACACTAAGGATATCCAATGACATACTAAACTTAGAGGAATACAATATATGGAGAAGAGACAGAAATTTAAAAAAAGGAGGAGGAATTATAATATTAACTAAGAAAAATCTAAAAGTCAATGAAATAAAACTAGATATACCATCACAAGTAGAACTGATTGCAGTAGAGATCAACACATCTGAAGGGAAAGTAATTGTGGCCAATTTGTACATGCCACCCAGATCAAACACATGGGAAAGAGACGAATATGAGGACCTGACAGAGAGTACAATTCAGAGTTTAAGATCATTACTACATAAAATGGAAGAGAAATCGGAAAGAATTATACTAACTGGAGATTTTAATACAAATATAAAGTGGAATACTCTAGATATAATTAGGCAAGAAAGCTGTTGGGACCAAAAGCTCCTATATCTCGTATAAGAGTTTTTCCTAACGCAACATGTGAGGGAAACCACCATAAAAAGAGGACTTGAGGTACCTTCAATGCTAGATCTCATATTTACTAGGCAAGAAAATGATACTGTCAGTTTAATATATCACCCTCCACTCGGCAAAAGCGACCATGCAGTACTAAATTGCAACTTCAAGATAGCATATGACATAGTTAACAGCAATGAAAGTTACAAAAAGAGCCTAAACTATAAAAAGGGGTATTATCATGACCTAAAGAAGTATTTCCTAGAAATTAATTAGGAAAATGAGCTTAGAGGACAAGATTTAAATGCTGTATACAAAAAATTATGTGTATTTTATGAATTAGGAGTCCAGAAGTACATCCCACAGCACAAAGAAGCAGAAAAGAAATAAAGAAATGGTTCAATACAGAATGTAAAAAATCAAAAGAGAGAAGAGATTAGCTGTGGAATAGATACAGAAGACACAATAGTGAAAGGGCATATAATAATCATAAACAGGCAAGAAACGATTATACAAGAATAAGGCAGGGAAGCCCAAAAACAGCTTGAAGAGGATATCATAAATAAAAGTAGTGATCAACCGAAGCTCTTTTACAGCTACATCAGAAGCAAAACCAAAGTAAAAGATAAAATACAATCCATTACGGACGAGGGAATCACCTATACACAAGAGAAAGATATTTGTGAAGCACTAAATAAGAATTTCCAATCAGTTTTTACAGAAGAAAAAAATTTTGAGAGGACCTATGTGGAACATGCATGCCCACACATACTACCAGATATACAAATAGCAGAAAAAGTAATACAGAAGGAGTTAAGTAAATGAGACAGAGGAAAACCAAATGGTCCTGATGAAATTTCATGTTGGGTGCTACAAGAATGTGAAAAGGAGTTAAGTAAACCATTATTTTTAATTTTCAAGAAATCCTTGAGTCAACGTAAACTACCTGACATTTGGAAGAAAGCAAATATTGTCCCCTTATTCAAGAAAGGAAATAGACAAAATCCACTCAACTACCGACCAGTATCACTGACCAGTGTTGTAAGCAAGGTATTAGAAAAGCTTATAAGAAAAGCTTGGGTAAATCATCTAGAAGAACACAATATGAAAACAGAAAGACAGTTTGGTTTCAGAAAAGGAAAATCATGTGTTACTAATCTGTTGAGCTACTATGACAGAATAACAGACACAATATAGGAAAGAGAAGGATGGGTGGACAGTATCTATTTCGATTTCAAGAAAGCATTTGACACAGTACCACACCAAAGACTTTTATGGGAACTGTACCATCAAGGAGGAATTTGAGGCAAACTGTTTTGTTGGATGCATGATTTTCTCATAAAAAGAGAAATGAGAACAGTACTAAGGGGAAATTACTCATCATGGAAAGAGGTGACTAGTGGAGTACCACAGGGTTCAGTGCTGGCACCAATCATGTTTTTAGTGTATGTAAATGATATATACAGTAACACTGGAAATGAGAGCTATCTAAATATGTTTGCAGATGATGCAAAAATACCAAGGAGAATTACTAACACAGACTCTTGTAAAGAGCTACAAGAAGAATTAAATAAACTTCATGAATGGAGTAATATATGGCAAATGGAATTCAATGTGGACAAGTGTCATGTTATCAAGTTTGGTAAAAGTGGAAAAAGACCTGATTGGGATTATACATTAGGAAATAAAACCCTACACACATCAGAAAGAGAGAAGGACCTAGGTGTGATTATCAATAACAGAGTATCTCCGGCTGACCACATCAGTGAGAAGGTACGGAACATGTATACACTGCTTGCAAATATAAGAATAGCATTCACATACATAAATGAAGACATGATAAGAAGGATAATAACATCATTCATCAGACCAACCCTAGAGTATGCATCAGTAGTCTGGAGTCCTCATCTCAAAAAACACATAGACAAGATTGAAAAAGTTCAAAGGGCCACTACAAGATGGATACCAAGCCTAAGGGATCTAAGCTATGTGTCACGAATCAAACTCGCGACATTTTCCTTTTGTGAGAAACCACGAACTTTAGTGGAAAACTCACTGTGTATCGTTCAGTTAACCGTTTCTCTCTCCATTTCGATGGTATACTTTTTTTCAAAACATTCGTCACTGTTTCAAAAGTGACCGTTCTAATGCACGTCATTAAGTGCTCTACTGAGCGATATTATTGTTTCTATATTGTTCGCCCCTGCTTGCCTCAACCGTTGGCCACGCCTTCTTCTGGCTGGCCTGGGCATCCTACCCCACACATCGAATTTGAGCAGTCTTTTATATGTCGCGATGGAGTGTGGTTCTGTGTTCCAGTAGTGAGAGTGAGAGAGGTCTTCTAGCACCCAGACTCCAATAGATATACAGTTCTCCAGGCTCCCACCCCTCCTTGGTGATACGCTACATTGACTAGTATTTCCTTTTCGTATTTTCCTAGGTTTAAGAGTTTAGCTTCTGAGTGAGCGAATGAGTGTGATCTCTTTATTTTGAATTCACTTTGAAATGTAACGTTAAATTTATTCCTTTGTAATCAAAAAATTTAAGTTCTTTTTCTTTGAGCTTAATGTAATGTAAACTCGTGTTTCATTTCTCCATACTAAGCTATTTCTCTATTAGCTCCTAGCTTACATAAACGCTTTGCTATTCATAACTGGTACTTAGGCCAATCTTGTTGTATTAAGCTTAAAATCCGTTGTGCCTTCTAGGAGTTAACGCATCAGCAAGAACCTGATATCATTAATAGTATTAATTATTTATTGTCAGGGGTGGTCACTTTCTTCAGAGGCTAACAGTACTAATAAACAGCAATTGTGAGTAATTAGTGTCTGCTGTGTACTGTTGAGAAAGTTTATAAATTCTCGTTCTGAGAGAATCGGCGAAGCAAGCCGGCATAAAGTAATCATTGCTTGATTTAGCACGAGAATTCTTGTTCTTGCTGTTCAATATTATTGAACATTATCATTTTTACTGCATTTATTTTAAAAACCCCGTGACAATTGGCGACCTCATTCCAAGATAATAACTCCTAGCTCTAAAGCTATTCACGAGATAATACTCACTTGTTCATATTTAGGTATTTATCATTAACGTCTATAGGCACTACCTTACTGGTGATTACTGGTTCATTTTTATTAATTTACATAATAGTTTTGACAGTCAGTTGTTTGTTTAGTTTTCTTTCTTTACCAGTTGAATTAGATAAAACTGGTCACCACTAACCTGTGCCTATATTCTTTATTTTTGATTATTCGCATCTCTCTTTGCAAAAAAAAAAAAAAATCGCAGTCAGTACTGAGTCACTAGTCAGTACTGAGTACTGAGTTAGGATCATGTCGACCAGCGTCTATGTACAGGAAGCCAAAGATATGTGTCTTATGGACCCAACTGAAATCAAGGAGTTCATCCTCTCTCGGTTTAATTACGAACAGCAGCGCGAGAGTGATGCTTGTGAAGAGCGTCGAATTCAGCGTGAGGAACGTGAAAAGGAGCGCGAATATGAGCGAGAACAGCGTGAAGACGAGCGAGAACAGCGCGAACACGAGCGAAAACAGCGCAAACTCGACTTAGAACGAGCGAAAACAGCGCGAACTCGACTTAGAACAGCGAGAACAGCGTGAGGAACGAGAGAGAGAACGAGAACACGAACGTGCCGAGCGAGAAGCACACGAAAAACAAATTTGAAATGTTGAAACTCAAGCAAGAGTCCTTGGCTTCAGACACGTTTGGTGCAGTTGGTCCAAGCTCCAACGAGCGTTCTCCCTGCACATGTTATGGCGACCCCACACATCAAGCTTCCCCCATACAAAGAAGGCGAGCGAATCGAGCCATATATAGCTCGTTTTGAAGACATGGCTCAACTGTACCAGCTGGATGATGCAGCTAAGTGGCTTCAATTTCTTAGCCTGTTTGAGGGCCCTGCCCTCGATATACTCCACAAAATTCGTGGAGACAATCTCACGTATGAGATGATGAAAGCTGCACTCATTAAGGCGTATGGTCTCACAGTAGACGACGCCAAAGTTCAGTTCATGCGAGCTCATCTCCAAGACAAGGAGACAGCTGTTCAGTTCCTCAACCGTCTCACTGCTTACTTAGGTGAGTGGATGGAAAAAGATGGGACCCCTCACACGCTAGAGGGGATAACTGACCTCATGCTGCGTACACAGCTAGAGAGGTCGTGGCCTGCTGAGTTCATAGCACGGCTTAAGATCTGCCAGGTGAAAGATGCCAGCCAAATGGAAAAGGCTGATGCATTCTTCTCTGCTTACGGGTACCAAACTCGTAAGCAAAACACCTGGAACAGCAGAAAAGCTACTGCCAAGTCTGGGAAGCCGTCTCAGACTGAACTCCACCAACAAGGCCATTCTCAGAATAATGGCCAAGGTCCAAAACCGCAGTGGAAGGACCATGGGCAAAACACTCAGAAACCTGAGTGGAATCGGTACAACAGGTACCCTAACCAGCAGCAGTATCAGCCACGCAACCGACCGTCGGGACTGTCCTTTTCACCACCAGCTCAAGTGATTAGGCAGGAGGCGGACGCAGCCTTCATTCCTTAGCAGCAGCACGGTGGTCACTTCCCTACCAGTATGGGTACTCCCCCACAGTACACTAGTCCCACAGCGACAGTGAACCCCCCTCCACAGATGGCCAATGTTCCATCTCCACAGGCAGTGAGTACGACCCCTCAAGTATGTAGTTCACAAGGCACCATGTTTGCCACATCATTTATTCAGCAGCCTCAGGAGTGGCTAGCTGCTTCCTCCACAGGCCCTCCCACAGGTGACAGTACCTTCCTTGTTCACCCAGGGTTTGTGGGAGACATTCCTGTGAAGGTCCTGAGAGACAATGGGTCCTCAGGTTGCTCTGTCAAGCAGAGTTTAGTTCGGCCTGAGCAGTACACAGGTCGACAGATCCAAGCTAACCTTATAGATGGATCAGTGAGATTGTTCCCTGAGGCATGTATCCAGGTGGCATCTCTATTTTATACTGGTACGACACTCGCAGTTGTCATGCCAGAACTTTTATTTGACCTAATCGTAGATAACATTCCCGGTGCCAAGGATAGTTGCACCAATGATGATGCTATTCAGACTTCGGCTGCATAAACGCGAGCCATGTCTGAGGCTCCAGACTGTGTCACCCCAGTGACCATTGAATCGCCGCAAGATCTGATGTGTAGCCAAATTGTTGTTCAAGAACAACATTCTGACCCGACACTTGCTGCCGTGCGGAAGAAACAAAAGGGTAGAGTGATAAAGTATTCACGGGGAGGTCGAGCCAAGTTCCTTTGCAAACAAGGACGGATCTACTGTGAGTCACGAACACCCGAGGGTGAGGTTCGACTGCAGTTTGTCGTTCCCGCTAAGTACCGCATAGCAGTGTTAGAATGGGGTCATTGTTCAGCCTCAGGAGGTCACTCGGGCAAAAGGAAGACCCAGGGCCGTATCCGAGTTGACTTTTTCTGGCCAGGGATGGGACAAGACATAGATAGTTTTCTGCGTTCCTGCAATGTGTGTCAAAGTACCACTAATCAGGGACATGTCCTTCCTGTGCCATTTGAAACCACACCCGTAATCTCTGAGTCAGTTGAGAGACAGGGCAGTGGTAATGTGGGTGCATACCTGACGTCTCGCCCATTGGCCCCACAGGACACATCATGTCCAGGGCCTGTACATACACGTGTTCTGTAGTTTAAGGGGGGAAAGTTCGAGAACCCGCAGAGCTGACCCGAGGCTGTGTCTGCGGACACACGAGCCCGAGTTTGCGTAAGGATTCTCAGCTGCCCCGATATTGTATATACATGCGTACTCTAGGCTAAAGGGGGGGAAGTTTGAGGACCCGTGTGCAGTCCGAGGCTGTGTCTGTGGACACACGAGCCCGGGTTTGCACAAGGATTCTCAGCTCCCCGATATTAATATAAGTACTGTAGGTTAAGGGGGACATTCGAGAGAGAACCCTGCAGAGGCGACCCGAGGCTGTCTGAGGACACACGAGCCTGAGTTTGCACAAGGATTCTCAGCTCCCCAATAGTAATATAAGTACTGTAGGTTAAGGGGGAAGTTCGAGAGAACCCCGCAGAGGTGACCCGAGGCTGTGTCTGTGGACACACGAGCCCGAGTTTGCACAAGGATTCTCAACTTGCCAAAACTAATTGTAACTGTAGAGTTAAGTTTAACCAGTAAACTACACGAGTCCTCGAGTCCAACGGCGTCCAGGGACTACGTTTCCTGGTTAATAATGTACCTAGTAAATTAATGGCGACCTCGAATGTATGAAGCTTAGGCTGTCACTCGTATTTTTCACCTAAAGCATACCTTTTGTAGCATGTACTGATTGCTAGGCAGAGAGAGTAATTGTAATGTAATAAGAATTTTTGTCCCATTGACAATTTTGATGCTCCACCTTAATTGATTTTGCAGGTACAGCGATGGGTGTAGCAGTTTTGCTGTGTGGGCCAGCTGATCGTCTGCTGCACGCTGCCACCTCTTCTCCTCTGCCTTCGTCGTCGCCATATTATTAATATTTACTGTATCATTTTACACGTAGGTACAGTTACACTACAACTGTCACACCTACACCATGTATCACATACACCACGCTACACAACAATTAGTTGCCAGTGTAAATGTAGCGAACTTTTGCTCAGTTTGACCTGAGTACAGGATTTTCACCATCGTCACGGAGTTTTTTCCCTCAAGCTTGACTCTATTAACGTAAATACGAGGTTTTTATGCTCATTGGCGATAGTGATTTTCTCCTGTAGCAGGATAGCACACACATCACAGTGTGAATCTTGTGTGACTGAGTTAGGATGTGTACATAAATATATATATATATATATATATACATATATATATATATATATATATATATATATATATATATATATATATATATATATATATCCGCAATTTTTTTCCCATAAGGAAAAAATTTCATTTTGAAGGGGCGTAATGTCACGAATCAAACTCGTGACATTTTCCTTTTGTGAGAAACCACGAACTTTAGTGGAAAACTCACTGTGTATCGTTCAGTTAACCGTTTCTCCCTCCATTTCGATGGTATACTTTTTTTCAAAACATTCGTCACTGTTTCAAAAGTGACCGTTCTAATGCACGTCATTAAGTGCTCTACTGAGCGATATTATTGTTTCTATATTGTTCGCCCCTGCTTGCCTCAACCGTTGGCCATGCCTTCTTCTGGCTGGCTGGGCATCCTACCCCACACATCGAATTTGAGCAGTCTTTTATATGTCGCGACGGAGTGTGGTTCTGTGTTCCAGTAGTGAGAGTGAGAGAGGTCTTCTAGCACCCAGACTCCACTAGATCTACAGTTCTCCAGGCTCCCACCCCTCCTTGGAGATAGGCTACATTGACCAGTATTTCCTTTTCGTATTTTCCTAGGTTTAAGAGTTTAGCTTCTGAGTGAGCGAGTGAGTGCGATCTCTTTATTTTGAATTCACTTTGAAATGTAACGTTAAATTTATTCCTTTGTAATCAATAAATTTAATAGTTCTTTTTCGTTGAGCTTAATGTAATGTAAACTCGTGTTTCATTTCTCCATACTAAGCTATTTCTCTATTAGCTCCTAGCTTGCGTCAATGCTTTTCTATTCATAACTGGCACTTAGGCCAGTCTTGTTGTATTAAGCTTAAAATCCGTTGTGCCTTCTAGGAGTTAACGCATCAGCAAGAACCTGATATCATTAATAGTATTAATTATTTATTGTCAGGGGTGAAGTCACTTTCTCCAGAGGCTAACAGTACTAATAAACAGCAACTGTGAGTAATTAGTCTCTGCTGTGTACCGTTGAGAAAGTTTATAAATTCTCGTTCTGAGAGAATCGGCGAAGCAAGCCGGCATAAAGTAATCATTGCTTGATTTAGCACGACAATTCTTGTTCCTGCTGTTCAGTATTATTGAACATTATCATTTAAAAACTGCATTTATTTTAAAAACCCTGTGACTCTACGAAGAAAGACTAAATAAACTGAATCTACCAACACTACAGGAAAGAAGGAAAAGAGGTAACATGATAATGCTATATAAATGCATATCAGGGAAGGAGAAAATAGACATAAATGATTACTTAACATATGGGGAAGCATCAGTGTCACGGGGTTTTTATAATACCACGGTAATTTTGAAATAAATGCTTAAATATTATTTAATTGATAATAATATTCAATAATATTGAAGAGCAGAGACAATGATTGTCTTGCTACACCAAGCAACGATTACTTTACGCTGACTTGCTACGATTCTCTAAGAACGAGAATTTATAAATTTTCTCAACAGTACACAGCAGACTAATTACTCACAATTGCTGAATTACTGTACTGTTAGCCTCTGGAGAAAGTTACTTCACCCCTGACAATAAATAACTAATACTAATAATAATAATCAGGTCCTTGCTGATGCTTAACTCCTATGGCACAACGGATTTTAAGTTAATACAACAAGACTGGTCTAAGTACCAGTTATGAAAGCAAACGTTTATGCAAGCTAGGAGCTATATGGAAAATAAGCTTAATTTGGAGAAATGAAACAAGATTTTACTTTACATTAAGCTCAAGAAAAAGAACTGTTAAATTTATTGAATACAAAAAATAAATTTAACGTTACAATTCAAATCAAATTAATGAGACACACTCACTCACTCACACAGAAGCTAAATACTTACACCTAGGAAAAAAAACACCTTAACTAAACTCTTAAAACTAGGATTATACAAAAAGGAAATACCGGTTGATGAATGCTATGTATCACCCGGGGGGTGGGAGTTTGGATTAACTGTACTAGTGGAGCTTGGGCACTAGCTGACCTCTCACACTTCTTGAGCACAGGACCTCTCTCCATCACATCAAACACTAGACTGCCTTCAAAATACATTGTATGGGCAGGACGCACAAGCCACCGGAAGAAGGCGTGGCTAACGGTTTAGGCAAGCAGAGGTGAACGATAAAGAAACAATTGTATCGCTCAGTAGAGCACTTAGTGACGTGCATTAAATCGGTCACTTTTGAAAGTGATGAATGTTTTGAAAAGTATACTCCGAAATGGAGAGAGAAACGGTTAACTGAGCGATACACAGTGAGTTTTCCACTAATAGTTCGTGGCTTCTCACAAAAGGGAAATGTCGCGAATTGATTCGTGACATTACGCCCCTACAAAATTAAATTTTTTCCTTATGGGAAAAAATTTGTGTATATATATATATATATATATATATATATATATATATATATATATATGTACACATCCTAAGTCATTCACACAAGATTCACACTGTGGTGTGTGTACTATCCTGCTACAGGAGAAAGTCGCAGTCGCCAGTGAGCGAAAAAACCTCGTATTTACGTTAATAGAAGCAAGCTTGAGGGAAAAACTCCGTGACGACGGTGAAAATCCTGTACTCAGGTCAAACTGAGCGAAAATTCGCTACATTTACACTGACAACTAATTGTTGTGTAGTGTGATGTATGTAATACACGGTGTAGGTGTGACAGTTGTAGTGTAACTGTACCTACGTGTAAAATGACACAGTAAATAATATGGCGACGACGAAGGCAGAGGAGAAGAGGCGGCAGCGTGCGGCAGATGATCGGCTGGTCCGCACAGCAAAACTGCTACACCCATTGCTGAACCCGCAAAACCAAATGAGATGGAGCATCAAATGTGTCAATGAGACAAAATTTTATCATGTTACAATTACTCTCTCTGCCTAGCAGTCATTGCTACGACGTACATTCGAGGTCGCCATTAATTATAGCACACGATTATGGTCGGCAAGTTGAGAATCCTTGTGCAAACTCGGGTCTTCCATAGCCTCGAACTGCACAAGGGTCCTCAACCTGTGCCTTAACCTACAGTACTTATATTAGTATCGGAGAGCTGAGAATCCTTGTGCAAACTTGGGTCTTCCATAGCCTCAAGTCGCCTCTGCGGAGTTCTCACCTCCCCCTTAACCTACAGTGCTTATATTAGTATCGGGGAGCTGAGAATCCTTGTGCAAACTCGGGTCTTCCATAGCCTCAAGTCGCCTCTGCGTAATTCTCTCTCGAACTTCCCCCTTAACCTACAGTACGTATACTAGTATCGGGAAGCTGAGAATCCTTGTGCAAACTTGGGTCTTCCATAGCCTCAAGTTGCCTCTGTGGAGTTCTCTCTCGAACTTCCCTCTTAACATACAATACTTATATTAGTATCGGGGAGCTGAGAATCTTTGTGCAAACTCGGGTCTTCCATAGCCTCAAGTCGCCTCTGTGGAGTTCTCTCTCGAACTTCCCTCTTAACCTACAATACTTATATTAGTATCGGGGAGCTGAGAATCCTTGTGCAAACTCGGGTCTTCCATAGCCTCAAGTCGCCTCTGCGGAGTTCTCACTTCCCCCTTAACCTACAGTGCTTATATTAGTATCGGGGAGCTGAGAATCCTTGTGCAAACTTGGATCTTCCATAGCTTCAAGTTGCCTCTGCGGAGTTCTCTCTCGAACTTCCCCCTTAACCTACAATACTTATATTAGTATTGGGAAGCTGAGAATCCTTGTGCAAACTTGGGTCTTCCATAGCCTCAAGTCGCCTCTGCGGAGTTCTCTCTCGAACTTCCCCCTTAACCTACAGTACTTATATTAGTATCGGGGAGCTGAGAATCCTTGTGCGAACTTGGGTCTTCCATAGCCTGAAGTCGCCTCTGCGGAGTTCTCTCTTCCCCCTTAACCTACAGTACACGTGTATGTACAGGCCCTGGACATACTGTGTCCTGTGGGGCCAACAAGTGAGATGTCAGGTCTACACTTTTGACTGGGAACCAGGCTAGTCCTTGGATTACTCAAATCTCTGAGGATGCCTATCACGGAACCCAGCATACAACAACTGCCCATGTTAGTCAGCAGTTAGTAGGCGAGACATCAGGTCTGCACCTACGTTATCACTTCCCTTGATGTATCTCACAACAAGGTTAAACTGCTGTAAATACAGTGTCCAGCGTGTCAATCTTGCATTAGCCGTCTTGGTCGTGCTAAGACTAGTGAGTGGCATATGGTCAGTTTCCAGAACAAATGATGCCCCAAATAAATAATGATAATATTTTTTAACACCATCAACCACAGGCAAGAGTTCCTTCTCAACAGTACTGTAATTCCTCTCGGCGGGTTTTAGCCTACGGCTGTGGTATGCCACCGGGAAGATTCCACCTTCCGATTCCTGCATCAATACGGCACCTACTCCATCTTGTGAAGCATCAGTGCGCAGTATGAAAGGTTTGCTGGAATCAGGCAACTGCAAAATGGGCTCCTTGCACAACATATTCTTGAGGGTGGCAAAAGATCTCTCTTGCGCTTCTCCCCATTCAGTGGTGTTTGGAGCATATTTCCGTAGCACTTCGTACAACGGTTGGGCAATGAGAGCAAAGTTGGGGATAAAACTCCTATAATATCCCACTAGGCCAAGAAATGCCCTAACCTGTTTCTTGGTCACGGGTCTAGGGGCTTCTTTAACCTTCCTGATCTTGTCACCCTGACACCTGCAGTGATTGTTGCCAACAATATGACCGAGGAACTCCACCTCACTGTGAGCAATCTTGCATTTGCTAGGCTTCACAGTCATGTTGAAACTCTGGAGTCTACTGAAGACAATTTCCAAGAGTCTGAGGTGCTCCTCCAATGTGGCGGAATGAACGAGGACATCATCAACGAACATCTCTACTTCTACAATACCATGGAGCACTTGTCTCATGGCACGATTGAATACTGCTGGGGAATTGGTAAGTCCAAATGGGAGGACTTTATACTGGTACAACCCCCTAGGAGTAGCAAAGGCAGTGAACTGACGACTCTCAGGATGAAGGGGAATCTGGAAGAATCCCTTCGCTAGGTCGAGCTTCGTGAAATATCGTGACCCTGCCAGCTTGGAGAAGATGGCAATATGGTCACCCATTGGCTCAGCATCCACTTTGGTGATTGCATTGAGCCTTCTATAGTCGCCACAAATCCTGACTCCACCATCTTTCTTGCAGACTACTACCATCGGACTACAGTAAGGAGATGAGGACTTTTCGATAATGCCTGCAGTCTCCATGTCAGCAATTTCCTTATCTACTGCACCCTGTAGTCGCATGGGAATCGGATATGGCTTAACCTTTATAGGAGCATTGCTGGTCAACTCAGTTTTATGACACGCAACCTTTGCAAGTCTAGGTTGGTCTGAGAAGACATCAGCATACTGACAGAGCAGTGACCATAAGGCATTTTGGTCCCCTACTGCTAAGTCAGGGTTAAGTAAAACATCTCCGACAGTCTCTTCCTGATGGGACTGAGTGGTTAAGGGCTCGTCATCATGGTCATCAGCTGGGATCACCGCAGCTGCCCCGGTTTCTTCCAGTGGCTGGTCACTATCATCAGCTACTCGTAGGCCAGTCTCCTCGGGGTCTGACTCATGAGAAGCCTTCAACATGTTAATGTGGAACCTTTTACGAAGATTCCCCATCTGTATTATGTAGTTGAGGTCTGAAATGCTCTCTACTACATCGAATGGACCCTTCCACTGCGCCAACAACTTGTTCTGGGCAGTGGGGAGTAATACCAAGCATTTATCGCCTGGACTAAACTTCCGAAGCTTTGCCTTCATATCGTAATAAGCCTTTTGAACTTCACGCGCCTTGATCAGTTCTTCCTTAGCTAACTCGCACGTCGACTGGAGGCGGTCAGCCAAATCAAGGACGTAGGTGTACAGTAGGTGGTCTTGACTTCAGGGTCGGGTTCTTCATCGTCCCATAACTCACGAAGGACTTGAAGTGGGCCCCGGACCGACCTCCCATACACCAGTTCAAAGGGTGAGAATTTCAATGAATGCTGTGGGGCTTCTCGATAAGCAAATAGAAGAGGAGCAATGAACCGCGGCCATTCCTTTGGCTGTTCGGCGGTCATGTGCCTCAACATCTTCTTGAGAGTTCCATTGAACCTCTCACACAACCCGCTACACATGGGATGATACGGCGTAGTTCGTAAGCCTCGGATGGACAGCAACCTGAACGTTTCGTTCATCATTGCCGAAGTGAGCTGCGAACCTCGGTCGCTTAAGACTTCCTTAGGGATACCTACATGACAGAACACTTCAATTAATGCCTCAGCAACAGTGACGGCCTCTGTATTCTTAAGGGCCACGGCCTCAGGCCACCGTGTGCTGAAATCAACTATAGTGAGGATATACTTTGATCCATCACTAGCCCTAGGAGAGATTGGCCCAACTATGTCAACTGCTACTCTCTCGAACGGTTCAGAGATTATGGGCATTGGCTTCAATGGCGCAGGACGGACACGTCCCCGGTCAGTGGTACGCTGACACACATCACAGGAACGTACGAGCCTCGTTATTTCCCGTCCCATTCCTGGCCAGAAAAAGTCAGAATGGATGCGGTCAGAGGTCTTCTTTTGACCCATGTGACCTCCCATCGCTGAACAGTGACCTAATTCAAACACTGCTCGGCGATACTTTGCAGGAACGACAAACTGCAGTCGAACCTCACCCTGGGGTGTCTGTGACTCATGGTACAGCCGTCCTCGCTTACGAAGGAACCTGGCTTGTCCTCCCCGTGAATACTTGATCACTTTACTCTCCAGCTTCTTGCGCACTGAGGCAAGTGTCGAGTCAGTCTGTTGCTCTTGGACAACATCTTGACTACGAATCAGATCTTGCGGCGTTGCGACGGTCAACGGAGTGACGCGATTTGGAGCCTTGGCCATGGCTCGTGTTATCGCAGCAGCCGAAGTCTGAGTAGCAACATCTACGGCACAACTATTTTTGATGCCAGCGATGTTGCCTAATAGAGGTTCTGGCATGACAACTGCAAGTGTCGTACCAGTATAAAATGGAGATGCCACCTGGATACGTGCCTCAGCGAACAATCTCACTGATCCATCAATAAGTCTAACTTGGATCTGTCGACCTGTATACTCATCAGGCCGAACTAAACGCTGCTTAACAGAGCAACCTGAGGAACCATTGTCCCTCAGGACATTTACAGAAACACCTCCCACAGACCCTGGCTGAACAAGAAAGGCAGTGTTGTTGGTGGAAGGGTCTGAGGAGGTAGCAGCCAGTCATTCATGAGACTGCGGAACAACCGATGCAGCAAACGTGGCGGCCTGGGAACTAGGTGTCTGAGGAGAGTTCATGGTCGGAGGGGGACTTGTGAAGTGTTGGGAAGTACCTGTACTGGTAGAGATGGCACCACCGGGTACTTGTGGATTGAAGGCTGCATTTGCCTCCTGCCTCCGATACACTAATTGACCTGACTGAGGGTTACGTGGCTTGTCCTTGTATTGCTGCTGCTGCTGCTTGGGGAACTGCTGCTGGTTGGGGTGCTTGTTGTACCGCTTCCAAGCAGGCTGCTGTGTATTTTGCTCCTGGTCCTTCTGTGGTTTTGGACCTTGGCCATTACTCTGAGAACGGCCTTGGTGCTGGGATTCAGTCTGAGACGCCTTCCCAGACTTGGCAGTATCTTTTCTGCTCCAGGTGTTTTGCTTACGAGCTTGATACCCGTATGCAGTAAAGAATGCGTCAGCCTTCTCTGCCATTTGGCTGGCATCTTTCACCTGGCAGATCTTAAGCTGTGCTATGAGCTCAGCAGGCCACGACCTCTCTAGCTGTGTACGCAGCATAAGGTCAATTATCCCCTCATGCGTGGAAGGAGTTTCATCTTTCTCCATCCACTCATTTAAGTAAGCTGTGAGACGATCAAGGAACTGAACAGCTGTCTCCTTGTCTTGGAGACGAGCTCGCATGAACTGAACTTTGGCGTCGTCTACTGTGAGACCATACGCCTTAATGAGTGCAGTTTTCATCATCTCATATGTGAGATTGTCTCCACGAATTCTGTGGAGAATATCGAGGGCAGGGCCCTCAAATAGGCTAAGAAACTGAAGCCGCTTAGCTGCCTCATCCAGTTGATACATGTCTGCCATGTCCTCAAAACGAGCTATGTACGGCTCGATTCGCTCGCTTTCCTTGTATGAAGGAAGCTTGATGCGTGGGGTCGCCAGGACATGTGCAGGGAGAACACTCGTGGAGCTTGGACCAACTGCACCAGACGTGTCTGAAGCCAAGGAATCTCGCTGGAGCTTCAGCACTTCAAGTTCATGTTTTTCTCGTGCCTCACGTTCGGCACGCTCGTATTCGCACTGTTCTCGCTCGCGTTCATGTCGTTCACGCTCGTATTCGCGCTGTTCTCGCTCTTTTTCTAACTCGTGTTCGCGTTGTTGTCGCTCTTTTTCTAACTCGTGTTCGCGTTGTTGTCGCTCTTTTTCTAACTCGTGTTTGCGTTGTTGTCGCTCTTTTTCTAACTCGTGTTTGCGTTGTTGTCGCTCTTTTTCTAACTCGAGCTCGCGTTGTTTCTGCTCGTATTCGCGCTGTTTCTCACGCTGCTCTTGTTCATATGCACGCTCTCTTTCACGTTCCTCACGCTGTTCTCGCTCGTATTCGCGCTGAATCCTACGCTCTTCACGAGCATCTTTCTCACGTTCTTGCTCGTAATTGAACCGTGAGAGAACGTAACTCTGTATTTTCTCTGGGTCTGTGAGACCCATATCTTTGGCTTCCTGTACAAATACAGCGGTAGCCATGGTGCTAATTTATTAAGCAACCCGAAATTGAGTACTGACTGCTTAGCGACGAATACTAATAAACACAAGTAAAGAATACAGACACAAGCTAGTGGTGACCAGTCTTATCTAGTTAACTGGCAAAGATTAAAGCAAAAATGCGAACAACTAAGAACTCTCAATAATTAACACAATGGGTACGGCGGCTACCCAGGAGCGAATAAAAACGTCTGGCGTTACCAAGAATAAACTAGAGTTAAGTACTCTATTGATTAATAAAGCAAAAATTCACTTGCTAAATCAACGGTAACCACCAGTAAACTTGTGCCTATAAACTTTAATGATAAATACCTAAATATGAATGAATGAGCACTATCTCGTGAATAGCTTTAGAGCTAGGAGTTAATATCCTGGAATGAGGTCGCCAATTGTCACGGGGTTTTTATAATACCACGGTAATTTTGAAATAAATGCTTAAATATTATTTAATTGATAATAATATTCAATAATATTGAAGAGCAGAGACAATGATTGTCTTGCTACATCAAGCAACGATTACTTTACGCTGCCTTGCTACGATTCTCTAAGAACGAGAATTTATAAATTTTCTCAACAGTACACAGCAGAGACTAATTACTCACAATTGCTGAATTACTGTACTGTTAGCCTCTGGAGAAAGTTACTTCACCCCTGACAATAAATAACTAATACTAATAATAATAATCAGGTCCTTGCTGATGCTTAACTCCTATGGCACAACGGATTTTAAGTTAATACAACAAGACTGGTCTAAGTACCAGTTATGAAAGCAAACGTTTATGCAAGCTAGGAGCTATATGGAAAATAAGCTTAATTTGGAGAAATGAAACAAGATTTTACTTTACATTAAGCTCAAGAAAAAGAACTGTTAAATTTATTGATTACAAAAAATAAATTTAACGTTACAATTCAAATCAAATTAATGAGACGCACTCACTCACTCACACAGAAGCTAAATACTTACACCTAGGAAAAAAAACACCTTAACTAAACTCTTAAAACTAGGATTATACAAAAAGGAAATACCGGTCGATGAATGCTATGTATCCCCCGGGGGGTGGGAGTTTGGATTAACTGTACTAGTGGAGCTTGGGCGCTAGCTGACCTCCCACACTTCTTGAGCACAGGACCTCTCTCCGTCACATCAAACACTAGACTGCCTTCAAAATACATTGTATGGGCAGGACGCACAAGCCACCGGAAGAAGGCGTGGCTAACGGTTTAGGCAAGCAGAGGCGAACGATAAAGAAACAATTGTATCGCTCAGTAGAGCACTTAGTGACGTGCATTAAATCGGTCACTTTTGAAAGTGACGAATGTTTTGAAAAGTATACTCCGAAATGGAGAGAGAAACGGTTAACTGAGCGATACACAGTGAGTTTTCCACTAATAGTTCGTGGCTTCTCACAAAAGGGAAATGTCGCGAATTGATTCGTGACAATCAGCAAGAGGACACTGCAAAAAAACTGAATAAGAAGAGAGGTGATAAAAACGTAAGGAAATTCAGTTTCCCAAACAGAGCAATTGATTAGTGGAATGCACTACCGAATGAAATAGTGTGTGTCAAAACAATTCACAAATTTAAGGATATTTACGATAAATATGGTTTAAGACACGGGACAGTACGAGCTTGACTCATTCTTGTAAAGACACAATTAGTTAAGAACAATTAGGTAAGAACACACACACGGCTACTGCTATAGTATATTAGAAGGAGAGAGAGAGAGAGAGAGAGAGAGAGAGAGAGAGAGAGAGAGAGAGAGGTGAAATATGTTTTGGTCACTTCTCGACTCCTTCATTTCATCGACTTCTCTCTAACCATCACCTTATAAAGAACAAACAACCAGAATATTTTCCTTACAACTCACCTTATGGAAAATATGTAAGCCAAAACAATGTACAGACAACCCTAACTCTAAATCATGGATATACTTCAAATTATCAAAACTTTTTCCCATAATCAGTACTGTTAATCAGACATACTGCAAATTAGCCTTATAGGCAGCAATAAAATCTTACTAAAAAAAAATTCCCTTATTCATAATGGGCTTTGCTTCCCCATTTTCCTGTCGTATTTATATTATATTCCTGCTTCTCTTATACGCACTTAATTAGCATAAGAAGAGTCCCAAGCAGTGTAGGGGATGATCGAGTTTATGGCTAACTCCTTCAGTTTGAAAGGTCTCTCCGGAGCTAAATAAAAATCATCGAGTGACTGCAAGAATATATAGCACATATTACGACACGGTCATTAGCCTGAAGAGGTTCATCCTTCGGTTCGATTATTTATTTTTACATTTTATTCTTGTAACTTTCACAAGATTTTATTCAACTTAGGAAGGATCTCTTGCACTGAAGGCGTTAGTCAGGACCAGGATACACGAACGCACTTACGATCAATTTCCTGTCGTAACTCAGGCTTTGTTTTGCAGGAAGGACAAGGAGGCTGCTGAATCTTCCTCTTGTGTCCTGTTCTAACTTCGTAAATAAATCTTAGTTATGACATGGAAATTACTCCGGGTTATAACTGTTTTCTGCAGGAAGATCAGGGACAGGAATGCCAAATCTTCCCTTGTCTAGTTCTTCCTGTAAAAACATTTATGTGACGACGGGGAATCGATCATATATATGTTTGAGAATTCCACCCCAGGGCTGAACTAAACCCTCTAGTTGGAAAAGTCTCTTCTGAGCTGAAAATATATCACCTAGAGTAAGAAGGATTAACTATAAGTTCCTTTATCGGTGTAAATGGATTAAAAACAAAAATATTTGATAAAAATTGAATACTAATAACGATATCTCTTTTGGGATTACTTATGAAATCATGGAAACTCTACTGACGGCTAACATTTCTGTCGAGACCCGACAGACTGAGCGGTGTTGTATTCATAACCTTTACTGTGCTCAGATTTGGAAAAAGCTGTGTTTAATTTCTCTTTACTCATATGGCTACGAAACTCTGAAAACCATAAGTAGAGTAAATATTAAATTGAAGCAATGCGAAAGAAAAAAATATTTCCTTCTGATAATTGATAGCTATGGGTATTTGTTATTCGTCGAAATTGGTTAAGATCGTTTATGAATTCATTATCCCGCACTACAAACGTTCCTCTTTATGCCACAAATGGAGGATGGTAGACTGGGGGAGAGAGGCAGTTTAAGTCTGTAGTCCACTGGGATCACGTATCGGATGAGCCTGGGGCCAGAACAACAACAGGAGCAGCAGCAACAACCTCAGGTGGGAGAGGAGAAGGCCAAGAAGCATATTTTTTAAAATCAACTCCTTCAGTCAGTCGACGTCTTAATAGTTCATTTCAGCAAATGTCACACTTTCATCAACTTCACGAAGTCCTCGGCATAGTGAAAAGGTTAATGAAGGCTGTACCTAAGCTCTCCAGTTCGCAAAGTTTCTCCACAATAAAATAAAATTGTTTGGAGATAGCAAGGACAAAATATAACAAAAAGACGCCCTCAGACTAAAGGAGTTGAGAGGTATCGTAGCACCTCTCTCTTAGTGATTTATTGATCAAATTTGACGCTAAAATGCTCTTGTGTATTGTTTATGTCTCTTTTAGCAAATAGATTGCAAGAAAAATGTGCAAGAGAAAAACAGCCTAGAATATACAAAAATAAACTTGGAAGAGGGAAGTGCAACGAAGCCTACCAGTCTGTCGAAAATACAGGATTCGTAAATATTGGAATTAGAGGAATAGAATAAAGCTATTATTAATATATTTTACAGATTATTTATTTTTTCACGAATTAACGGATCTCTCTCTCTCTCTCTCTCTCTCTCTCTCTCTCTCTCTCTCTCTCTCTCTCTCTCTCTCTCTCTCTCTTCGTCTTCCCAGAATCCATCCCGATAATAGTCTCTGTTCTCGTCCCCCATCCTATCTGGTTGTTACATTTCCTCCTCATCCGCCCTATATCACATTTTATCTACCCTATTCAGCTCCACCTCTAAACTACCATACCTCCCATGCACTCCACCAGTGCATGTTATCTGTCACACTGCCTCACCATTACATTTTGTCTGCCACACGCCCACTCCACTACCACATTTATCGACTCCACCCGTCTCCATTACCACAAGTATCTGCCCCACCCCACCCCAGTGCCACATTCATCTACCCACCCTACTCCAATACCACATTTATCTACCCACCCTACTCCAATACCACATTTATCTACCCACCCTACTCCAGTACCACATTTATCTACCCACCCTACTCCAATACCACATTTATCTACCCACCCTACTCCAATACCACATTTATCTACCCACCCTACTCCAATACCACATTTATCTACCCACCCTACTCCAATACCACATTTATCTACCCACCCTACTCCAATACCACATTTATCTACCCACCCTACTCCAATACCACATTTATCTACCCACCCTACTCCAATACCACATTTATCTACCCACCCCACTCCAATACCACATTTCTCAGCACCACCCCGTCCCATCATTATCTCTTCATATGCCCCGACACTACCTTCACTACCTTTTATCCGCCCCGGCCCAACAGTAACGAGAATATTAATGTGTCATACGCAAAAAAAAAGCAAGTAAGGAAGAGGTGCTCCATTGGTTCCAGTTTAAATGATAATACGAAAGCATGCTATTTCATTCCACCTCTTCTTTGAGACTCTCTCTCTCTCTCTCTCTCTCTCTCTGCATGTTACTTATATCTTTTTATGCCGATGTACATTGCATTAGAATATATTAGCTTTAGTTGAGGAAGCTCTCAAGTACCTGTTTCACAACAGTTGTTTTTACATTACACATTTTTACTAACTGACGTTATTTATTCCGTTTTATCGAGATTTTGGTTAAATAAATAATTTACTGCTGAGAAGCGGAATTTGCTAGTTAGGTACCTGTAGCCTGGAGGTTTCTCAGTGTTCTGGTATTTTACCGTTGCGTGTCAGAGTTGCCAGTTGGCCTGATATTGTTAGCATACTTATTTCGTAAGCTGTATATTAATCTTTCTGCTCTTGTTCTCAATAATGTATTATTTATTTGATTGCTTATTGAATTGTGTAATTCAATTTAAGTTTGTATGCTAAATAATTTAGAGTGTTATGCTGTTCAAGAAAACTCTGGAATATTTTGGATGTCTCCGAGTTGGTAACTGTTATAACCGTTGCTCTTTCGGGAATACACGAGAATTGTGGAGAAGTGTAGAACACCCTAGAATAATAAAAGTACTCGTGGGCCCTTCGGGCCCCTCGCACTTGCTCCTGCGGAGGGCTCTCACGTTTATGTGCTGTCCTAGTCTAACGTTGTCATTATCGGCCGTCAAGGCGACACCGAAGGTCCCATGATGGTCCGTTTATGTGCTGTTCTAGTCTAACGTTGTCACTTTGATTCTTTGCAGCTAACCAATTGATCGTGTTATTTGCAGCTTCGGGAATGGAACCCATTTGTCTGAACGCAAGTCCGAAATACACCCACAGACACACTGCTACTGCCATAACATAATTATTTTTGTTGTTTAGTTGTAGCTATGAGCAAAAAATTCTATGGAGATCCTATGCCGGGCGCTGGGAGTGGATTTTTTGGTCAAAATGTGATTGCTCATTAAATATAGTAAAAGTTTTTCAATCGTGATAGGACCAAGTTTTATCACATCAGCGAATTTTTTGCGATTTTTATGTCAATTTTGGTGCGATTTGAATGTGTAGTTTCGGCTGCCCAAAATACGCACAGACACACACACACACACACACACACACACACACACACACACACACACACCTACTGCTATAGTATATTAGATTTATAGGAAGCTTTCATAATGATGGGAATAAGACTAGAGCAAGTTCAGCCAGTTTCAGTTCAGTTTGAGTGTAGTTCAGTGTCTGTGCAGTGCAGTTTGTATATTTTCGGTACTTGTGAAAATAGTGAAGTGTTGCTGGCAAGCACTGAAGTGTTACTGCAGTTTGTGAATCTACATTAAGGTGCCTCTGAAACTAGTGAAGTTGGAAAGCATTAAGTGTAATTATTTGGAAAATAAAGACAGTGAACATAAGAAGCCAGTTTTTATTTACAACGCTTGAGCTGATCTTATTTGCCGTACACCGAAAAGCTGACCATAGGAAGAACAACTCACTGGGCAAAGACCTTCCTATACTGAACTACTGCTGTTGGAGACTGTGGCAGTGTGGGACGGGGACGGAACACTGGTGTCAGGAGTGGGATTAAGTGATGCAGAGAGTCAAATCTTCGACATGGAGCAAGGTGGTGTGCAGACAAGGTCCCGAGGGGGCAGGAGGAGAAAATGGCCTTGGTGGCAATTATGAAGCTATTACAGGCACAAACTGTACAACTACAAGCACAGAATGAAGGACAGAAAGAACTCAAAAAACAATTATGGGCAGAAGGAAGGACAGAAAGAACTCAAAGAACAATTACATGCACAGTGAAGGGCAGAAAGAACTCAAAGAACAATTACAGGCACAGAATGAAGGACAGAAAGAACTCAAAGAACAATAGCAAGCACTGAGTGAACAACTAGAGGCACAAAGTGAAGAACAAAAAGAATGATATGAACAACTTCTAGAGGTATTACATAAGCAAGAGTGGGAATTACAAGTGAGGATGCAAGGACAGCTGGATGCCTTCATGGGGGAAATGAATTAAGAACAGCAACAACTTAAGGACAAAGTGGGATGCCAAGCTACAGCAGTAGAAGTATGAGGTAAGCAATAATGTGATGGAGTGCAGACAGCATGTATATGACCAGCTGAAGCATGCAGATGACCAGTTCAAGCATGTAGACCGTCATTTGAAGATAATGTGTGATAGAATTGAGGCTTTAAAGAAATATTGCACTGCTGAGCCTCAGGTTAGTGTACAGGCAGCATAGGAAGCAAACAGACAGTGTATGGTGGATCTTAACGAATCCCAAGCATATAAAAGTTGCATTACAGGGTTGAATAATCAGATTGCAAAAGTTTTAAGTCCTGGACTTAATTATGATGCCCCAGTTTTTAGGCCCCAAACCACTGAAATGCATGGCTATAATGGATGTCCAATTAAAAACAAACCGCCGGAATTTGATGGTAGAGTATCTTGCGAAGGTTACCGTGCACAGTCTGAGTTACTTGCTGATCAGAATGGCTGGGATGATAGGCAGAGGGCAATGCAGCTTGCTACTAGCCTTAAGGGTGCCTCAATGGAAATTCTGGGCCAGATGTCAGTAGAGGAGAGGAACAGTTATCAGTCCTTAGTAAAAGTACTGGAGCTCAGATACGGGACCATGTACTGGACTGAGGTTTACAGGGCAAGATTCCAGACCAGTGTATGGGCTTAAGACAAATCCCTACAACAGCTTGCTTATGACCTGGAGAGTATGACGTACAATGTGTACCCTGGAGCAGCACCTAACTTGTTGGCTATTCTTCTGAGGGGCCAGTTCATCGATGCTCTTGACAGTGCAGAGTTGAAAGTGCAAGTGAAGCAGACACAACCCAGAAGTATGCAAGAAACACTAGCCAGGGCTCTAGAATTTAAGTCCTACGTTAGGTCCTGTACATCCACTTTTCAGGCTGGTCATTGTGCAGGATTCAAGGCAAGAAGGGCGCAGGTACATGAAGTGGAAAATTTTGAAGGAAGGTGTTGGTCCTCTGACATAGGACAGAGGACTGGTATAAATGGAAGAGGGAACAGAAGATCAGAGGAAGTTGCTGGTATTGTAAGAAGCCAGGACATTGGAAAGTGGATTGCAACAAGTGGAAGAGAGAACAGAAGATCGGAGGAGATTGCTGGTTCTGCAGGAAGCTTGGACACAAGAGGGTTGATTATTACAAATGGAAGAAAGAGCAAGAATGGAACAGCACAAGGAAATCCACAATTGTAACAATTGGGTGTTGGACTTGTGGAAAGGTGTAACACTTCAGCTATGACTGTCCAAATGAGAAGGATGAGGGTAAATTAGTGAAGGCTGGTAACAAGAGGCAACAACCAGCCAGTTTTTACCAAGATGCCCTACCACTTAGGAAATGCAGGAGAACCTTGATGAATGGTGTGCGAGAAGATGGAATGGGAATCTTAGCAAGAAATGCCGCCATACTGTAGTGACAGGGCCTGTGTCACCTGAAGAAGACCTGAAGAGGATGCAGATTGAGGAGGTAGATTTACAGCCAGCGCTAGAGTGGCTGCAGCGGAGTTCAGTGTGACTGTCCTGGGAAAAGGTTTCCAGATTCAGCCCGGTGAACAAGAGTTACTGGAATCAGTAGGACCTTCTCCATTTGAACAATGGACTACTGGAGCATCAGTGGGAGACACCCGAAGTCCTCAGCAAGTACTGGCAACTGGTGGTTTCGAAGAAAATGAGGCCTGGGATCTTGGACGAGTCTCATAACCAGATCACTAGTGGTCACCAGAGTGTGAATAAAACCCTAAGTTGGCTGAGACAGAGATTCTACTGGACTGGCATGCATCAAGACATTGAAGAGTGGTGTCGGGCCAGTGATGTATGCAGTGCCAAGAAGGGACCCAAGAAACGTGGTTGCGCCCCTTTTCAGCTGTACCAAGTGGGTGCACCGATGGAATGAGTTGCAGTCGACACTGCTGGACCTCTGCCACTCACTGAAAGAGGACACCAGTATATCTGTGTCACCATGGACTACTTCACTAAGTGGCCAGAAGCCTATGCCATCCCCAATCTACAGTAGAGGCTGCAATTGTTGCTCAGGTGTTGGTTGACCAGTTTTTCTGTCGTTTTGGGATACCACAAGAGCTACATTCATACCAAGGTAGAAACTTTGAGTCTGCTGTGTTCCGTAAATGCTGCAGGTTACTGGGGATCAAGAAGACCAGGACGACCCCACTAAGGCCACAGTCAGATGGGATGATGGAAAAATTCAACTAGACCTTAGGACAAGAACTAGCCAAGTATTGCATAGAGAGGCAAACGGAATGAGACCAGAAAGTACCCATGTTGTTGATGACATATCGGTCTGCAACCCATGAGTCTAAAGGCTACACCCCTGCAGACTGATATTAGGCCACAAGTTATGCTTACCAGTTGACTTGTTAATGGGAAGACCACCTGGTGAAGAGCTGCCTACAGACACCTCCAGCTATATGAAGCATCTTCAGAAAAGGTTGGCTGAGGTACATCATCAAGTACAAGGAGCCCTGAAGCTTTCAGGAGAGGTGATGAAGTGCAAGTATGATGCCAAGGCAGGCAAGGTGACCTTCAAAGATGGTGACCAAGTTTTGCTATACAATCCTCAGCGAAGGAAGGGACAGTCACCGAAGCTGCAGAGCCCATGAGACAGGCATTACACACTGTGTTGAACCGCTTATCATATGTAACGTATCAGATTCGGGAAGGCAGGAAGTCTCACCCAAAGGTGGTACACCTGAACCGTCTGTGGTAATACCATGGACCAGGAGAGTACAGCTGGGACATCTCCGAGGAATCATGCTCTTCTGCAGTTGGGGATGTTGAGGAGGATCAAGAAGCTGAAGTACAAGAGGATGGTGACAGTTTCTCAAGAGAAGTCCATCAGGAAGAGGACCAAGACATTCCAGGAGGAGTCTACTGTGTGGATGAGCAGGAACATCATCAGGAGTGGCACAGGAGAAGACTTGATAAGTTGAAGGATTATTTTGTGTGTAATTAGATGTTTCATTTGGATTAATTATGATTGCAAGTACTGTGTAGTTTTGTCAGGACGACAAAGGACAAAGGAGGAGGTAGTGTTGGGAAGTGGGATTTTGTAGTTAGGTACCGGTAGTCTGGAAGTTTCTCAGTGTTCCGGTATTTTACTGTTGCGTGTCAGAGTGTCCAGTTAGCCTGCTACTGTGAGTATAGTTATTTCATAAGTCGTACATTAACCCCTAGGATAGGCAGTTTAACCCGAGGCGTCCCATCGACGTTCTTTAACCCGCCCCATCCCGACGTTTTTGGACCTTTTTTTTTTTTTTGGCTCAATCATCTGCTTTTGGTGAGAAACATCGAAAATTCATAGAGAAATCGCTCACCTGAGGTTTTAAATACCCGATTTAGGTACAAGTCCTTCCTTACCTGACTGGGTTTTCTAACAGGCTGGCACCAAAGAAAACGAGTTCTATGGGAGGGTAACTATTTCATCCACTCATAAACAGTATTTATTTATTTACTTGGTACGAATTTATATGTAGTACAAGAGTATATTGGTTTTCAAACAGTAATATAGGCATTATAAGCATTGTTTCACTCACTAATTCATCACCATTCATGACCTTTTTTTTCCCACATTACCTCATCATCATTTCTGACTGTTTCTTCCTCTAATGCTATGTAAACATTGTCCTCCACATTGTCATTGAATGGGGAATCACTCTGGCCCTGAATGTCTTTATTGGCCAGGTCACTGGTAACAGGTGAATTGCCGAGACAATGGCGTGCAGCGGTGGGGGGGGGAGAGGTTATGCGGTGTAAGGCATTGTTCCTGCTTGGCATCTTGTAGAGGAATAGAGGAAGGTGTTCCATGTATACGTGCCAAAAATCACTCGCGAAATCACTCTCCCGAAAATTGAAAATTGTGCAAATTAGGGACCTTGCAATGTTGCCGCGTTAATTCACATCGCTGGGACGGCGCGGGTTAACGTCCACACGTTTTGTCACTGCCAATCCCGTCGACGTACATAAACGCGAAAAAATTGCAAGGTCCCTAATTTGCACAATTTTCATTTTTTTTGAGTGATTTTTGGTACGTATACACGTGACACCTTCCTCTATAAGATGCCAGGCAGGGACAATGCCTTACCCAGCATGACCTCCCCCCCCCTGCACGCCATTGTCTCAGCAGTTCACCTGTTATCAGTGACCTGGCCAGTAAAGCCATGTCATGCCTCGCTAAGAAATTCAGGACCAGAGTGATTCCCCAGTCAATGACAATGTGGAGGACAAACTTTACATAGCATTAGAGGAAGAAACAGAAATGATGATCAGGTAATGTGGCAAAAAAAGGTCAGATATGGTGATGAGTTAGTGAGTGAAACAATGCTTATAATGCCTATATTACTGCTTGAAAACCAATATACTCTCGTACTACACATAAATTCGTACCAAATAAATAAATAAATACCATTTATGAGAGGTGTGGAATAGTTACCTTCCCATAGAACTCGTTTTCTTTGGAGCCAGCCTGATAGAAAACCCAGTAAGGTAAGGAGGTACTGCTACCTGTATCAAGTATTTTCCTCAGGTGAACGATTTCTCTATGAATTTTCGATGTTGCTCACCAAAAGCGGAGGTTTTAGCCAAAAAAAAAAAAATCCAAAATACGTCGGGATTGGGGGGTGTCGGAGGTGTGAAATAGCTTGGGACGTGATGGGTTAAGGACAAAGTAGATGCCAAGCTAAAGAAGCAGAAATATGAGGAAGCAATAATATGATGGAGTGCCGTCAGCATGTTGATGACCAGTTGAAGCATGTAGATGATCAGCTCAAGCATGTAGATAGTCACTTGATAATTTAGGACAGAATCGAGGCTGTAGAGAAATATTGCACTGCTGAGCCTCAGGTTTGTGTACAGGGAGCATAAAAAAAAAAAAAAAAAAAAAAAAAAACAGTGTATGGTGGATCTTCACGAATCCAAAGCATGTAAAAGTAGCATTACAGGGTTGAATAATCAAAATGCAAAAGTTTTAAGTCCTGGACTTAATTATGATGCCCCAGTTTTTAGGCCCCAAACCACTGAAGTGCATGGCTATAATGGATGTCCAATTAAAAACAAACCGCCGGAATTTGATGGCAGAGTATCTTGGGAAGGTTACTGTGCACTTTTTGAGTTACTTGCTGATTAGAATAGTTGAGATGATAGGCAGAGGGCAATGCAGCTTGCTACTAGCCCTAAGCGTGCCTCAATGGAAATTCTGGGCCAAATGTCAGTAGAGGAGAGGAACAGTTATCAGTCCTTAGTAAAAGTACTGGAGCTCAGATACGGGACCATGTACCAGACTGAGGTATAGAGGGCAAGATTCCAGACCAGTGTACGGGTTTGAGACGAATTCCTACAGCAGCTTCCTTATGACCTGGAGAGTATGGCATACAAGGTGTACCCTGGAGCAGCATCTAACGTGTTGGCTATTTTTCTGAGGGACCAGTTCATCGATGCTCTTGACAGTGCAGAGTTGAAAGTGCAAGTGAAGCAGACATTACCCTGAAGCATGCAAGAAACTCTAGCAAGGGCTCTAGAATTTGAGTCCTACGTCAGGTCCTGTACATCCACTTTTCAGGCCAGTTGTTGTGCAGGATTCAAGGCAAGAAAGGCACATGTACATAAATTGGAAAATTTTGAAGGAAGGTGCTGGTACTGTGAAAAGCCAGGACATAGGAAGAGGACTGGTATAAGTGAACGAGGGTTCAGGAGATCAGAGGAAGTTGCTGGAATTGTAAGAAACCAGGACATCAGAAACTGGATTGCAACAAGTTGAAGGGAGAACAGGAGAAGACTGGAGGAGGTTTCTGGTTCTGCAGGAAGCTGGAACACAAGAAGGAGGATTGTTACAAATGGAAGAAGAAGCAAGAATGGAACAGTTCAAGGAAATCCACAATTGCAACAAATGGGTGTTGGACATGTGGTGAGGTAGGATACTTCAGCTATGACTGTCCACATGAGAAGGATGAGGGTAAATTAATGAAGGCTGGTGATAAGAGGCAACAACCAGCCAATTTTTTCCAAGAAACCCCACCACTAAAGAAATGCAGGAGAGCCTTGATGAATAGTGTGTGAGAAGACGAAAGAATAGATGGCATGCAGTGTAGTAGGAATGGGTATCTTAGCAAGAAATGCCGCTGTACTGTAGTGACAGGGCCAGTGTCAGCCGAAGAAAACCTAAACAGGATGCAGATTTACAACCAGTGCTAGAGTGGCTGCAGCAGAGTACATTGCAACTGTTTTGGGGAGTGGTTTCCAGATTCAGCCTTGCGACCAAGAGTACTTGAGTCAGTGGGACCTTCTTTGTCTGAACAACGGACTACTGGAGCGTCAGTGGGAGACACCTGATGTCCTCAATAAGTACTGGGAACTGGTTGTTCTGAAGAAAATGAGGTCTGGGATCTTGGATGAGTCTCATAACCAGATCACTAGTGGGCACCTGGTAGTGAAGAAAACTCTATGTTGGCTGAGACAAAGGTTCCACTGGACTGGCAAGCATCAAAATGTTGGAGAGTGGTGTCCGGCCTGTGATGAATGCTGTGCCAAGAAGGGACCCAAGAAACGTGATTGTGCCTCTCTTCAGCTATACCAGGTGAGTGCACCGATGGAATGAGTCGCAGTCGACACTGCTTGACCTCTGCCACACTGAAAGAGGAAACTAGTATATATGTGTCACCATAAACTACTTCACAAGGTAGCCAGAAGCCTATGCCATCCCCAATCTAGATGCTGTGACTGTTGTTCAGGCGTTGGTTAACCAGTTCTTCTGTCGTTTTGGCATGCCTCAAGAGCTGCATTCATACCAAGGTAGAAACTTCGAGTCTGCTGTGTTCCGTAAATGCTGCAGGTTACTGGGGATCAAGAAGACCAGGACGACCCCACTAAGGCCACAGTCAAATGGGTTGGTGAAGAAATTCAACTAGACCCTAGGACAAAACTGGCCAACTACTGCATAGAGGGACAAACGGAATGGGACCAAAAATTACCCACGTTGTTGTTGGTATATCAGTCTGCAACCCATGATTCTTCAGGCTACACCCCTGCAAAACTGATGCTGGGCCACGAGTTACAGTGACTTGATAATGGGAAGATCACCTGGTGAAGAGCTGCCTACAGACACCTCCAGCTATGCGAAGCATCTTCAGGAAAGGCTGGCTTGGGTATATCATCAAGAGCGAGGAGCCCTTAAGTTTTCCGGAGAGATGACGAAATGCAAGTGTGATGCCAAGGCAAGTGAGGTGACCTTCAAGGATGGTGACCAAGTTTTGTTATACAATCCTCAGCAAAAGAAGGGAGAGTCATTGAAGCTACAGAGCCCATGAGACAGGCCTTACACACTGTGTTGGACCGCCTATCAGATGCAACGTATCAGATTCGGGAAGGCAGGAAATCTTGCCCAAAGGTGGTACATGCGAACCGTCTGTGACAGTACCATGGGCCAGGACAGTACAGCTGAGATGTCTCCAAGGAATCATGCTCTTCCGCAGCAAAAATGTTGAGGAGTACCAAGGAGCTGAAGTACTAGAGGATGGTGACAGTTTTTCAAGAGAAGAGGATCAAGACATTCCAGGAGGAATGGAATGTGTGGAGGAGCAATGACGTCGTTGGAAGCAGTATAGGAGAAGACCTGATAAGATGAAGGATTATTTTGTATACAATTAGATGTTTCATAAGGATTAATTATGATTGTATGTACTGTGTAGTTTTGTCAGAATGACAAAGGACAAGGGAGGGGGTAGTGCTGATAAGCGGGATTTGCTGTTAGGTACGGGTAGTCGGGAAGTTTCTCAATGTTCTGGTATTTTCCTGTTGCATGTCGGAGTTGCAATTTAGCCTGCTATTGCGAACATAGTAATTTCGTAAGTTGTACATTAATTTTTGTGCTCCTTTTCTCAATAATGTTTTATTTATGTGACTGGTTATTAAATTATATATAATTAATTTAAGTTTGTATGCTAAATAATTTAGAGTGATATGCTGTGCAAGAAAACTCTGGTATATTTTGGATGTCTCCTAGTTGGTAACTGGGATAACCCTTGCTTTCTCGGGAATACATGAGAACTGTGGAGAAGCGTAGAACACTCCAGAATTTAGGAAGCTTATATAAGGATGGGGAAAAGACTAGAGCACGTTCAGTAAGTTTTAGTTCAGTTTGAGTGTAGCCCAGTGTCAGTGCAGTGCAGTTTGTATATATTCGGTACTTGTGATAATACTGAAGTGTTTTTGGTAAACAGTAAAGTTTTATTGCAGTTTGTGTATTTCAGTGCTTGTGAAAGTAGTGAAGTGAAGTTGGAAAGCATTAAGTGTATTAATTTGGAAAATAAGGACAGTGAACTTAAGAAGCCAGTGTTTATTTACAACACCTGAGCTGATCTTGTGTGCTGTTCACCAAAAAGCTGACCATAGGAAGAACAACTCACTGTGCAACGTCCTTCCTATCCTGATCTACTGCTGATGGAGCCTGTGGCAGTGTGGGACGGGGATGTTAGAATACAGTAATATACCCTAGAAGGGAAAACCGGGGTGCAGGACACCCCCATTTTCCATGTTTTAGGATGTCTTAGCAGCTCTATACATGCTTGTAGGCCCCAGGGACCTGCTGAGGGGGGCAAACTTCAATCTTTGACTATAGTCCTTCCAAAATATCGAGATCGTTTAGGCGTTGTCCCTCATGGGAACTCCCTTACATGTGACGTTGCCACAGTTTCTACTGGGCCAATTATCGGATTAGAGACAAACTTCAAGGCACATCCCTTACTCCCAGCTCACTAACTCTCTCTCTCACGCTCTCTCTCTTTCTCTCTCTCTCTCTCTCTCTCTCTGGATATAAAATCAACATTTTATTGAGATTTATTCTATAAAAAGTCTATACGATTTTATGAATTATTAGAATTTTAGGAAAAACCTCCTTACTGTCTGTCTGTCTGTCTCTGTCTCTGTCTCTCTCTGTCTCTGTCTCTCTCTCTCCTATGCATATAAAATCTACATTTTATGGAGATTTATTTCTTTGAAAAGTCTATACGGTTTTATGAATTATAGGTCCTCTGTATACCTTCTAAAAAATACTTATTTACGCTGTAAATAAGTTCTTTTTCTCGACTGTGGAGCAGACAAGGGCGAGTAGTAGGAGTAGGAGCTTCCATCTTTGACAGCGGTCAGAGAGGAAGTGACCTGCTGTTTGTCACCTGACCTACCCTCACTGACTCACCTACAAGCATGGCAGCTTTGGAAAGCAACGTTGCCTAGTGCTAAGGTATTTTTAAAAAAGTCATTGTTATTATTAAAAACAAAAGGCATTTTCTTACACTATACAGTCTTAATAGAGAATTATAAATACATATACTGTAAATAAATTTCATTTAGAAGAAGTAAATAGCTGACATGAGACAGAGGTGTGTTATGGCACAGATTCGGCAGCGTCGTGCGAAGGGGAATTCTCATGAGGGACAACGCCCAAACGATCTCAATATTTTGGAAGGACTATAGGACTCGACTAATGAGGGTGTGGTGGCTTGTGCTCTCTCTCTCTCTCTCTCTCTCTCTCTCTCTTAAGCCTTGTTCACACATTGGCAAAAAAATCGGTGAAAGATGTACGAAAGTGGAATTAACAATATCGTGTAATTTCACTGAGCCCTGAACCCTGTGATGTCATCAAATATGAAATCGCTGTGACTAACTCCGAATGTTTGCGAATGAGATGCAGTTAAGCTGTAATAAATGGCATTAACATTACTGAATTTTACAAAAGTTTCAAATTTGTTTGAATGAGTACGAAAAGGGGTGATTCATTCTCAACTGTACTGCAAAATTTGTGCGACGTAGGCTAAATTACTGCACATACAACTGCAATAGATGGTGAAGCAACTGCGAATTCACTGCCAGGGATATAAATACCTGTCAGATGCTCCAAGTCCTCATTTACTGTCTTTGGACTTCGAAGAGTTCAGACCTCATCATGGCTTCAACAAGCCATTCAACACAATTGCTACACCTATATTTGGCTGTCATAGAAATGGACATAAGTGTGATTAAATTGATACTAGCAGCAGAAGAACTAGAAGTAGAACAGAAAAGGAAGACGAGAGCCAAGAGAATGCAAAGAAGTAGGAGAATGTGGACCAGGCCTTGGCTTCAGAGGAGGCCACTCTATGGTCAGTATGAAAAATTAATGGCTGAATTAAGTGCAGAAGCTGCTAGCGGATTCCATAATTTTGTAAGAATGGACGTTAAAATGCTCAGGGAGTTGCTTGATAGAGTGGAACCCAGGATAAAGATGCAAGACAGCTTCTGGAGGCCTGCCCTGGAACCTGGATTGAAACTGGCCATTTCTTTGAGGTCGTGTTACTCTCTGACACAGCAAGGCTCCCCCTTTTTAGGTGGGTTTTTGCAGAGTTATCGCAGTTATGTTGCAGTAGTTTCGCACAAAAAGTGAGGAAATTTCGTAAACATCGCAATTATTTTGCCTTAATTTCGCATAAAATTCTTCCTATCTGTTACATACTGCAGCGTGTTTGCTGTGAAATCGCAGTTTTATTGCGGGTGTTAGCACAAATTTTCATTTGTTTTCATATGATTGCGTCTCGATTTTGCCGGCTCCGGTCGTTACGAAGCGCCGCGAAATTAGGGAATATCATAGGGAATTCACTGCAAAATTTGTACGGCATGCACGAAATCACTGTGCATTAACTGCCGAATTTGTGCGAACAATGACCTCGTTTCACTTTCGTAGTAGAGTGGTGAAAATATCTAGCAGGGTTGAAAATTTCTGGAGCCTCCACGAAAAGGGACGAATACTTGCGATAATAGAAAAAAATATGCAACATTAGACGATGAAGTTACAATTTTTGTGCAACAAGATACGAAAAGCCGCGAAATCAACATTTGTCATTTCGTACTAATTCTGCCGATCTTTTCGCTAATGTGTGTACAAGGCATTGCTAAGCTACAATCACCTGTGAAGGCAGGTAATTTCCGAAGTAGTCTCTTTAACGTTTAAAGGTCCTGAGCTTTACAACTGAATTTTATAGCTGCCATTTACACTATAAATCAGCACATTATGAATTCCCTAATGATTAAATCGTCACTGAACACATCAAGTTACTTTCCATTTTATGACTAATTTCCTGTTTTTCTGCTTATTGTCTTTTTACAGGTTTCATGGATTATTCAAGGCCAGTTGCCGATGATGAGATCCCTGCCCTGCTGGACCAATCTGACGACTTGTATGTCATGGAGGAGGGTGGGGATATAACAACTGAACCGGGAGGCGATGCAGAAATTATTTGAGACCACCACATACTATGAGGAGGACTCAGACCATGAGGAAGAAGGGGTACATTAAGGAGAGAGTCTTTATGTTGACCCATCCGACTCATCCCGCACCCAGCAACCACCCACCCCGTCTCCGGCCCACACCCCTCACACGTGCTGCTAAGGACTAGCCAGACCGCACACAACACTCTGCCACTACCAGCACTGCTTCTTCCACCACCATCACCGTCTCTTCGCCACAACCACAGACGAGTAGTGAACAGCAGTCATCTTCACCAGACCATAGTCCCAGGTACTAATACATTTCATGCCCAGATATATGTGATGACATATTCCATGATAAAAAGAAAGTCAGTAACCTACAGTATAAAGGCATATTTGTGAGACTGATAGCCTGAGATGTGTGGAAAATATAAAAACAAAAGTGAGAAAATTGTCAAAAATATTATATTGTTTGGTTTTCCAGAAAAGATCACTAAAATTACTGCATTTATTTCATACTCGTAATTGTAAATAAAATGCGTGACTTAAAGAACAGTGCCCCCGAAATATACCATAGTGCCCCCGACAAGGGGGCAAGCAAAATACAGCTCAGTATGCCTGAGAATGTACCGACACCCCCACACGGACCCCACGGGGTAGCCGCCACCAGTCAGAACCACTCCCGGCAACAGCGACATATGTCAGCCCGGGCCGTGCGCCCCTATGTCACGCAGCCACCACGCCGTCGCCGCTGTAGGAGAAAGACACTACCTTCACGGAGTGGGATTGTTGAACCAGCTAGGGGTGGAGTTGTCATAGGCACTCCAGACAGTGCCCCTCCGGTAGAGACGGCCTATTGTCGCTCCCATCCTCGTGAGACGATCTATGGTCACTCTGAAAGTGCTCCGGTAGAGATGTCCTATTGTCGCTCCCATCCTCGTGAGACGATCTATGGTCGCTCCAACAGTGCTTCGGTAGAGACGGCCTATTGTTGCTCCCATCCCCGTGAGATGATCTATGGTCGCTCCGACAGTGCTCCGGTAGAGACGGCCTATTGTCGCTCCCCTCCTCGTGAGACAACCTATTGTCGCTCCAAGAGTGTCTTGGTAGAGACGGCCTATTGTCGCTCCAAGAGTGTCTTGGTAGAGACGGCCTATT
The DNA here is from genome assembly GCF_032717465.1 of Coenobita brevimanus. Lineage (NCBI taxonomy): Eukaryota > Metazoa > Arthropoda > Malacostraca > Decapoda > Coenobitidae > Coenobita > Coenobita brevimanus. Next base: position 8,381,876 of record NC_136987.1, on the reverse strand, counting down.
GTCGCTCCAAGAGTGTCTTGGTAGAGACAGCCTATTGTCGCTCCAAGAGTGTCTTGGTAGAGACGGCCTATTGTCACTCCCTTCCTCATGAGACGATCTATTGTCGCTCTGAGGGTGTGCAGAAAGAGGTAAGTGGAGAGACGTCACTACGGCAGGAGACTAGAGCCCAGGCTTCCCATCCCAGAGTGACCCAGACAGGCCTCACAGCCTCCCCTGGCCTCTGCTCCCTACATCTGGCTCTAGAGCAGACGCACCTGACGGGCCCCAGTGGAAGTCGCTGCCGCAGCCCTCCTCTGTCGGCGCCCCTAGACACTGGAGACCGAAGTCCGCAGTCTCTCTCGGTTCTCCCCAGGACACCCGGGCGCGATCTCCCTACGCCCCCACGATGCCGTAAGGCTCTCACTACAGGCCGAGACTTACAACAGAGGTTCCTGGAGCTATTCGGCCCCAGTCCCGAGGTCCACACTCCTGAGCCCAGCCCGGAAGCCACGGGTAGCCCAGGACGCGAGAGGACGCCCTTACGAGTTATCCCGTGCCCTCTTGGCACACCTCACATTGGCGGTGCCCCTAGCCCGGCAGGATCGTCGACGACATGTTCCCGCCTATCCCCATGATGAATACGTGTGATACTGCAGTACGAGTGATTTAGGTTGTGTTATTTCCCCTAGTATAAGTATTGTGCAGTGACTTCATATAGTGATTATTGGAGCGAATAAGATCACAGTGAGTATCTAAAGGACGAGTGTGTGGAACAAGATCTGATGAACTATATTTATGAGTGACGTCCCTTTTATACAATTAGTAAGCCTGTGCCGCCTGGAGATTCCTGTGTAATGACATATCCCTATTACTGTGAGCTCTAAAGGAATATTGTGAAAGAGAGTATTAATGGTATTCTCTCCCTCCCCCATGCTGCCCATAAATCTTGTATATCACTCTCTCTCATCCCAGTACCCCGAGTAAGTGTGAATCAAGAATAAAATCAATTATCAAAGTCCCTTGGCTAGTGGAAACCGTATAAACTTCACGGCTAATATCTGCCTCTCTCCAGTATTACCATAACTTTCCCCTAGCCGTCACAAGTCACTCCGCGCACCCTCCCCTATCTCCTCCTCGTGAGACTCACCCCCCCCCCGCGCCTCCCGCGCACGGCTATGTTCACTACACCCTTGATACACTAGGATTGATTGTGTTGTCATTACTGTCAGAGAAGTAAGTATCCTGTGAGATACCCATATCCTAGATAAGGTTTTATATTGCTATGTATTGTGCTGTAATATCTGCTGACTTGTCCTGTGTCTGATTGTGGTAATACACGTGTAAAGGTTGTTGCCTAGAGTTTTTGTGTCCTGCCTCTCTTTATTGCACTAAGCTCCGGTCTCAAAAGAGGACCCCTCTCCACATTAGGTGTAATAGGAACGAGAAGTCGAGCCTAATTTCACCTAGCTTTACACCGGTGGCCGGCGGTGGTTCTAGAACCGGGCGTAAAAGAGAGGTAATCAGGAAATATTTGGCAAAATGGCAACTAAACCGCACGTTCAGTTACCCAAATTTGACCCCCACCTGTATGATATACACACATATCTGGCAATAATTAAACCCTTACTGGCTAATGGCTTTGAAAATGCCCCCCAAAAAATTGCAGTCACACTACCACTGTTGGGTAAAGCGGTGGCTAACATAGCACCAAAAATCGTCCCGGAGCTCACCTGGCAGAACTTTACAAAGTTCACTGTACAAGCCATCACCCCATCATTAGGGAAAGTGGTGGCACTATCCCAACTGGATAGTCTAAAATTTGATGTGAATCTAAATGATACCCTAACTCTGGCAAGACGCCGAGTCACCACTGCCTACCTGGAGGCAGATGAATAAACCCGGGAACACCTCACGTTTCATACACTCTTCAGGATTCTCCCCGATTATATTAAAGAACATTTCATAATACACGAACCGATGGGAGACCAGGATAAAGATATAGTTTAATGAGGCGCCTTTTAGCCGTCCATGCCACCCCTCAATGCATCGGCGAAATAAATCAATTCCCCGTTGACCTCATCACCATCAACCCGTGGGAATTTTCTCCTTGCTACCACGGATGCCCGATCCACGACATCCGTGAGCAGCTAGAAGCTGCCCAGTGCAGCCAAATGACACGAGGGCGCTTACAAACCTCCCCACCATACGCAAATTCCCCTAAGCCTCAGGGGAAGAAAATACAAAAAAGGAAACACAAAAAGCCCCCCCCCCCACTGCCCCCGCATCCCACCGTAATGGCAGGGGCCACCTCACATCTCCCCCAGTCTACAACAGGGGGGAACGTTATCTTTCCTTTTCCTCCCCTCTCACTATCTCTTCTGTTCTACCTTCCCCTATTCCTACCCCTAGTTCTAACCTTCCCACCCCACACACCACTATACCCCCTGAACACAAAACCGGCCTCCCTCTTCACAGGCCTCTTAGGACCCTTTCCTCATCTTCCCCTAACCTACTTCCTAAAACCACCTCCCCCTGTCTACTGCCTTCCACCTACCACCCCGTACCACCCACCACCATCGCTTCACCACCGCTCGCTTTCCCCACCCACACGGTTAACTCATTCACCTTCCCTATCACAGCCTCCTTCTCATCCCCACCCACCTTTTTTTCCTTGCTCACCTCCCCTACCCCACCTTCAATCTCACCATCCCCACGGACCACCACCTCGTCCCCAATAACCTCACCAGATGCCTCGCCGCCCACCACACCCTGCACCCCACCACCCATCACTCTCTCACGAGCTCAGCCCCCTGCTACCACCTGCACCGGTCCTTTCCCGAATATTCAGACAACCCCGCAAGGCCGCATCTCCCCACCACCACCGGCTCCCTCTCCCCCTACACCTCACCCCACCTTTCCTCGCCTCCGACGACACTTACCACCTGCCACATCCCACTCCACAGCCCCTGCCAAGCCACCACGGTTCCAGCACCGCACACCGTCCGCCATCATCCCCACACCCGCACCATCCCCTAGCTTCGTACCCACCGCCCACCCCACACCACTAGCACAGAACCCTGCTACCGCCCAAACCACCCCACCACCAAACACCGGGATGGCGCCACAAAATCGCACTCCCTTCTCGCCACCTACCCACCAAGCCAACTCTCCTGCCACCTCACCACCGCTACCGACCCCACACCCCCAACCTCCCCCTGCTCCCGCACCGCCTGTCACTTCCACATACGAGTGCTATGTTTCCTCCTTGCCATCCCCCTCCACCTCCCCTACCACCTCAGCCTCCACCGCCTCCACCACCCCCCGCACCTCACCTGACATCTCACCCGCCACACCTCGCTCACCCTCACCCCTTCCCTCCGCAGCCTCACCCTTTCAACCCGAGCCCACGTGCCCCGCCCACCCTGCCACCCCCACAGGACAACCCACTACCACCGCCCTCTCCCCTCCACACCTATACACGCCCATTCCGATGATCTCACCTTCCACCGCGCCCCCAACACGCGCAACAGCCTGTGCTAACCAACCCCGCCAACCCCGCATGCCTACTTCCCCACCCACACCCACCCTCAGAACCACCACCACCACCCCTTCTGGCCGACTCTCATGCCCACCCACCCGATACACCCACACCCCTACACCACCCACCTCTCCACGACTTCACACCATCAAGCTACATCAGGCCCAAATCTCCTCTACCTGTACTCCCCAGAGACTCAACGCCGCATTATCACGGCACAAAACCCGGACCTTACCCTCGGTATCCAGTATTCAGCTTCCAACCACACCGACAGCCACACCAAGGAAGATGAGAGTGAAGCGGGCCGTATGGGCGCCTACCCTTGGCAGGAACCACAGACTCCGCAGGCCACACCACTTGCTAACCCTCCTCCAGTCTACCACCACCGCCTCCACACTCTTCCTCATCTGCGACCCAGAACAAGAAGAAAACCCCTACACCGTTGCCTGGCAAACTGTGCTGCAACACCTCCAGCCCGTGTACACCACCTCCAACACACAAGCATTCCACCTCCAGCCACGAGGACGTGACTTTTTACAGGGGGAGAGTGGTAAAATGCGTGACTTAAAGAACAGTGCCCCCGAAATATACCATAGTGCCCCCGACAAGGGGGCAAGCAAAATACAGCTCAGTATGCCTGAGAATGTACCGACACCCCCACACGGACCCCACGGGGTAGCCGCCACCAGTCAGAGCCACTCCCAGCAACAGCGACATATGTCAGCCCAGGCCGTGTGCCCCTATGTCACGCAGCCACCACACCATCGCCGCCATAGGAGAAAGACACTACCTTCACGGAGTGGGATTGTTGAACCAGCTAGGGGTGGAGTTGTCATAGGCACTCCAGACGGCTCTCCTCCGGTAGAGACGGCCTATTGTCGCTCCCATCCTCGTGAGACGATCTATGGTCGTTCTGAAAGTGCTCCGGTAGGGACGGCCTATTGTCGCTCCCATCCTCGTGAGACAATCTATGGTCGTTCCGAAAGTGCTCCGGTAGAGACGGCCTATTGTCGCTCCCATCCTCGTGAGACGATCTATGGTCGCTCCGACAGTGCTTCGGTAGAGACGGCCTATTGTCGCTCTGACGGTGCTTCGATAGAGATGGCCTATTGTCGCTCCAATCCTCGTGAGACGATCTATGGTCGCTCTGACAGTGCTCTGGTAGAGACGGCCTATTGTTGCTCCCCTCCTCGTGAGACGACCTATTGTCGCTCCGAGAGTATCTTGGTAGAGACGGCCTATTGTCGCTCCCTTCCTAGTGAGACGATCTATTGTCACTCCGAGGGTGTGCAGAAAGAGGTAAGGGGAGAGACGTCACTACGGCAGGAGACTAGAGCCCAGGCTTCCCATCCCAGAGTGACCCAGACAGGCCTCACAGCCTCCCCTGGCCTCTGCTCCCCACGTCTGGCTCTAGAGCAGACGCACCTGACGGGCCCCAGTGGAAGTCGCTGCCGCAGCCCTCCTCTGTCGGCGCCCCTAGACACTGGAGACTGCAGTCCGCAGTCTCTCTCGGTTCTCCCCAGGACACCCGGGCGTGATCTCCCTACGCCCCCACTATGCCATAAGGCTCTCACTACAGGCCGAGACTTACAACAGAGGTTCCTGGAGCTATTCGGCCCCAGCCCCGAGGGCCAGACTCCTGAGTCCAGCCTGGAAGCCACGGGTAGCCCAGGACGCGAGAGGACGCCCTTACGAGTTATCCCGTGCCCTCTTGGCACGCCTCACATTGGTGGTGCCCCTAGCCCGGCAGGATCGCCGACGACATGTTCCCGCCTATCCCCATGATGAATACGTGTGATACTGCAGTACGAGTGATTTAGGTTAAGTGTGATTTCCCCTAGTATAAGTATTGTGCAGTGACTTCATATAGTGAATATTGGGGCGAATAAGATCACAGTGAGAAACTAAAGGACGAGTGTGTGGAACAAGATCTGATGAACTATATTTATGAGTGACGTCCCTTTTATACAATTAGTAAGCCTGTGCCGCCTGGAGATTCCTGTGTAATGACATACCCCTATTACTGTGAGCTCTAAAGGAATATTGTGAAAGAGAGTATTAATGGTATTCTCTCCCTCCCCCACGCTGCCCATAAATCTTGTATATCACTCTCTCTCATCCCAATACCCCGAGTAAATGTGAATCAAGAATAAAATCAATCATCAAAGTCCCTTGGCTAGTGGAAACCGTATAAACTTCACGGCTAATATCTGCCTCTCTCCAGTATTACCATAACTTTCCCCTAGCCGTCACAAGTCACTCCCCGCACCCTCCCCTATCTCCTCCTCGAGAGACTCACCCCCCCCCCCCAATTGCGCCTCCCGCGCGTGCCTATATTCACTGCATCCTTGATACACTAGGATTGAATGTGTTGTCATTACTATCAGAGACGCAAGTATTCTGCGAGATACCCATATCCTAGATAAGGTTTTATATTGCTATGTATTGTGCTGTAATATCTGCTGACTTGTCCTGTGTCTGATTGTGGTAATATACGTGTAAAGGTTGTTGCCTAGAGTTTTTGTGTCCTGCCTCTCTTTATTGCACTAGCTCCGGTCTCGAAAGAGGACCCCGCTCCACGTTAGGTGTAATAGGAACGAGAAGTCGAGCCTAATTTCACCTAGCATTACAGTAAATTAAGATATAAACTGAATATTCAATAAAGTATACTAATAAAGAAACAATTACTTCAAATCGGTTCACTTCAAGCCTCCAAAATACTGTCTTCTTTTGTGACTGTAACTGGGTGAGGATTCTTTCTTTCCGGCTTTCCTCGGAGCAGGCCAGTGCCACTGCACTGTCCCCACTGCTCTGCTACTGTAACATCCTATGTCTGGTTAAGTACGATATATTTCAATAAATTTTTCTTATGGAGAGTCATTTGGACTAGAGCTCTAAAATTTAACGACTGATGTTAAGGAACAGAGAAAGGCTGTATGGCGGAATTTTCAAATGAAAAAAAAAATCCTTTACGTACTGGGGGTTGTTGCTGCTGCCATCTAGGTTTAGGCAGTATGATAATGTAATTTTAGTGCGAAAATATTGGATTGGTCCAAACATAATTCGGCCCCCACAAAAATATCACTGGGTGGGCCAGTGACCCCCCCCAGCCCCCCCCCCCGTTCCTATGCCACTGCGGCTGTATTAGGATTAGCAGGTTCGTACTAGCCTAAGGCAGTGAATACAAGCAAAAGCAGCAACTATGGAGGAAGAATGTAAGAAAGCCATAAAAGTACCTCATCCCTTGAGCATATATGCCCCTCTAGCTCCGAGACAAAACTAACGGTAATACTACAGGAATGTCAGACTTCTACACCTCCAGCCTCAATTGGGATGTTGTATGATATCTTCCTTAGTGATGAAATATGTATTTTTGTAAGTCTTTTGACTTCATAACGCTATGATTGATGGAAATGGTGATATTTCGATGTTATTAATGAGAACCGAAAAAATGATCATGATAAGATTAACAAGAAGCGGTGCCGGGCACAGCAAACCCATCTCCGGTTGTCATTTTAGTGCTGACGTACTAACACAACAGGATATTTAGTCAAAGATGTCATATACCAAATTTGGAGTGACTCGGGAGAAAATTGACGATTTTATGCCCATTTGAAATTTTAGGCTCGACCTACCTGACATAGACTCTCCTTACCGATAACTGGGGGGTGGCCCCCCGATGTAATAAGGCATGCTATAGGATGCTGATTTAAAAGATGCACCAACAGATTTTGGTTTCATGTCGATATGACGAATTTGAGAGGAGTTATGGCGAAAAACTGATTTCTACATTTGACATTTTGGAGGCCTACAGCCTGAGCCTTTGCCCAACTTGGCCCAATATTTAATCAGGTGATCAGAAGGTCACAGCCCATCATTTCTGTAATATTAGTCATAATCGCACCAGGGGTTTTAACGTAAATTATTAACAGAGAGACAAGCACACAGACAAATCGAGTGAAAATAATACCCGTTCCCTAGCCCCTCCGGTGCTAGGATGGGTACCTTAATAATAATAATAATAATAATGAGATTAATGATAACAATTTTAATAAAAACAAATAAAAGAGTAATAATTATAAATTAATGATGATAATAATAATAATAATAATTCAATAATAATAATAAACCATCGCAAAAATCAGCCGTTTCAGTCCAGAGAGAGATAGAGAGAGAGAGAGAGAGAGAGAGAGAGAGAGATTTGTTTTCTTCACATAATAACTCCTTCATTTCATCGACATTACTATAACTATAACCTCAAAAAGAACAAACAACTACAACATTTTCCTTACAAGTCATTTTTATGGAAAATATGTAATCCAAAACAGTGTACAGACAATCCTAACTCTAAATCATAGATATACTTCAAATTATCATAACTTTTTCACATACTCAGTACTGGTAATAAGACATACTGCAAATTATCCTTATAGACAGGAATAAAATCTTACTACAAAAAATTCCCTTATTCATTATGGGCTTTGCCTCACCATTTTCCTGTCGTATTTATATTATATTCCTGCTTCTCTTATACGCAGTTAATTAGCATAAGAAGAGTCCCAAGCAGTGTAGGGGATGATCGAGTTTATGGCTAACTCCTTCAGTTTGAAAGGTCTCTCCGGAGCTAAATAAAAATCATCGAGTGACTGCAAGAATATATAGCACATATTACGACACGGTCATTAGCCTGAAGAGGTTCATCCTTCGGTTCGATTATTTATTTTTACATTTTATTCTTGTAACTTTCACAAGATTTTATTCAACTTAGGAAGGATCTCTTGCACTGAAGGCGTTAGTCAGGACCAGGATACACGAACGCACTTACGATCAATTTCCTGTCGTAACTCAGGCTTTGTTTTGCAGGAAGGACAAGGAGGCTGCTGAATCTTCCTCTTGTGTCCTGTTCTAACTTCGTAAATAAATCTTAGTTATGACACGGAAATTACTCCAGGTTATAACTGTTTTCTGCAGGAAGATCAGGGGCAGGAATGCCAAATCTTCACTTGTCTAGTTCTTCCTGTAAAAATATTTAGGTGACGACGGGGAGTCGATCATAAATATGTTTAAGAATTCCACCCCAGGGCTGAACTAAACCCTCTAGTTCGAAAAGTCTCTTCTGAGCTGGAAACATATCATCTAGAGTAGCAAGAATAAAGTACAAAGTACGTTACTGGGGTAAAGAGGGTAATAGCAAAGACATGTTACAAAAAATGTAAATAGTAATGAAACCTTATTTAGTCTCATTCATAGACTCAAGGAAACTCTGGTGACTGCATACATCACTGCCGAGACCCGACAGTCTGAGCAATGTCATATTCATAATCCTTCTATCTATCTATCTATTGTCAGACGCCTCAATCCTGTTTGGGGTGGCCACAAACAAATCGCCTCCAAGTCGCCCTGTCCCCCACCATTTCACTGCCCTGCTCCCATCTCACACCCTCCTCTTTCATATACCTCTCCACCCCATCCCTCCATCTCATCCTCGGCCTCCCCCTCCCTCTTCCCCTCTCCACCTCACTCACATACACTCTCTTCGTCAGTCTTTCACCCTCCATCCTCTCCACATGGCCAAACCACCGCAGTGTGTTCTTCATAACGCTTCCTATCACATCCACATCCACACCACAACGCTCCTTTATATCCTCATTCGTCAGCCTGTCTCTCCATGTGACTCCACAGGCTCCTCTTAAATAACTCATTTCCACTGCTCTCACTCATGACTTGTGTCCTTCCAACAACGTCCAAGCTTCACTTCCATACGTTAGAGTTGGTATCACAATACTGTCATGTAGTAACTTTTTCACTTCCATGCTCACTTCCCTGTTTCTTATCATTGCTTTCAAAGAACCAGCAACCTTTCTTCCCTGCTGTACCCTTTCAAGCACTTGACCCTCCAAACCTCCATCCTTACTCATCACACTACCCAAATACTTAAACGTACCCACATTTTCCAATTCCTCACCATCCAACCTCGCTGTACATTCACTGACTTCACCTCTCTCAAAGACCATCACTTTACTCTTCCCTACATTCACCTTTAGATTCCGTTTCTTACACACTCTCCCAGACCCATCCACCAAACCTTGCAGCTCCCCTTCGTCTTCACTCAACAACACAATATCACCTGCAAACAACAGTACAGGGAGTTTCATAATCTTTACTGTGCTAAAATGTGGGTAAAATTGTGTTTATATTCCCTTAACTCAAATGGCTTCGAAGTACTTTAGTCTAATTATAGTACATATTAAAGTGAAATAGTACGGAAGACAAACTTATTCCCTCTGTTAATTAACTTATATGGATATTTGTTAATCGCGAAATTGTGTAAGATCGTTTATGAATCACTGTCCCGCTATATAGACGTTCCTTAACTCTCTCCTTATACCCCAGAAGGATGGTGGACTGGCAGAGAAAGGCTTGCAGTCCACTGGGATCACGTATCAGATGAGTCTGGGACCAGAAAAACAACAGGAACAGCAGCAACAACAACACCAGGTGGGAGAGGAGAAGCCCACGGAGTGACGGAGCATTTTTTTTTAAGTCAACTCCTTCAGTCAGTCGATGTCTTTATTGTATATTTCAGCAAAGGTCACACTTTCATCAACTTTACGAAGTCCCATCGTAGTGAAGGGGTTAATGAAGGCTGTACCTAAGCTCTCCAGTTCGCAAAATGTCTCTACAAACGAATAAAATCGTTTGGACACAGCGACGACAAGAAAAAAAAAAAAAAGTCCTCGGGGTATAGGAATTAAGAGGTTTGCATCGATGGTTGTGAAAATGAGCGAGTTTTGCAGACGCACAGGAATCTATTAAAGCAATGCTTCAAAAAATATATCACCCAATATGTGACGATTTGTGCGATTTCGGGTCCTAATAATTACCAAGGACAATATTTACACTTATAATCACAGGGTGTCACATATATCACAGTGCTTGGTCCATGATACGAGCGTTAAGATGATCATACTTTTTGGTTGACTGTACAGTACCTAGCGACTTCATTCATAATACCTTTGCGGTATGGGTCGGAAGGCGGTTTGAGGTAGTACTTATCCTTGTTCCTTTCTGTTCTGAAAATAAAAACTCTTCTTTTTATCTTTCCCTCTTTACTCCCCCTCACCATCTCTCCTTCCTCCCCTACTCTCCACTCCAGTGCAGCTTTGGTCTCTCTCTCTCTCTCTCTCTCTCTCTCTCTCTCTCTCTCTCTCTGTCACAACTTGAGATTAATAAATTTTTTATTATTACTGGTGCTGAACCACTTTCCAAGAATCACTCTCTCTCTCTCTCTCTCTCTCTCTCTCTCTCTCTCTGGTAATGTGAGATCTGATCAAGGTTAAGAGCAAAAATACAGGACGAATGACACTGGATGCTGGTATGAAGCTGATCCTGTGTCTTCGTTTGGTTGGTGTTGTTTAAAGATTTACCCCTCATGAAGAGGGGACCGGGCCTTCTATATAGCCAGGTCAGTGGTTGAGTGTCGGGCTGAACTTAGTGACGATGATAGAACTGCAATGTCTTCTGGAAAGGTCTTAGAGGCGCTTATGATGCAGTCTTCCTGGGCAGCGGTGAACATCATGTTGTGAAACGCGTGAGTGCGTCGATCAGGGTGGCGATTTTTTCTAATAACAGAACAGAAGAAGAAAAAACAAATGAGTAAAAAAATAATAATGCATAGACCAGATCACTGGTGTCCTCCATTCATAAAAAATCTGTCGCAGTTGGACGTCAACAGCTGTGGGTTTAAGTTTAGGGGGGAAACAACTCTGGTGAAGCGAGATCCAAAGAGATGCAGTTCGGGGAATAAAAGATTTCTGACAGGCGGAAGTTCTGCAATATGGCAGTGTGACATTCCAGTCATGAGCGCTACCAGATGTCCGTGTAGCACAGGGGAAAGCATGGAGAGATGGTACAATGGGTACAACTTCGTCTGAGTATTTGCGGTAAAAGTATCCGTAAACTAATGCAAGGGATGCAAAATTCCTTCTTACCCGTTGGGGAGGCAATATATTTGTTATAGTAGGGTTATTAATAATTCTAACAGCTTTGTTCTGAATTTTGTCTTGTTGCTTTAGTGCATTGTGGTATGTGGGGACGCTCACTATCCACTCACTCGATGTAGTGCTGCTGTCGGGTGTCTGCCCTTTCCTTTCCTCCATCCTTCTTTCCTTCCATCCTCTTCTGTCTTCCTTTCCTCATTCTTTCCTTGTCCTTCTGCCTACTGGTAAGTTTACATTCCCTCTTCTGTCTTTCTTTCCTTCTTTCTTTTCTCTTCCTTCTGCCTGTGGGTGACTCTACACTGAATGACAAGCCAAATGGTTTCCTGTACACCAGGAAACCATTTACTACGCTGGGTGGTAACCATATAATCAAATTTTGACGCCTGGTGGTTTAGTAGGTAATTATTGCGCTCCAGGCTAATTGTGCCGGTGAAGGTTTATATCCAAGGGATGATTGAGGCTGATTGCTCATGTAATGCCACTCAGGGATGAGTGAGGCTGGTCACTTTCCTCTTAAATGTCGGGACCAACTGCCTAATCCCGGGCTTCTACGTTCCTCATGGGGCAATGTAAGATTGGATGATGGATGGATGCTTTAGCGCAACCTCCCCACATCCACTCTACATGGGTGAGTAATATTCCAGCTGAGAGCGTACATGACTCTTATAAACTATAGCCAACTGCTAATCACTGAAGAAGCTATGAACTCTGTACAATAATCCAAGTTCCTTTGAGGCAGCTTTAGCAAGTGATCTGACATGAGAGATCCAGCTGAGGTCACTGTTAAACATAACACCAAGAAGACAGGAATATTAGTAGCACTGAAGGTAATAAAGGAATTGGCAATATTTGTCTGTTAGTAAATATTTATAATTAGGGACAGGTTGACGAATGAAGAAGTGAAGGAACGCTATGGGGTGGATGTGGATGTGGTTGAGAAGATTAGGAGAAATACACTGAGGTGGTTTGGACATATGAAGAGAATGGAGAATGAAAGACTTACTAAGAGGGTGTATGTAGGTGAGGTGGAGGGAGGGAGAGGGAGAGGTAGACCAAGGATGAGGTGGAGGGATGGAGTTGAGAGGTATATGAGGGAGGGGGGGGTGAGTTGGGGGGAGGGTAGTCAAATGGTGGGTGACAGAGCGATTTGGAGGCGTTTTGTCTGCGGCCACCCTTTGCGGGATTAGGGCGTCGGGCTATAGATAGATAGATAGATAGTAACAGAAATTGGTGTTTTTAATTGTAACCCTATGTTTTTCAAGAACTTTGTCAGTGAGGAAGGCAATGTCACGGGGTTTTTATATATATCTGGGTTTTTTAAAATATCTGCTCAATATTATTTAATTGATAATAATATTCAATAATATTGAAGAGCAGAGACAATGATTGTCTTGCTACATCAAGCAACGATTACTTTACGCTGGCTTGTGCACGATTCTCTAAGAACGAGAATTTATAAACTTTCTCAACAGTATACAGCAGAGACTAATTCCTCACAAATGCTGAATTAGTACTGTTAGCCTCTGGAGAAAGTTACTTCACCCCTGACAATAAATAACTAATACTAATAATAATATCAGGTTCTTGCTGATGCTAAACTCCTAGGTGGCACAACGGATTTTAAGTTAATACAACAAGACTGGTCTAAGTACCAGTTATGAATAGCAAAACGTTTATGCAAGCTAGGAGCTATATGGAAATAAGCTTAATTATGGAGAAATGAAACAAGAGTTTACATTACATTAAGCTCAAGAAAAAGAACTGTTAAATTTATTGATTACAAAAATAAATTTAACGTTACATTTCAAAATCAAATTAATGAGATCGCACTCACTCACTCACTCGAGCTAAATTCTTACGCCTAGGAAAAAACACCTTAATTAAACTCTTAAGACTAGGAAAATACAAGAAGGAAATACTAGTCGATGAATGCTGCGTATCACCCAAAGCTGAACTAAGGATGGGAGTACTGGAGAACTGTGAAGTGGAGTTTGGGTACTAGCTGACCTCTCACACTGCTGGCACAGGACCTCTCTCCGTTACAGCAACAACTGGACTGAGTAAGTCGTGGGAAAGAAAAGCGGAGCACTAGGCTGCATTTTTATTACGGTCGAGGCAAGCAGGGGCGAACAATAAAGAAACAATAGTATCGCTCAGTAGAGCACTTAGTGACGTGCATTAAATCGGTCACTTTTGAAACAGTGATGAATGTTTTGAAAAGTATACCCCGAAATGGAGAGAGAAACGGTTAACTGAGCGATACACAGTGAGTTTTCCACTAATAGTTCATGGCTTCTCACAAAAGGGAAATGTCGTGAATTTGATTCATGACATTACGCCCCTACAAAATTAAATTTTTTCCTTATGGGAAAACATTTGTGGATATATATATATATGTACACATCCTAAGTCATTCACACAAGATTCACACTGTGGTGTGTGTGCTATCCTGCTACAGGAGAAAGTCGCAGTCGCCAGTGAGCGAAAAAAAAAACTCGTATTTACGTTAATAGAAGCAAGCTTGAGGGAAAAACTCCGTGACGACGGTGAAAATCCTGTACTCAGGTCAAACTGAGCGAAAATTCGCTACATTTACACTGAAAACTAATTGTTGTGTAGCGTGGTGTATGTAATACACGGTGTAGGTGTGACAGTTGTAGTGTAACTGTACCTACGTGTAAAATGACACAGTAAATAATACTATGGCGATGACGAAGGCAGAGGAGAAGAGGCGGCAGCGTGCGGCAGACGATCAGCTGGCCTGCACAGCAAAACTGCTACGCCCATTGCTGTACCTGCAAAATCAGCTGAGGTGGCGCATCAAAAGTGTCAATGAGACAAAATTTTATTATGTTACAATTACTCTCTCTGCCTAGCAGTCAGTGCTACAACGTACATTCGAGGTCGCCATTAATTATAGCACACGATTATGGTCGGCAAGTTGAGAATCCTTGTGCAAACTCGGGTCTTCCATAGCCTCGAACTGCACATGGGTCCTCAACCTGTGCCTTAAGCTACAGTACTTATATTAATATCGGGGAGCTGAGAATCCTTGTGCAAACTCGGGTCTTCCATAGCCTTGAGTCGCCTCTGCAGAGTTCTCTCTCGAACTTCCCCCTTAACCTACAGTACTTATATTAGTACCGGGAAGCTGAGAATCCTTGTGCAAACTCGGGTCTTCCATAGCCTCGAGTCGCCTCTGCGGAGTTCTCTCTCGAACTTCCCCCTTAACCTACAGTACTTATATTAGTACCGGGAAGCTGAGGATCCTTGTGCAAACTCGGGTCTTCCATAGCCTTGAGTCGCCTCTGCGGAGTTCTCTCTCGAACTTCCCCCTTAACTTACGGTACATAATATGTATGTACAGGCCCTGGACATACTGTGTCCTGTGGGGCCAATGGGTGAGACGTCAGGTCTGCACCCACTTCACCACTACCCTGTCTCTCAACTGTCTCAGAGATTACAGGTGTGGTTATGAACGGCACAGGAAGGACATATCCCTGATTAGTGGTGTTACTTTGACACACACTGCAGGAACGGACAAAACTATCTATGTCCCGTCCCATCCCTGGCCAGAAAAAGTCAGCTCGGATACGGCCCTGGGTCTTCCTTTTGCCCATGTGACCTCCTGAGGCTGAACAATGACCCCATTCTAACACTGCTGGGCGGTACTTGGCGGGAACGACAAACTGCAATCGAACTTCGCCCTCGGGTGTTCGTGACTCACTGTAGAGCCGTCCTTGTTTGCGAAGGAACTTGGCTCGACCTCCCCGTGAATACTTAATCACTCGACCCTTTTGTTTGTTCCGCACGGCAGCAAGTGTCGGGTCAGAATGTTGTTCTTGTACAAGTTGACTACACATCAGATCTTGCGGCGATTCAATGATCACTGGGGTGACACAGTCTGGAGCCTCAGACATGGCTCGTGTTACTGCAGCAGCCGAAGTCTGAGTAGCGTCATGTTCAGTGCAACTATCATTGACACCGGTAATATTGCCAATGATGAGTTCAAATAAAGGTTCTGGTATGACAACTACAAGTGTCGTACCAGTATAAAATGGAGATGCCACCTGGATACATGCCTCAGGGAACAATCTCACTGATCCATCAATAAGGTTTGCATGGATCTGTCGACCTGTATACTGCTCAGGCCGAACTAGACTCTGCTTGACAGAGCAACCTGAGGAAACATTATCTCTCAGGACCTTCACAGGAATGCTCACAGGAATGCCTCCCACAAACCCTGGCTGAACAAGGAAGGTACTGTCACCTGTGGTAAGGCCTGTGGAGGAAGCAGCTAGCCACTCATGAGGCTGCTGAATTGATGCGGCAAACATTGTGCCTTGAGAATAATAAGGAGATGGAACATTGGCCATCTGTGGAGGGGGGCTCACTGTCACTGTGGGACTAGTGAACTGTGGGGAAGTACCCACACTGGTAGGGACGTGACCACCGTGCTACTGCTGAGGAATGAAGGCTGCATTCGCTTCCTGCCTCTTTTGAGCTGGTGGTGAAAAAGTTTGTCCTGACGGTCGGTTGCGTGGCTGATACTGCTGCTGATTAGGGTACTTGTTGTACCTCTTCCACTCAGGTTTCTGAGTGTTTTGTCCCTGGTCCTTCCACTGCGGTTTTGGACCTTGGCCATTATTCTGAGAATGGCCTTGTTGCTGGGGTTCAGTCTGAGACGGCTTCCCAGATTTATCAGGTTTTCTGTTCCAGGTGTTTTGCTTACGAGCTTGATACCCGTATGCAGTAAAGAATGCATCAGCCTTTTCTGCCATTTGGCTGGCATCTTTCACCTGGCAGATCTTAAGCTGTGCTATGAGCTCAGCAGGCCACGACCTCTCTAGCTGTGTATGCAGCATAAGGTCAATTATCCCCTCACGCGTGGAAGGCGTTTCATCTTTCTCCATCCACTCATTTAAGTAAGCTGTGAGACGATCAAGGAACTGAACAGCTGTCTCCTTGTCTTGGAGACGAGCTCGCATGAACTGAACTTTGGCGTCATCTACTGTGAGACCATACGCCTTAATGAGTGCAGCTTTCATCATCTCATATGTGAGATTGTCTCCACGAATTCTGTGGAGAATATCGAGGGCAGGGCCCTCAAATAGGCTAAGAAACTGAAGCCGCTTAGCTGCCTCATCCAGTTGATACATGTCTGCCATGTCCTCAAAACGAGCTATGTACGGCTCGATTCGCTCGCTTTCCTTGTATGAAGGAAGCTTGATGCGTGGGGTCGCCAGGACATGTGCAGGGGGAACGCTCGTGGAGCTTGGACCAACTGCACCAGATGTGTCTGAAGCCAAGGAATCTCGCTTGAGCTTCAGCACTTGAAGTTCATGTTTTTCTCGTGCCTCACGTTCGGCACGTTCATATTCACGTTGTTCCCGCACTTGTTCTAAGTCGAGTTCGCGCTGTTTTCGCTCGTGTTCGCGCTCCTTTTCGCGTTCCTCACGCTGTTCTCGCTCGTGTTCGCATTGGATTCTACGCTCTTCACGAGCATCTTTCTCACGTTCTTGCTCGTAATTAAACCGGGAGAGAACGTAACTCTGTATTTTCTCTGGGTCTGTGAGACCCATATCTTTGGCTTCCTGTACATAAGCACTGGCTGCCATGATGCTAGCTTATTTAGCAAACGAAACTGAGTACTGGCTGCTTCGCAAACGAATACTAATAAACACAATTAAAGAGTACAGACACAAGCTAGTGGTGACCAGTCTTATCTAGTTAACTGGCAAAAATAAAACAAAATTTGCAAATAACTGAGAAGACTCAATAATTAACACAATGGGTACGGCGGGTACCCAGGAGCGAATAAAATCGTCTGGCGTTACCAAGAATAAACTAGAGTTAAGTACTCTATTGATTAATAAAGCAAAAATTCACTTACTAAATTAACGGTAACCACCAGTAAACTTGTGCCTATAAACTTTAATTATAAATACCTACCGGTAAATATGAATGAGTGAGCACTATCTCGTGAATAGCTTTAGAGCTAGGAGCTAATATCCTGGCGAGGTCACCAATTGCCACGGGGTTTTTATGTATATCTGGGTTTTTAAAAATATCTGCTCAATATTATTTAATTGATAATAATATTCAATAATATTGAAGAGCAGAGACAATGATTGTCTTGCTACATCAAGCAACAATTACTTTACGCTGGCTTGTGCACGATTCTCTAAGAACGAGAATTTATAAACTTTCTCAACAGTACACAGCAGAGACTAATTCCTCACAAATGCTGAATTAATACTGTTAGCCTCTGGAGAAAGTTACTTCACCCCTGACAATAAATAACTAATGCTAATAATAATATCAGGTTCTTGCTGATGCTTAACTCCTAGGTGGCACAACGGATTTTAAGTTAATACAACAAGACTGGTCTAAGTACCAGTTATGAATAGCAAAACGTTTATGCAAGCTAGGAGCTATATGGAAATAAGCTTAATTATGGAGAAATGAAACAAGAGTTTACATTACATTAAGCTCAAGAAAAAGAACTGTTAAATTTATTGATTACAAAAATAAATTTAACGTTACATTTCAAAATCAAATTAATGAGATCGCACTCACGCACTCACTCGAGCTAAATTCTTACGCCTAGGAAAAAACACCTTAATTAAACTCTTAAGACTAGGAAAATACAAGAAGGAAATACTAGTCGATGAATGCTGCGTATCACCCAAAGCTGAACTAAGGATGGGAGTACTGGAGAACTGTGAAGTGGAGTTTGGGTACTAGCTGACCTCTCACACTGCTGGCACAGGACCTCTCTCCGTCACAGCAACAACTGGACGAGTAAGTCGTGGGAAAGAAAAGCGGAGCACTGGGCCACATTTTTCTAATGGTCAAGGCAAGCAGGGGCGAACAATAAAGAAACAATAGTATCGCTCAGTAGAGCACTTAGTGACGTGCATTAAATCGGTCACTTTTGAAACAGTGACGAATGTTTTGAAAAGTATACCCCGAAATGGAGAGAGAAACGGTTAACTGAGCGATACACAGTGAGTTTTCCACTAATAGTTCGTGGCTTCTCACAAAAGGGAAATGTCGTGAATTTGATTCATGACAGGCAAGATGAGCAGAAGTTGTCGCGTCTAGAGGTGGGATGACGGGGGAAATGCTGCTCTTGCGGTCAGGTGGCTAGAGCAGAGGATCTAGTGTTGGCTCAGGTGAAGGGTTAGTGTCTGTTGGAGCAATAGGTGGGGGATTTTTTTTTTTTTTCATGCAAGGAAGAAGGAACCAAAGTCCAGGAGCCAGGAAATTGTTCCCTGAAAGAAAGAAAGAAAAAAAAAAAACAGAGCCAAATTCAAGATCAGTTCATTTCGAGGTTCCTGGACACACTGCGTTTGAAAGACTGGAGGTTATACGTAGTAGGAAGTACAGAAAGAGGGAGAGAGTTCCAGAGTTGACTTGTTGCATGCATGAAGGACTGGTAACAGTTAACTCATGCATTATAGAGTCTGACAGAAAAGGGATGGCAGTTTGTTGGTAGATGGGTGCTACTCGCCCTCCTTAGTGGGGGAGGAATTAAAGCAGATTGTTCAGAGGAGCCGTGACCATTGATGCAGAGATAGAAAAAAGACAACGAGCAACAGTGAGACGAGAAGACAGAGGTTGAACAGAGCCAGTAGGAGAAGGAGAGTTAATGAGACAAAAAGCCTTTAACTCTACCTCGTTGAGATGAACCTGTATGTCAGGAGCCTTCCCACACATGAAAATTGTACTCTACACAGGTGTGAATAAAACCAGTGTATAAAGTCAACAACTGTGCAGGGGTAAAGAAGGCACGGAGTCGGCTTAGCACATCCAGTCTCTTGGAAGCTGAGTTTACAAGAGCGGCTAAATGTTCTTCACAAGATAATTCCCAAGAGAATGAAACCACAGGTATATTTAAAGATGATTCAGGATTGAGCTGGATATTGTTGAGAGTTAGAGGGTACTCCTGTCGAAGATTTGTTGGAATCAGAAGTGAGTTTTGATGCATTAAAAACAAGATTATTTTTGCTCCAGTTGGAGATATCAGCCAAGTCAGACAGGTGCTTCATAGCCTTATCCCTTGTTGCTGAAGTAACTGCTAAGATGGACGCTGCGAGAAGCGAATGGAAAGGTAATAGGTTGAGTCATTGGCATATGAGTGGATAGGGTTAGATATACAGCTTAGAAGGTGACTGATGAATAAAAGGAAGAGAGTTGGTGATAGGACAGAACCCTGAGGAAAACCACTATTGATGGCTCTTGGAGAAGACCGATGGCCATCTACAACAGCAGCTATAGAACGACCAGAAAGGAAGATTGAGATGAAGGCACAGATGGAATGATAGAAACCGTAAGAGGGCAGTTTGGAACTTAAAGATTTATACCACGGTCGATCGAAAGTCTGTGATGTCAAGCTCAGTGGGAAAGCTTTCACCAAAGTCCCGAAACGAAGATGACCAGGAGTTTGAAATGTAGGTGAGACGATCGCTAGTGGGGCGTTCCTGACGGAGCCCATACTGACGATCAGAAAGAAGATTGCGGTAGGAAAGTTGCTTAAAAATTTTCTTTGATAAGAATTGACTAGAAAGCATTAAAATACAGGATGTTTAAGCAACAGGGCGATAGTTAGAAGGCTGGGAGTGGTCACCTTTCTTTGGGACACACTGAATGAGGGCAAAGTTCCAGCAAGAAGGAATAGTACAAGTTGACAGGCAAAGGCAAAAGAGTTTTTCTTGGCTAGGTATAAACACAGAAGCACAGTTCTTGAGGACAGCAGGAGGGACCCCATCAGACCCACATGCCTTGTTAGTGTTGAGGCCAGTGATGGCAGAAAATACATCAATTGAAGAAATTTTAATGTCAGCCATGAGGAAGTCAGAGGGAGGGAGTGATGGAGGAACAGCACCTGAATCATCTAAGGTGGGATTGGAGGAGAAAGTCTGGGCGAAGAGATCTGCTTTATCAGTAAAAGAAATAGCTACACAGCCATCAGGGTAGAAAAGAGGAGGGAAGGATGATGAAGTAAAATTGTTAGAAAGATTTTTGGCAAGGTGCCATAAGGAGAGGGAAGAATTCGAGCTGGAGAGTTCAGAGCATTTAGTACAAATGAAATTATTTTTAGCAGTGTTAAGAGCAGACTTAGTGTGATTCAGGGCAGAAACATAAATGAAATGATGTTCAGAAGTGGGTTGGCTCTGGTACCTTTCGTAGGCCTTCTCCTTGTTGTGGACATGATTAGAACAAGCGTGATTAAACCAAAGTTTTCTTTGCATTAGTCAAAGGATATCAGAAAGGAATGTATGCCTCCATGCCAGAGAGAATAACCTCTATAATGCGCAAGGCACACACAGATGGCTCTCGGCCATTGAAGCAATAATCAGTTTAGGGAAAATCAAAGGGGTACAGCCTGCGGTCCTCTCAATCAGCAGCTCCAAAGTACCACAATAGACACTTCTTGGGTGGGTTCACAGGCCGTACTGGAGCGATAGGACAGGCTAAGGTGATAAGGTTGAGTTCGGGGGAGCCTAACTGAGAGGAAAGATTAACCCCCGCTACTGTCATTGCCTCATATGGGGCGATATGCAGGCCACCCCTGGCTGCAATGATCGCCTCGTATGAGGCGATGAGTCTGCGCACCATAATTTCACGCATATGGAAGTGTCAGTGTTTTCCATGGGAATGTTGACTCTCCCATTATGCCATCACAGATGTTGCCAAGCCCTGCCATACCGCAGCTGCCAAATACAGCGTATTTAGTAATTCAGATATGCATGCCAACCCTGCTCGCACTGATCACCTCATATGATGTGATGGGTCTCCGTGCTATAATTCCAAACACGAGGAGGCGTCATTGGTTTCTAGGGGAAGGGTGAGTCTCACTCCACATCATCAAAACTGTTGCCAAGCCCTGCCACACCCCAGTTGCCGAATTCCTCATATTTAGTATTTCACTAAGTATACTAATATCAAGTCGGCTCACTTCCTTCTAAAACAGCTCCAGGCTGGCGCAGGGGGCAGAGCATCGGAGTGACGTCGACTGACACGGAACTCCAGTTCAGTTGAGGCCTGACCATGGTGGTGAGTGGATGTTTGCTCCACTCACTAGATCATGACACATTTTCAGTCCAAAGATGTGAGGGAAGGGACTGAAATGTGTGAGGGAAAGTATGGGGGTGTAAGGGAGGATATGAGGATGTGATGGAAGGTGTGGGGTGTGAGGGAGGATATGAGGGTGTGATGGAAGGTGTGTAGTGTGAGGGAATGTGTGGGGGTGTGATGTAAGGTATGGGGTGTGAGGGAAGGTGTAGGGATGTGAGGGACCTACTGCTCTATTATTGGGTTAAATGAGTCCGCACTTCTTCTCCTTCGTTTTCCCTTATTATATATGTTTAATTTGAGTCTGGCCTTTTATACATTTTCTGTTACTTTAGCCACCTAACATCACACAAAAGCCGCGCCTCCCGGCGCACTGATGGAAAGTGATCCAACTTGGTATTAGTAGACTTAGGTAATTCAGTTTTTGTTTGTAGCCCATCTACCTCCTGCGGTGCCACCCTCACACCCACCCAAGAGGCATAAATTACAAAAAGACGACAGTGATGAAGAGTTCAAGCTCAGAAACATTCGCTCTGATGACAAAAAATCAACAATATTAAAAAAAAAAAAAAGTTCTAAAACAATGACTCACAAAAGGTAATCCGGTTGACAAGAATTAGCGCGGTTGGGGTTAACAACGTAAGCGTAAGGAGTAGTTGCATGGAAGAGATCAATTATATTTGAACTAGCTCCAAGGCAGTCAGGGATACGGGTAGGGTGCTTAACCCCTGCTACTACTTAGAGTAGTAGGGGTAGGCAGCCCCGCCCATAGAAGTACTACCGCCAAGGTTACGGGAGACTCAAGGAATAGCCTGGATTCCATTTTCTCTCCTAGGCCTTGGTAGCTGGTTAAACATCTTTCTGCCTCACACACCGGAGGGTATCAGGCTGCCCTCTTTACACAACATACACATCCACATTATATTACATTACCTTAAACCGCTATCCTCTCTCCAAAAAACACAGATCTTGTCATTACATATCATACCCATTCCACAACACATCCCTATTCTCCCCCCCATAAAAAGAACCATGGCTGCTGCTATACTGGGAATCAGTGCGGTGTTTTCTCGGGTGACCACCACCGGCAGGGTTGGGTTGTCTGCACAGGGCCTTCCCGGTCGTCATCATGCGACTGTGTCACCACCAGTGTTGCGGCACCCTAAATCTGCTCGTCAGTGCAGTAAAATTTTCTTTTGCAATATTAGGGGACTTCACTCCAACATCAACTCTGTTCAAAATTTCCTCCAGTTTGAATCCCCTGATCTGCTATTTCTGACAGAGAAGCAAGTAAGCTCCACCTCTGATTTAGTCAGATTTAATGTTTCTAGTTATATCTTGATTCAAAATTTCAGACCCAAAGGAGGCGTATGTTGCCTTGCTAAATCAGAAATTGCCCTGGAGGAGATTACTAAATTTAATTGTCCTTTTTTCGACTATTCTATATACTAATTAAATTCTTTTGGTAAAATTATTTCTGTTGTGTTTATCGTTCTCCTAATGCCCCTTCAGAGCCGAGTTTATTTGACTCTCTGTCTTCACAACTAGTGTCCTCAACATTAAGACTGCAACAGAAATTACTATTCTGGGTGATTTTAATGTCCATAATGTCGAATGTCTCACTTATTCACCCAGAATTGATGACTCTGGTCTTGAATGTGAGCTATTTGCAGACTTATTTAATCTCACACAGTTCGTCAGTCAACCCACCCGTGTACCAGACAACCCCGATCAAAATCCCCACCTATTGGATTTGTTTCTAACAACCAATTCTGATAATTATAATGTCGAAGTGAAGTACCCCCTCGGATCCTCGGATCATTGTCTGATTCAAGCCACCAGTTTCACACCTACCACACCCTCCTGCTCTGAACCTGTCGTGGTGACTAAATGGCACTGCGACTGGGCAGACTGGGAGGGACTTCAAAATTTTCTCATGGATGTTCCTTGGACCTCCTTTTTCTCCCATGATGCAAATTCCACATTGGGCCACATACAGGATTTCATTAAAGTCGGCATGGAAACATTCATACTCCATCATAGTTACAGAAAAAGATGTAATTCTCCTAAATGGTTTGACCACAATTGTGCTAGAGTAACAGAACATAAAACAATAGCCTATGACACTTATACAAGGACCAAAACCAAAGAAGCCTTTGAGTATTATAAAAATATCAGAAACCATGCCAAAACTATTATCAATCTCTCTAAACCAAACTTTCTACATAGACAAGCTAACAAACTACTAAACAATCCAAATGATAATAAAATATTCTGGTCAACCCTTAATTCATTCAAAACTAACTTCACTACCACCTCTTCCATTCCACCGTTACAGTCCCCCGATGGAAATCTAGTAAGTGACCCACGCGGAAAAGCCAACCTTCTTGTTGACATTTTTTCAACAAACTCAACCCTAAATTCAGAAAATCATAATATTCCTGTACTTGATTTTTATTCCCCTCAAATACCTCATTTCATGATTCACACCAGACACGTACAAGCCGTATTACAGAATCTATCAGCAGATAAAGCCACTGGTCCAGATGAAATTCCTTCAATAGTACTTAAAAATTGCTCCTCAGTGTTGGCTCCTGTATTAGCAAAATTTTTCCGATTGTGCATCCGTACCTCAATTTTTCCAGCCCCTTGGAAAGAAGCAAATATCCATCCTATTCCTAAAAAGGGGGCAACTTCTCATCCATCAATAGACCAATTGCAATAATTTCCGTTCTCGGTAAAGTTTTTGAGACACTAATTAACAAACACATGGTCAAGCATCTAGAAATCAATAAATTGATCAATGATCGGCAGTATGGATTTAGACAAGAACGTTCAACTGTAGATATTCTTTGCCTTCTTACCCAACAGATTAACAAAACAATAGACCAACATGGTGAAACACACACAGTAGCACTTAATATTTCAAAAGCATTTGTCAGAGTATGGCACCAGGCCTTATTGTTTAAGATGTCACACTATGGCCTGGCATCACTGGTTCCTCTAATTTCTTGTTACCTTTATAGTAGAAAAATACGGGTCATGGTAGATGGAATTTATTCTCAGTTTCATTCCATAAATGCTGGTGTACCTCAGGGATCAGTTTTGGTGCCAACCCTCTTTCTCATACATAGAAATGACCTCCTATCTGTCACTCACAACCCAATGCACTCTTATGCTGATGACTCACAACCCAATACACTCTTATGCTGATGACTCGACCATTCATAGTTCTTTCACATTTAGAACCTCCTTTACACAATTTGATATTATAAATTCCCAAATAAACACAGCAATTTCTTTGAACCAGGACCTTTCTAAAATTAATCAATGGGGACAAAAAAATCTGGTCTCATTTAATGCTCAGAAAACTAAATACATTAATTTCTCCAATAAAAGGAGTCCCTCCAGACTCTCACATAATTTTGGATGATGTCAGTATTCCCATATCAACTACAAATGATATCCTAAGTGTTACTCTAAACCCCAACCTAAGCTGGACAGCTTATGTTAAATCCCTTGCTAAAAATGCTTCTAAAAAACTGGGACTTATGTACAGAGTTCGTGAGTTCTTCACTGACGAGCAGATGGCCACAATATACAAAAGTTATGTGCGTTCTCAGATCGAATACTGTTCACCACTGTGGAGTGGATGTGGAGCAGTTGCATTGAGGCAGTTGGACAAAATTCAAAATAAAGCCATTAGATTAATCAATAATCCTGCCACAATGCAGGACCTTCCTCCGTTATCAGTACGTAGAGATGTTGCTTCTTTAGCACTATTTTATAGATATTTTTACCGTACGTGCTCTAACGAACTGGCTTCAATTGTGCCTCCTCTTCACATTTTTCCCGAAATACTCGGGCAGCTGGGAGCGCCCATGAACTCACACTCTCTCCCCCACAATGCAGAACCTCTGCTTATCAAAATTCATTTATCCCCAGAACTACTACTCTCTGGAATTCACTTCCTGGGAGTTGCTTCCCACATACATTTAATCCTTTCAATTTTAAATCCAATTGTTATAAGTATTTTATGAATGGAGGATGCCTTTAGGCACGTGGACTTATTTTTTTTCCTTTGTTTTTCCTTCCTCCATTCATTATCAAGAAAAAAAAAATATCAACATGATTACATGCCCTGAAACATTATTTCCAAACTTTTTTTTTTTTTTTCAATATCATCAGATACAGTGTTTCTGAGCTCAAACTATCACCTTTATCTTTTTATAATTTACGCCTCTTGGGTGGATGTGAAGGGGGCGATAAGTGGCCAGCACCACAGGAGGTAGATGGGCTACAAACCAGAACTGAATTACTAAATAAGCAGATTTTGGTAGCTGGGGTGTCGCAGGGCTTAGCAACTGCTCTGATGGCATAGAGCAGTGATTCTCAAACTATGGGTCGCGACCCAAAGGTGGGTCGCGAGAGGAATGTTGATTGGTAGCAGTGACATAGAATAGGCCTAATGCTTTCAGTGTAATTTATTTACATAATTGAAATTGTAATTATCCTTATTACAATATTAACATATTCATAATAACTACGATGGGCTATATGCCGGTTACTTTCTCTCTCTCTCTCTCTCTCTCTGTATGTTTGATTTTTTTACCCTGAGGGTCGCGAAGTCTTGAAATATTCCAAATAGGATCACACACTAAAAAGTCTGAGAACAACTGGAATAGAGGAAGACTCAACGTTCTCATGGAAACCACTGACTTTTCCTTATGCTTGAAATTATGGGGTGATCCTTCACCTCATATGAGGCGATCACTGTGGCCTGGGATGGCCTGCATATCTGAATGACTAAATATGCGGTATATGGCAACTGCAGTGTGGCAGGGCTTGGCAACTGCTCTGATGACTTAGAGGGAGACTCAAAGTTCCCAAGGACACCACTGATGCCTCCTTGTGCTTCAAATTATGGCACGGAGACCCATCTCCTCATGAGCGCAGCCAGGGGTGGCCTGAATTTATCCTCATATGAGGCAATGAGCACGGCGAGGGTTTAGTATAGAAAAGAAGTAGCCTTGTTCACCAGGTGGATCAAAGGAGAGCAGAGCCAATGATGGTGATGAAGACTGAAATCTCCTAGAATGGAGATTTCAGAGAAAGGGGTAATTGACAGGATGCGTTCCATCGTAGAAGTAAGATAGTTGAAAAATTTTTCAGTCAGTAGAATTAGGAGATAAGTAAACAACACTGATACAATTTAGTCAGAAAATGACAGAAAAGCCGAAGCCAGAGAGTAGAGAATTCATAAGATACAGGTTTATGAACACGAGAGCAAGATACGTCGTTGCGTACATAAAAACAATAGCCACCTGTGGCTTTGAAATGAGTATAGATAACGGAGGAGGATACAGAGAAATGTTAGCCATCAGTCGCCTTAGACAGCTGAGTCTCAGTTAGGACGTGAAAGTGAAGTTTAGAGGAGAGGTGGTGTTCAACAGAGAAGAAGTTATAAGAAAGGCCGTGAATGTTGCAGAAATGAACAAGCAGTGAGTCAAACAGTGGTTCCAGGGATCTCACTGGGTCATCCCCAGGAGAGGGTGGTTGGTGGGAGCTTTGATGGTCCCCACCCCCATTAAGGACTCCATGGCTTGGTTATTAGATCCTATTTTTTTTTTAATTTGAATAGGAAGCGAAGTATGTTATGTCCACGTATATTGGCAATTAGTGGAACTTGTTCTGGAGAATATGCTGGCTTACTCTCAGTTTTACTGAAACATTGAAACAGCTCGGCAAATGGGAATGATCAGGAGCTAGTCCTGAGGGTTGATGAAACGGGAGCTGCAGCCCTCCCTGTCATCAGCTTTCCATCCACCTTGTGAGCACCGCCCTGCTTGACTGGTACTACAGTACAGTCTACTCCCTGATGCTGTGCTTTCTTTCCCCCCTTATTTTTATCTTCTTGTTGCTAGTAGAATCTGTTTGGGGAGCTGGTGGTTGTGAAGCAGGGGAAGAGGCAGGACACACCTCCATGTCCTCATCTGTTGTAGGTGTAAGAGCAAGCGGTGCTGAAGCAGGGGGAGAGACAAGGTTCTCATTGACATCAATGTCGGCTGATGGTATGGGGTCTTGATGCGAGTTGGTGGTAGGCAACGTTGAACTGTAGTGGGGCCTGGGCTTAGGATGATCCCGGGGCGGGCGAGAGTAAGGTTGGTCATTCCGTGGCCTAAGTGAAAGGCAGAGGAGAGCTGAAGGCGGTGATTGCCGCTTCAGGGCTGGAGATTAAGGGCAGCCTGTTATGATGGAGAAATAGAGAGATGAGCCTGATGAGGACTGTTCAGTCATCTCTTACGATGGTAAATGCAGCTTGAATGCATGCCAAGGCAAAGATTCAGACATGAAGCATGATCAACTCACCAGTTGTCCTCGTTTGAGTCTGGAGTTGCAAAAATACTACTTGATTTGCAACATTTCAATCAGCGTACCTCGGGGAAAGAAGGTGATATACGGCAATGTTAATGATTTATAGTGGCATAATATTTTCTAGTGAAAAACTTAATATATATTTGCTGAATAGAGACTAAAGATGTTAGCAACAAATAATTTAAGAATAAAAAAGCTTAGAATCGTAAATAATCGTGAAAAGTAAAAGAGCAAGGTAAGGCATTAGAGATGATAAAAAATAATTATTTCAATATATATGGTTAACTAAACACCAATGAAGTTATTTTTGCACTCAGGGAGGAAAATCATCAATAAGCCGAATATTTAATAATATTTACTCAATGTTCCCAAAATGGCAATGGTCGCACTTAAAAGGTTAAGAAGAGTTCCCATGTCTCTGTTTCGTACTACGTTCACAAGGGCTATTTATAACTATCTTTACTATACGTCTTTCACCTTAACTTTGCACAGATTTTCGTCTTTTCATTCTGGATTTCAACTTGGCTCAGATATTCGTTTTTATGTTCTGTATTTTAACGTGGCCTATATTTTCGTTCTTTTTTACCTTTTTTTTTTTTTTTAAGTTGGTTCAGATATTCCTTTTATAGTTGATTTTCACCTGGTTCAAAGTTTTATACTTTTGAAGCTTATTTTCACGTAACTCAGTGAGAGAAAAAACGTTATGAATCTATATCCTTTCCAGTGGCGGCCATACAAGCCGTGCAGGTTGTGCACGGCACCGAGGCCCACCTGGTTTAGGGTGCCCACTCTGGTGACTCTGGTCCAATTTTGGATCCTTTAACCCCAAACCGCCAGCTGACGTGTATAGCCATCATGATTCAGGGCATGGAGCGCTGCTGGCTGACGGCATATATGGCACTCACCTTCCTGCCACTCTTGGAACTCGCAACCATTTTCTGTGATACCCACCGGGTAGGTAGGACCCCCAGGTACCCTGTGGCTTTCAAGCTCCTGCATGAGGAGGGAAGGAAGGGCCTTCGACAGTGATGAGTTCAACGAGGAGGAGGAGGAGACAGATGACCCAGTTCACCGGGCAGGTGAGCGTGGAGCTGGCGGTTATCAGCAAAATAAACGCCGAAGAGCCGTCTCTCCTACACTCTCACCACCAGCTCACCGACGTCTTGCGCTACAACGCTCACCTACACCTCAGCCTAGCACCTCAAGGGAAGATTCACCACAATCAGGCCCTTCGGGAGTCGTATTTCCCCCACGAGCCCCACGTGGTGTTACTCAACACCTAGCATCTCCCCAGGCAAGTCCCGCATCGGGTGAGTCATCACCCGCTTAATCCCCCCACCTCCCATACCTCTTCCTCTCCTTCCCTCTCATCCCCTGTCAGTGGGCGTGCACGTGGTGCACGAGCGCAGAAGAAACGTCATGCACATGACAGATGGCCGGCTCTACCACGTGTGGGTAGAGTCAATACCTTTGTGTGGGAAGACAGAGCCAGCTTTGAGCCGTCTGTGCTGGTGTTCGATGAGAAGGGAGCAGGTGTGCAGGAGGATGAACTTCCCCCAGGCCATGGACTATTAGCTGTATATTCAGGGCTATTTTCACTGCTGCTATCATGCAATAGCTGGAGGAGGAAATAAATTTCCACAAGGCCATGTGTGTGTGGTGGCTGGACGTGGCTGCCAGCAAGAGCATGCACATGTGTGACTGGATACCTGTGCAGGGGCGGGGGAGATCTTTGTGTGGCTAGCCCTTACCATGTTGATGGAGCATGTAAGAGAACATGTGCTCCATGACTATTGGTCAGTTGATGAACTCGTGGGCTCACCTGTCTTTGGTTAGTACATGACCCATGACAAGTACCTGGCCATCCATAGATTTCTTCATTTCAATAGAAATTACAGGCCTGCACGGAATGACAGGTTGTGGAAAATAAGGCCAATCCTAACAATGCTGAAGGAGTCATTTGCCAGGGTTTTTCGTCCATTTCAGGAAGTGGTAACTGACGAGTCGCTGGTGTTATTCAGGGGCAGGCTGGCATTTATTCAGTATGTGCCATCGAAGAATCACCGCTTTGGCCTCAAATTCTTTGTCTTTTGTGACTGCAAAACTGGATATGTGCTGGATGTGATAGTTTATTTGGC
The DNA here is from genome assembly GCF_032717465.1 of Coenobita brevimanus. Taxonomy (NCBI): domain Eukaryota; kingdom Metazoa; phylum Arthropoda; class Malacostraca; order Decapoda; family Coenobitidae; genus Coenobita; species Coenobita brevimanus. The sequence continues at coordinate 8,351,766 of NC_136987.1, read as the reverse complement.
AACCGATGTTGATATACCTAGTGGTGATCCTCACAGTTTCCCGGCATCAGTCGTGAAAGTGTTGATGGAAAGGTATTTCAATAGGCACCACATTCTGTATACCAATAATTATTACACTGCCCCAGCATTGACCAAGTATTTGCTTGACCACGGTACTGGGTCCTGTGGAACTGTTAAGGCAAACAGAAAGAATTTCCCTGTATTTCCAGCAAATACTGAGAAAGGAGCTCTTCTGACCAAGAAATGTGGCAACATGTTAGCTCTTCTCTGGCATGACAAGAAACAGGTTAACATGTTGTCTACAGTATATAAGGGTGTGTTTGTGGAAACTGGAAAAACAGACTACGGGACCAGGGAACCTGTGGTAAAGCCCAATGCTGTCAACGATTATAATATCAACATGAGGCTTGTTGATAAATTGGATATGCAAATTGGTGAAGTTAATTGCCTACGAAAGTCCTGCAGGTGGTACAAGAAGGCATTTTTACACCTTCTTGATATTGCCGTCCTCAACAGTTTCATACTGTTCAAGGAGCTCATCAGGAAACTTCTCTCTCAACCAGAGTTTGAGAGAGAGCTTGCACGCAAACTCGTTAAAGAATATTCAACTGCACAGGTGACAGGTACTAGGCGGGGGGCAGCGGCTATGCTAAGCTGTGCCGAGTATTCTCGGCGACACAGGCTGGTAGAGATTGGCTGTACCACAGCAGTCATCGGGCCTACAGGCGGTGCCGGGTCTGTCACAAGACCAAACGCCGTCCCCCAGCATGTAAAGAAACCTCGTACCAATGTGCCGAGTGCAAAGTTCCCCTATGCCCTAAATGTTTTTCCGAGTATCACTCAGAGCGTGAATACTGAGCAGGTGTGTGGGAAAGTGTAAATAGTGTACAGGAATGCACAAGTGTGTGTATTTTTATAAATAAGTGAAATGTTGAATATTATAAATGTTTTATACTAAGTGCTATGTTACAAGCGTTTTATAATAAGTTCTACAAGTGCAGTGCAATAATTGTTACTGTTTATTGGATACTGGTGAAAAAATTATTGGAAATACCTTATCATACCTGCTACCTGAAAGAAAACCACTTGTGAGCAGGCCAGAAAGAAAATTACCTGGTTGGCTATGACAAAATTATTTCACCCGATACTCAGGAAAATTGTGCTGAATATGAGCATCAGTGTATCCTACCTGTTACCTGAAAAAAAAAAAAAAAACTTGTAAGCGGGCCAGAAATAAAATTACCTGTTGGCTATAACTAAATTATTTCACCCGATACTCAGGAAAACTGTGCTGAATATGAGCATCACTGTATTTATGATGTGAAGTGCAAATAATGTAAGTTGTGTGTAACATTTATAAGATTTTCACAATGCCCCTGAGTAGCACAAATCTGTCTGAATTATAGTACAAATAATTACCTCATACTCAGCGATACTGTGTGAAACACCAACAGCAGTTACTTGTCAAGGTGCAGTTACGCGTAATCGTGATGTCAAGTGCAATTATAAGTGTCCTTGTAAAGGGAAATTATTATAACTGATGGAAGAAGTGAGTACAGAAAAACGAAGAGATATTTCCTTTCCCACGGGGCATAGTGGCACTGTGAAACGGGCAGAAAACCCTTTGGGGAGCCACATGGACAGGGTGATGACTCATCCTTAGGACGGTAAGTAAGAAGTCGAAAAACAAGTCAAATTTTCCACATTCCATCCAAGGACCCCCGGGCAGTGTTACAATCGCTCCGGTCAGTGCTGCCAAAGCTAGCCAGCGAGTCCGAGGCCACAACCAGTGGCGAGCGTTCTGAGCCCCCCAACCAAATGTGAAAAACCACTCGTCTTCAACTCATCCTTACTCATCGACGAGACCACCTGGAGGCCTTGGGATACCTTCACTGGAAAGAGGAAGACTTGATGAGTCATATGGGTTTTTATCTGCTTTTCTAGCCATTATAGTTTGGCAGATATGTGGGTTTGATGTAAGAGTATTTTTGGCCAAGTCTCAGAAATCGTCCTTAAGGAATGGGTGACGGACGGAAACCCCCGGCAGCTAAGGGTTAAAATATAGCAAAACTGCACTGAAACTTATTTTAATAGCACGTAATTCAATAATTAATTTTTAGAATTTATAATAATCATTATCCACTGAAGATTTACAATTATAAAGTGAGGATTTTGTGTTTTGCTTGATAACATTGACACTCAGAAAAAGACGGATGATGTTGCCCCTTAGTTTTATGAAAAAGTACCAGATCTCGCCTGAGTAGCCATTAAAAAATAATAAGTAGGAAGATTAACCAAATTTAAATAACTGAAATCTATTATTCAAGCTTTGTTCATATTCTCTTCTAGTGCTTTTTATTGGCGATATCTCTTTTTCATAAAACCGAGTAGCAACATTGTTGTAACAATCACTCACTGCCCAACCGTCGGCACTTGGCAAGTCGCTGACCTGACGGCAGACGTCACGCACTGTGCTGAGTAGCCTGAGTTTGCTCACCAGTAGTTGGCGCCTGGCAGTCTGGCTCAGACTCTTACGTGTCGGGGGACAGTAAGGTTTCTCTCAATCTGCCAGCCAACCTCCTTGGGTGACATGAGTTCCCTTTATATATCACCGAGATACGCACCTCCACAGAGTTCCCCCCCCCTCCAGGACAGAGCCACAACCCCACCCACCCCAGGAAGACACCACGGTGGGACAGGTAAAGGGTTCACCGGGTCCGAGCGAAATGGGCCCCTGTACGTCACGGCCCTACGTCCCTCTTCCCCTCAACATGATCAGCTGCATCCTCACAGTAATGGCCAACTACACCTCAGCCGGGCCACTCTTCGCCAGGATCGGGGTGGGACTTGTCCTAGTATAGTCCAAAACATCACCACTGAATCGGCCAACGTCCGTGTCGGGAAAGATCGGCCACTGTACGTCCTTCTGCTGTTGCCTCCTGCAGCACAGTGGCTGCAGCCAACCCTTGAAAGTCTCCCCAGCAATATGGTGACTGCAGTACCCAACCTCCCAGGGACGTCCCCCAGACCCCAGGGCGGGACCTCCCAGGCTCATCCCAATCCCAGCCCTTCGGCAGAGCAGGAGGTGTCAGGAATGACTCCTGACCCTATTTGGCCCCAGTCCCGAGGGCCGCTCACCAGGTCGAGGCTCTGCCAGCAGGGAATCTCCCTGCAACCCTGACCAGGACCGCGCCCGGTCCACGATGCCCCCTGCCATAGTTCCGTGCCTCCTACAGAAAGGCATGTCCGTGGACCAACCCTCTATGCCCGGGCACCACCTTGACTAGACCCATGTTTCAGCAGCCCAAGGGACCCTATAATGCAATCCTATTCAAGCCTGAAAATAGAGACTGACCATACCTATATTGTGTGTTGGAACTCAGAACAATGATGCAGTGAAAGCCAATAGTAAACGTACCTATAAACAGTGGACTCTGACATACCGTGTGAGTTACTTAAGTCTAGAAACAAAGAACAATACACAAGGACTGTGTGGAGAAAGACTATATGGACTGTATCTCCAACCTCTATGTATTATTTGTATGTGTTACTGACTGAGGGTAATCACATTGTATGTATAGTGTGTTGTGAGTGCTGCCACTAATAATCCTGTCACTGTACCTGTGCCTTGTTTTGTGTACCATTGTATGTATATTGTAAGGAAGTTGAATTAAGGCAATATATGTGTTAAGGTAGCCTGCCGAGTTTTTATGCCCTGTTCCTCTGTTAAGGTGTTCTAGTTCCGGTCTCGAAAGAGGACCCCGCTCAGTAGCTATGTCTTTAGGGCGAGAAGTCGACCTAAAAACACCTAGCATAACAATCACTTTGCTGACTACCCTACTGCACAATGTCTAATAAAGTAATGAAAATACATGCTAGTGGCTCTGCAAACAAAAAAAGAGAACAGAGCTTGAGAGCAAAGTAGCAAAACTCCTCAAAGTCACTGATTTTTTTTTTTTCTGTAGTTCGGCCACTTGAAAGAAAAGATAGTGGCACTGATGAAGCTGAGGTCATTACATGAAGTGATAGTTCTGTTGAGTCCCCATCAGAAAATAGCGAGCCACAAAAGGAGTGTGGAGAGGAAACTTCTACCCATGCCATCCTCAGTAGTAATGATAATACGTCAGAAGAAAGTGAAATTCAAGATGTAGGCTACTTACTGCAGCCCACTCCCCAACTGATACTGATAAAGCTAACTTTTATAGTGAAAAAACTGACATCAGATAAAAAACTATTTATTATAAAACATGGCCCTTGTCAGCCTAATGGTCCATTTCCTCGACACTCAAATAGTAAGAGAAGATTACAGAGCATAACTACGAAATAACAGTAAAATGTGGTACTAAATTACGACGTCAATGGCTTTTTACTCTCCACCTCTTGACAAAGTTTACTGTCAACCATGCTGGCAACATCCGAGTACTACACTGAAAACTTATGAAGAGTCAAAATTACATCTCGAAGCATGTAAAGTCCAAGAAACGTGGTATGCACAAAAAAACATTAATGATAGCCTACTTGTTTCAATGATAAAAGAAAATTATTGGAAGCAGGTACTAGAACGGATTGTCAATGTTACTCTAACTCAAGCCACTGAAAACATTGCATTTTGAGGTCACAGAAACAGGATAGAAATCAGGGAATTTTTAAATCAATAACTGAGCTACTTTCAAAATATAACCCACTGTTTGCTGATCTCAGTAAACTGTATGCGACCGTCAAGTATTTGCATCATCGTAACCAAGATGAGATTATTTAGATGCTAGCTAAGCAAGTGGTAACAAACATTGTGAATGAGATTATATATATATATATATATATATATATATATATATATATATATATATATATATATATATATATATATATATATATATATATATATATATATATATATATATATATATATATATATATATATATATATATATATATATATTATGTGTGTGTGTGCGTGTGGGTGTGGGTGTGTGGGTGTGTTCTTACCTAATTGTTCTTACCTAATTGTATCTTTACAGGAATGAGTCAAGCTCGTACTGTCCCGTGTCTTAAACCATATTTATCGTCTATCTATCTATCTATTGCCAGACGCCTCAATCCCGTTTGGGGTGGCCACAAACAAATCGCCTCCAAGTAGCCCTGTCCCCCGCCATTTCACTGCCCTGCTCCCAACTCACACCCCCCTCTCTCATATACCTCTCCATCCCATCCCTCCATCTCATCCTCGGCCTCCCCCTCCCTCTTCCCCCCCTCCACCTCACTCACATACACTCTTTTCGTCAGTCTTTCACCCTCCATCCTCTCCATATGGCCAAACCACCTCAGTGTGTTCCTCATAACGCTTCCTATCACATCCACATCCACACCACAACGCTCCTTTATATCCTCGTTCGTCAGCCAATCTCTCCACGTGACTCCACAGGCTCCTCTTAAATAACTCATTTCCACTGCTCTCACTCTTGACTTGTGTCCTTCCAACAATGTCCAAGCTTCACTTCCGTACGTTAGAGTTGGTATCACAATACTGTCATGTAGTAACTTTTTCACTTCCATGCTCACTTCCCTGTTTCTTATCACTGCTTTCAAAGAACCAGCAACCTTACATATCCTTAAATTTGTGAATTGTTTTGGCACACACTATTTCATTCGGTCGTGCATTCCATTGATCAATTGCTCTGTTTGGGAAACTGAATTTCCTTACGTCTTTATCACCTCTCTTCTAATGCAGTTTTTTGCAGTGTCCTCTTGCTGATGCTTCCCCATATGTTAAGTAATCATTTATGTCTATTTTCTCCTTCCCTGATATGCATTTATATAGCATTATCATGTCACCTCTTTTCCTTCTCTCCTGTACTGTTGGTAGATTCAGTTTATTTAGTCTTTCTTCGTAGGTTAGATCCCTTAAGCTTGGTATCCATCTTGTAGCGGCCCTTTGAACTTTTTCAATCTTGTCTATGTGTTTTTTGAGATGAGGACTCCAGACTACTGATGCATACTCCAGGGTTGGTCTGATGAAAGAAGTTATTATCCTTCTTAGCATGTCTTCATTTATGTATGTGAATGCTGTTCTCATATTTGCAAGCAGTGTATACATGTTCCGTCCCTTCTCACTGATGTAGTCAGCCGGAGATAGTCTGTTATTGATAATCACACCTAAGTCCTTCTCTCTTTCTGATGTGTGTAGGGTTTTATTTCCTAACGTATAATCCCAATCAGGTCTTTTTGCACTTGTACCAAACTTGATTACATGACACTTGTCCACATTGAATTCCATTTGCCATGTATTACTCCATTCATGAAGTTTATTTAATTCTTCTTGTAGCTCTTTACAAGAGTCTGTTAGTAATTCTCCTTTGTATTTTTGCATCATCTGGAAACATGTTTAGATAGCTTTCATTTCCAGAGTTACTGTTTATATCATTTATATACAGTAAAAACATGATTGGTGCCAGCACTGAACCCTGTGGTACTCCACTAGTCACTTCTTTCCATGATGAGTAGTTTCCCCTTAGTACTGTTCTCATTTCTCTTTTTATGAGAAAATCTTGCATTCAACAAAACAGTTTGCCTAGAATTCCTCCTTGATGGTACAGTTTCCATAAAAGTCTTTGGTGTGGTACTGTGTTAAATGCTTTCTTGAAATCTAAATAGATACTGTCCACCTATCCTTCTCTTTCCTGTATTGTGTCTATTACTCTGTCATAGTAGCTTAACAGATTAGTAAAACATGATTTTCATTTTCTGAAACCAAACTATCTTTCTGTTATCATACTGTGCTCTTCTAGATGATTTACCCAAGCTTTTCCTATAAGCTTTTCTAATACCTTGCTTACAACACTGGTCAGTGATACTGGTCGGTAGTTGAGTGGATTTTGTCTATTCCCTTTCTTGAATAAGGGGACAATATTTGCTTTCTTCCAAATATCAGGTAGTTTACCTTGACTCAAGGATTTCTCGCAGCACCCAACATGAAATTTCATCAGGACCATTTGCTTTTCCTCTGTCTAATTTACCTCTGTCTAATTTACTTAACTCCTCCTGTATTACTTTTTCTGATATTTGTATATCTGGTAGTATGTGTGGACATGCCTGTTCCACATAGTCCCTCTCAAAGTTTTTTTCTTCTGTAAAAACTGATTGGAAATTCTTATTTAGTGTTTCACAAATATCTTTCTCTTGTGTATAGGTGTGTGTGTGTGTGTGTGTGTGTGTGTGTGTGTGTGTGTATACATCTTTTCTTCAGTTTAATCACAGATACAGTTACAGATATCTCAAAGACTGACCAACTAAGTCAGATCCTTTGCTAAGTAACTATCCAGAGGAATGAAGAAAGCCAACAAAAATTAACATCAATGAAAGCTTCTTAGGCTTTCACCCAATATCAAATCATCATAGTGAGAACATTTTCAACCATATTGAAACATGTATGGAAAAGAATAGACTATCCGTCACAGTTACGTAGAGGGAGATATGATGGTGCTGCCAGTATGAGTGGTGTTTACTCTGGTGTTCAAGCTAGACTACAGAATTAACAGCCACTTGCTGTGTATGTGCACTGTATGGCACACAATTTGGGGCTGGCACTGAATGATTCATGCAAAAATGTGAATGAAGTAAGAGAGTTCTGTGATGTAATGGAAAATCTGTACAACTTCTTTAAGTGCCAAACAATGGTCCATGTTGCAACAAATAGCAGAAAAGAGGAAGGACAGTTGCTCTAAAAAGGATCTTCACGACTCGATGGTCTTCAAGAAATTGTGCCCTGAAAACAGTTAGGTTTTCCTATGCTTATATTTTGATGGCCTTGACAGAGCTTGAGTTAATGTCAAAGAACTGAGAAGAGAAATCAGTGGCTACTGGCCTAAAGAAATATTTAGAAAAGTTCACTACTGTTTTCCCTCTTGTGTATCAAATTAAGATTCATGACATAATCAACTCAGTTTCACAGTGACTCCGAAGAGAAGAGCAAAACCTTAGCAATACTTCAGAAATGTTCCAGCAAGCAGTGTTCAAGATGACATCACTAAGGAACTCTTTTGAAGAAGCAAAGGAAGAGGTTTTTAATGTATCTCGAGTCTGGCGTGTCAGTGATAAATTTCAAAGAAAAATAGTTCGTAGAGTTCCTACACAAGTTGATGAAATGGCGAGTGATGAAATTTAAGGCTTACAGATCTTGAGGAAATATTTCAGATTACTGTCTTTAATGCTTATACTGACATCATAATTTCACAACTGCAGTTCCGTTTCAAAGGTGTTGAACTGATAACGAGAAAGTTTCTCTGTCATTCACCTCAATCTAAGTATGGACAGCACATCTGATGATGATCTGTATGAAGCAGCAGCTGCTTTTTCAAACATGTATTGACAAGATCTGTTCAATGAATTTTCTATTCAGTAATTATCCTTTCGCTTGCTCTTCAAAGAGGAACTAATGAAGATATCCTCTGTGTATGAGTTAGCAAGCATGCTTAAGTTAAGCACCATACTCTTTTATCAAGTTTCTATGATGTGTATATAGCCTTTATGCTCTTCCTTACTTTGCCTGTCACCGTTGCAGCAGCAGAAAGATCATATTCCAAACTGAAACTGGGAAAGACGTACTTAAGAAATAGTATGGTTCAGAACAGGCTTTCAGGTTTTGCTATTCTATTCATTGAGAATGAACAGGCAAAGCAAATAGATATATCAAAAATTATCGATGAATTTGCTCGTCTAAAAACAGGGAGAAAGAAATTTTAAGTTGAAGATGGAGATCATTTCTCTCCCATTTGTAGTTTTCTTACATTTCTAGAGAATTTCATGGTAGTGAATAAACTGTAATTAGTTCGTCTTTAACATAATTTGTATTTTCTTTTTAGTCCCATGATTTTATATTTAATTGTGTTCGTGTTCAAAGGCCTGTCTGTTTTTTTTGTGTTTTTTTTTATTAGTCTGCTCCTGTCGTTAATGTGTCTAGATAATGCGCAGTAGCTCACAAATGTATTTTTGAGGGAAAATTTATTTGTACGTAAAAAGTGTGCAGGTGACTACTATGTACCTTGCTATATAATGCAAATTTGAGCAAAAATTTATTTTTGTAGATGGAAAATTAAATTGTACATTAAAAGTGTAAACACACACACACACACACAGAGGCAGTCAAAGGAGGCAGGTGTGCGACATCGGGTCTCCATACCGGACCAACACAGCCAGTGGCATTACCTAAATTAGTATCTTTGAATGAGTCAAGCTCTGTACCAGGTTAGACTAAATGATTTTTCATTATTAAAAGGAAAAAAAAAAAAGTTTAAACAAGACTTGTTCAAACAGAAAAAAAACAGAACCATGAGGGAAAAAAAAAATGCGCTGAGTCAGCTGGGTTTGTTTAGACTACAGCAACACGGGGAAAGTGTACATACTCTGTAAGTACATACTCTGTTCTTTTAGTATTGCAAAATGGATACATACTTCAGTAAAACAAATTTGGAAAAGAAAAGGGATAAAAGCAAAAAGCAAAATGATGATTTCTACCATGAACTGGTTGAAGTGGAGACTCACAATAGACTGGTTGAACGTGTACACAAACTAGAAATGGCTTTCAAAAATGAAATTGATGAAATAAAGAAGCAAATGCACTTGCAAAAGGAAGACATAGAAAAACTAGGAAGGGAGGCCAATAAGAAAGACACAACCATCAGTGAATTAACAGTGGAATTAAGTACGCTTAGGAAGAAAGTGAGTGAAATGGCAAGTACAGTAGTCAATCACGAGAGTGTTATGGAAGAGTTCAAAAATGACACAGAGACAATTAGGCAAGCAAGCAGTCTTACGGACCAGAGCAGTGATATTGAGGAGAAGATAACACAGGTGAATGAAGCTGTGCAAAGCTACAAAAATGATGTAGAAACCACGTATGCTGAAATGGTGAAAGTAAAGAAAGACTTAGAAACAAGGGTGGAGGAAAAAAACATTAAAAAGGAAGTGAAAAGAATAATCCAAAACAATCCAAAGTTAGTCAGAGATTCAGTAGAGATAAACAAGTCTATAGTAATCACTGGTATAGAAGAGGAAGAAGTAAAAAACAAGATCACAAGAGACAAAAAGGAGATGGCAAATGTAATGAGCTTACTGAAAGAAGTATCAGAGGAAATCTGTAGTAAAGACATAGAGGAAAACAAAAGGTTAGGGAAATACGAGAAAAGCAAGACAAGACCTCTAAAGGTGGACTTTCCAGAGTGTAAACACTGTGGAAGAGATACTAAAAAATGCAAAGAATCTTATGGAAAAAGAGGAGTTCAAAAATGTATGGATAAAAAGATGCCTAACACAAGAGGAACTGGAATTACTGAAAGAGAAAAGGGAGGAAGCAAAAACAAAAAATGAGGGAAGATCAGAAGAGAAGAAGATTTTTTTTTTTTTACAAAGTAATAGGATTGCAGGTACGAAAGTGGTACACAAACAGGATGGAAGAAAAAGGAGAAAGGTAGTAGAAACATGTCATGACAAATATATAAACATGATGATAAAGTTGATGCACTCAAATGTGGATGGAATGGTATCTAAATTACTAGAGATGAATGATTATGTCAGAGAAAATGAACCACAAATAATATGCCTAACTGAAACAAAATTAACACTAAGGATATCCAATGACATACTAAACTTAGAGGAATACAATATATGGAGAAGAGACAGAAATTTAAAAAAAGGAGGAGGAATTATAATATTAACTAAGAAAAATCTAAAAGTCAATGAAATAAAACTAGATATACCATCACAAGTAGAACTGATTGCAGTAGAGATCGACACATCTGAAGGTAAAGTAATTGTAGCCAATTTGTACATGCCACCCAGATCAAACACATGGGAAAGAGACGAATATGAGGACCTGGCAGAGAGTACAATTCAGAGTATAAGATCATTACTACAAAAAATGGAAGAGAAATCGGAAAGAATTATACTAACTGGGGACTTCAATACAAATATAAATTGGAATACTCTAGATATAAATAGCCAAGAAAGCTGTTGGGACCAAAAGCTCCTGGATCTCGTACAAGAGTTTTTCTTAACGCAACATGTGAGGGAAACCACCTGAAAAAGAGGACTTGATGTAGCTTCAGTGCTGGATCTAATATTTACTAGGCAAGAAAATGATATTGACAGTTTAATATATCACCCTCCACTCGGCAAAAGCGATCATGCAGTACTAAATTATAACTTCAGGATAGCATATGACATAGTAAACAGCAATGACAGTTACAAAAAGAGCCTAAACTATAAAAAGGGAAATTATCAAGACCTAAAGAAGTATTTCTTAGAAGTTGATTGGGAAAATGAGCTTAGAGGACAAGATTTAAATGCTGTATATAAAAAATTTTGTGAATTTTATGAAATAGGAGTCCAGAAGTACATCCCACAGCACAAAGAAACAGATAAGAAAATACAGAAATGGTTCAATACAGAATGTAAAAAATCAAAAGAAAGAAGAGATTTGTTGTGGAATAGATACAAAAGACACAATAGTGAAAGGGCGTATAATAATTACAAACAGGCAAGAAATGACTATACAAGAATAAGGAGGGAAGCCCAAAAACAGTTTGAGGAGGATATAATAAATAAAAGTAGTGATCAACCAAAGCTGTTTAACAGCTATATCAGAAGCAAAACCAAAGTAAAAGATATAATACAATCCATTACGGACGAGGGAATCACTTATACACAAGAGAAAGATATTTGTGAAGCACTAAATAAGAATTTCCAATTAGTTTTTCAATCAATCAATCAATCAATCATTTCCTGTGGCACTCCACGGGATACATAGGGTCTCAATGAACTCTCTCCACCAATATTTGTCTCTTGCCATCTCCTTCAGGTCCCACCAACACCCCTCTCCTGCTTCTTTTTTCATTGTCCTCAACCAGGTTTCCCTCGGCCTACCTCTACCTCTTCTTCCTCTAGCAATCCACTCTGGCACATCCTGTATTAAACAACCTTCTTTTCTGTATATGTACCCCAGCCACTTCCAGCGAGACAGTCTCACATATTCATTATATAACTGGTTCCACTCTCGTAATATCCCTTACTCTTTCATTTGTAACTCAGTCTTGCCACTTTACCCCAAGAATCCTTCTCAGTATTTTATTCTCAAATCCTAATACTTTCTGATCTGTTGCAATTGTACTGTACCATGACTCATGCCCGTAAATTAAAATGGGTCTAACCATGGACTTGTAAATTTTCACTTTAGTATGTTTTTACAGAAGAAAAATTTTTTTACAGAAGAAAAAAAAAAATTTACAGAAGAAAAAAATTTTGAGAGGGACTATGTGGAACACGCATGTCCACACATACTACCAGATATACAGACATCAGAAAAAGTAAAACAGGAGGAGTTAAGTAGATTAGACAGAGGAAAAGCAAGTGGTCCTGATGAAATTTCATGTTGGGTATTACGAGAATGTGCAAAGGAGGTAAGTAAACCATTATTTTTAATTTTCAAGAAATCCTTGAGTCAAGGTAAACTACCTGATATTTGGAAAAAAGCAAATATTGTCCCCTTATTCAAGAAAGGAAATAGACAAAATCCACTCAACTACCGACCAGTATCACTGACCAGTGTTGTAAGCAAGGTATTAGAAAAACTTATAAGAAAAGCTTGGGTAAATCATCTAGAAGAACACAGTATGATAACAGAAAGATAGTTTGGTTTCAGAAAATGAAAATCATGTTTTACTAATCTGTTGAGCTACTATGACAGAGTAACAAACACAATACAGGAAAGAGAAGGATGTGTGGACAGTATCTATTTAGATTTCAAGAAAGCTTTTGACACAGTACCACACCAAAGACTTTTATGGAAACTGTAACATCAAGGAGGAATTCGAGGCAAATTGTTTTGTTGGATGCAAGACTTTCTCATGAAAAGAGAAATGAGGACAGTACTAAGAGGAAACTACTGATCATGGAAAGAAGTGACTAGTGGAGTACCACAGGGTTCAGTGCTGGCACCAATCATGTTTTTAATGTATATAAATGATATCAACAGTAACACTGGAAATGAGAGCTATCTGAATATGTTTGCAGATGATGCAAAAATACAAAGGAGAATTACTAACACAGACTTTTGTAAAGAGCTACAAGAAGAGTTAAATAAACTTCATGAATGGAGTAGTACATGGCAAATGGAATTCAGTGTGGACAAGTGTCATGTGATCAAGTTTGGTAAAAGTGGAAAAAGACCTGATTGGGATTATAAGTTAGGAAATAAAACCCTATACACATCAGAAAGAAAGAAAGACCTAGGTGTGATTATCAATAACAGACTATCTCCGGCTGACCACATCAGAGAGAAGGTACAGAACATGTATACACTGCTTGCAAATATGAGAATAGCATTCACATACATAAATGAAGACGTGCTAAGAAGGATAATAACATCATTCATTAGACCAACCCTGGAATATGCATCAGTAGTCTGGAGTCCTCATCTCAAAAAGCATATAGACAAGATTGAAAAAGTTCAAAGGGCCGCTACAAGATGGATACCAAGCTTAAGGGACCTAAGCTACGAAGAAAGACTAAATAAACTGAATCTACCAACACTACAGGAGAGAAGGAAAAGAGGTGACATGATAATACTATACAAGTGCATATCAGGAAAGGAGAAAATAGACATAAATGATTACTTAACATATGGAGAAGCATCAGCAAGAGGACACTGCAAAAAACTGCATAAGAAGAGAGGTGATAAAGACGTAAGGAAATTCAGTTTCCCAAACAGAGCAATTGATCAATGGAATGCACTACCGAATGAAATAGTGTGTGCCAAAACAATTCACAAATTTAAGGATATGTACGATAAATATGGTTTAAGACACGGGACAGTACGAGCTTGACTCATTCCTGTAAAGATACAATTATGTAAGAACAATTAGGTAAGGTAAGAACACACACACACAAAACTAAGTAATATGTTTTATGACCAATTTTGGTGTTTTATTTAGTTAAAGCAACAGGCATACTATATAATCCTGTACTTATTGAAATGTACAAGTACGTACATTCCCTTAGAATTCATGATAAGGGGGACCCACTTTTATGAAATTTTATTATGCACAAGGGCCCATAGTGGGGAATGGCTGCCACTGATCCTTTCTACAGGACTTCGTCGTGACTAGCATCATACGAGTATTCGAGTCTAGAAGTGTATACTCTCTCTCTCTCTCTCTCTCTCTCTCTCTCTCTCTCCTTAGGCTGACTGGCACGGCTGAAAATTGCTATGGTATGAAAATAATAACAATATTATTATTATTATTATTATTATCTTAAAATATTTGTCATTATTAATATCATCGTTATCAATTTGCTTATTACTCTCTGTATTTCAGACTTAAAGAATATAACTTATCATGTCAAACGAGAGTGAGAGACTGACGAGGAGAGTGTATGTGAGTGAGGTAGAGGAAGAGAGAGGGAGGGGAAGGCCAAGGGTGAGATGGAGGGATGGCTTAGAGAGGTATATGAGAGAGGGAGGTATGAATTGGGAGCAGGGCAGTGAAATGGCGGGGTACAGGCCCGATAGGGTGACATGGAGGCGATTTGTTTGTAGCCACCCGTACAATGAATTAAGGCGTCTGGGATTAAATAGATGTCAAACGACATACAAAAATACGAAAATAAGATACTGTATCATGGACCACACCATTCAATCCCATTTTTAAGCCCGACATTACTGCATAGTTACCATTAAAACTTTATCGGAGCTAGAGGGGCATATATGCGCTAGGGTACAAGCGCCTTTATGTCTTTCTTATATTTTTGCTCCTTAAATGCCGCTACTACTTGTATTTCCTGCCTTACGCTCGTTCGGTTCTCCTAATACTAATACACCACGCCTGTCTAAGACAGCCATAGCATGTATTTAATATGGGTGGTGGACGACAGCGCCAAAAGGGTGGCATAACTGTATGGTACTGTACATAAGAGGACTGCTAGAGATTCTAACACTTTCTTTGGCGATTTAGTTGGGACATTATACCTCAGTATACTCTCGTATGTAACTGATGGAAACTATGTTGCTGTTAAAACTATGTACTTCACAATGAATAATAATCTAGGAGCGTCAAATGGAGAATTAATCGCGAAGAAAGAGGTACTACGAAGCCTCCGATGCCCCCGATGACCACGACCACAAATGTCGTGAGGGAGTTTCCCCAAGACCCCAAGGGGGATGATGCTATGATTTTGTACATAAGATCTTGAAATTTTGCACAATGATTATTCTTAACTGGGGCCACGTTTTAGGCAGGGCGAGACTCCTTAAGGATACCATCACAGGAGGCGGGGGGCATAGGGGTCTTGTTCAGTTTCCTTCTGCACTGTATGGTAATGGTTTTTAACTTAGGAACATGAAATTTTGCATACTGGTAGACGTTCCTTCCGGCCACGTTTTAGGCAGAATGGAACCCTCACTGGCCACGCACCGCAAGGGGTACTGCCTTCAGGCTGGACATCGCAAAATTTTTTATCAGGCACACAAACTTTCGCACAGCAGTAGACTTCCACCTACATCAGAGTTTATAGAGGGTGGGACCCCCGCAGTTTGCTCCTCCACCTCCTCTGTAAATTATCATTTCTTTCCAGTCATATTTTGGCTGGGGTGGGTGTGGCTACCAAAGGTGTATTTTGTTTTGTTTACAAAGAAGGATATCCAGGACCTGGCTTCGTGCCGACGCTGCAGCCCACCATCCTCCTTTTAAAGGGGTGGGAGGACAATGAGGGTCCTTTGCGGGCTAAGGTAGTTCCTCCGTCCGGGGTGAGTTGATTTCTTGTCCTGGTGGGTTTCTCGTCCAATGTCCTCGGCGCCACCACGGGAAGGCGACCTTAACAAAAGACCTCTGGGAACCACCGGTTGAAGTGGTTAGTTTCCTGTAGTCCACTGGGTCCACGTACGGATGACCCTGTAACAACGACAAAATAAACATCATCAACAAGAACATCACCACACCAGTATCAGCATCAACATAAACATCAAGAACAACATCATCAACACTGACCTGGAGATCAACATAAATATCAACTTCAACATGAACATCACCAACAACATCAACATAATCAAAATCAACATCATCCTCTACAACAACAACATCAGTATCATCAACAACAACATCAGCATGAGAACCAACATCATCAACAGCAACAACAGGATCAACAACACCAGAAAAAGAAAGGAAAAAAAAAATTAACCTATTCAAAACGGTGTCGTATTCTTAATGTTATTCTTGCTGTCTCCAGACGATTTTATTCAGCTCAGGGGAAATTTTTACCAACTGGAGGGGTTAGATATAGGCTTCAGCAACCCCTTCACTACTGTACTCCTTTTACTCTGGCTTGGCCTAGATTTCCGTCCGTTTGCAGCTTATTTCACGTAGTTCAGTGAAGGAAGAAAGACAATATTACGGAACTACATACTTTCCATGGCACTTTTCAGTGATTAACGCAATATTCTGGTGTTAATTTATTTTTACACTTCGGGATGCAAGATAGAGAGATGGCCGTATTAGGCCAAGTTAGAGTGACAGTCTTATAGAAAGCTATCCTTGGATAGTAAGGAAGAGATGGGCAGAGTATTTTGAAAGATTGTTAAATGTAGAGGAGGAAAGGGTGGCTGAGATTGTGGCGGATAGAAGGGTGCAAGGAATAAATGTGTTGGGAGAGTTAAATGATTCTTTGATCACGAAGGAGGAAGTGGAGAAGGCAGTAAAGGAGATGAAAACAGGGAAAGCTGCAGGTATGGATGGGTGTGCTGTGGAATGCCTGAAGGGTGGTGGAGTGACTATTGTTGACTGGTTAGTAAGATTGTTGAATGTGTGCTTTGAGAAAGGTATGGTGCCATTTGACTGGGCAAGTGCTTGTGTGGTCCCGTTGTATAAAGGCAAGGGTGATAAGTATGAATGTACTAGCTTTAGGGGTATAAGTCTGTTGAGTGTTGTAGGTAAAGTGTATGGTAGAGTGTTAATTATGAGAGTTAGAGAGGGTACAGAGGGAGTGATTAGTGATGAGCAGTGTGGCTTTAGGAGAGGGAGGGGATGCGTTGATCAGGTGTTTGCTGTGAGACAAGTGTGTGAAAAGTATTTAGCGAAAGGCAAGGAGGTGTTTTGGGCATTTATGGATTTAGAGAAAGCTTATGATAGAATTGATAGGGAGGCTTTGTGGACTGTTTTAAGATTCTATGGACTTGATGGTAGGTTACTAAAAGGGGTGAAAAGTTTTTATGTAAATAGTAGAGCGTGTGTAAGAGTGGGAAATGCTGTGAGTGATTGGTTTCCCGTGAGAGTGGGGCTGCGACAGGGATGTGTGATGTCGCCTTGGTTGTTTAACATTTACATGGATGGTGTTGTAAGGGAGGTGAATGCAAGAGTTTTGGATGGTCTGAGTCTGGTAAATGTCGATGGAGGAGAGTGGAATCTGAAGCAGCTGCTGTTTGCAGATGATACTGCACTGGTGACTGATTCAGAGGAGAGATTGAGACAGTTGGTAGAGGAGTTTGGAAGGGTGTGTGAAAGGAGGAAATTGAAAGTAAATGAGAATAAGAGTAAAGTGATGAAGTGTACGAGGTTGATAGATGGTAGGGGGATGAATATAGTTTTGAATGGTGAGTTGCTTGAGGAGGTAGATTGTTTTAAATATCTAGGGTCACATGTTGCTGTGGATGGAAGAATAGATGCAGAAGTGAAGTTTAAAATAAATGAAGTAGGAAAGGTTCTGGGAGGAATGAAAAAAGTGTTTAAATGTCGTTCGCTTAGAATGGATGTAAAGAGAAGGCTGTATGAGGGTGCTGTGGTACCGACTGCATTATATGGGGCTGAAACATGGAATATGGGTGTAGCAGAGAGGAAAAGTTTGAATGTAATGGAGATGAGATGTCTGAGGAGTATGTGTGGAGTGACGCGTATGGATCGAGTGCGAAATGATGAAGTGCGAAGGAGAACTGGAGTTGTTCGGGAGATGGCTGGTAGAGTTGAGCAGAGGGTGTTGCAATGGTTTGGGCATATGGAGAGAATGGATAATGAGCGATTGGTGAAAAAGATAACTAGATCTGATGTGAGAGTTGTAAGGCTGAGAGGAAGACCACGAATAGGATGGATGGACAGTGTGAAGAGAGCGCTGGATGCGAGAGGGATGTCTGTTGAGCAAGGAAGAGTGGCTGTGCGTGACAGAAATAAATGGAGAGAAATTGTGAATGAATAAGTGATGACGCAGCCCTGAGGGGATATTCTCCCGCATTTGGTCTGATCAGCTAGTCAGGTCAGGTGCGGGTAAGGGGATGGATCTGTTATGATGTGGCAGGGGTAAACCAGTTCTGCTGTCGGGACCTGCTGCGGATGTCACTGATTGCATTGCGCAGTTGACCCTTGTACGGTGTGATGCGGTGAGGATCTGTCCGTTCTCCCCTTTGGAGCTAAGATGCGAATGAATGTGTTTGAATGGATGAGGAAATGGAGAGTGAGTTGTCCTGTCTCGGCTACCTCCCTTTTCTTGGGGGAAGCAGCCTAGGTATATAGATAGATAGATAGATCCTTGGATGATTTAATATGTCGCCTGGTAATAGCAGGAATAATATTAACTGCGGTAATCGGGCTGACGAGGCCAAATTAAAAGTGACCAAACTATTCACACAGGAGTTAGTTTCATCTATAGATTTATTTATCTGTCTGTCTATGTGCATCTATCTGTTAGTCAATGAATCAGTAAATATATATATATATATATATATATATATATATATATATATATATATATATATATATATATATATATATATGCTTGTCAGTTCAGTCCTTTTATGCCCCATCAGTAGCGTAGGGCCCCGGGGCTAGTCTGCTCGGTTAAAGTGACGGTGACCATTAGGTAACCCTGAGTGTCATTGTGTGAACAACAGACTCAGCCACCCCCCGGATGTAAGCCTTCGTGGGTCACATCTGGAGCGTCTTACCTCACTACACCACCAGGCGCCAACAAGGCTATCAATACACATAACTACAGCACCTTTTGAAATATAGTTCTCAGTTCATAATGGGCGTAACTTGCTATCAGTACACCTTTATTAACTATCCCATCCTTTAACATAAGGCTCCAGTACATAATATATTAAATCTATCCCTTAACATAAGGCTTCAGTACATAATATATTAAATCTATCCCTTAACATAAGGCTTCAGTACATAATATATTAAATCTATCCCTTAACATAAGGCTTCAGTACATAATATATTAAATCTATCCCTTAACATAAGGCTTCAGTACATAATATATTAAATCTATCCCTTAACATAAGGCTTCAGTACATAATATATTAAATCTATCCCTTAACATAAGGCTTCAGTACATAATATATTAAATCTATCCCTTAACATAAGGCACACACACCACAAAGTCAGCCAGGAGACAGGACATGGGTGCTGGGCAATCCCCAGGTCCTGTCCTCCCCCCTTACTATTTTTTATCCAGCCCATGCCCCACTGACCGGGCTAATGTATGGTCCGGCCGGCACTATAGGTGCAGGAAATCTTTGAAAGAAGAAAAAGAACATAAGGCGTCAGTACATAATATACAGTATCAATAATGCATTCTTTTTTCCTACACTTAAAAAAAAAAAATGACATTGTAGGAGGAGTGTGATCCAAGTAAAGTCTACCGTCCATGATGTTTTCGGTTGGAAATGTCACCAGAGAAAGCGTTAAAAGGTTACTGGGTAGACGTAACCACTTTAGAACAAAAATTTCCTGTCATATACTTCTCCTGTTGTATTTGTTCACTGCTTTTAATTTTCCTCGTGGAGTGTCTTGTCGACTTATTGTATTCGTAGCTGACACAAGGACGATAATTTTTGCATCAGTGCATAATTTTGCTTGACCATCGTCAACTTCCACCAGTGTTGGGGCTAGTACTGAATATGAAAAAAAAAAAAAAAAAAAAAAAAAATCGCTCCCACCTAACCATTGCAATCACTGTATTCATAAATAAAAGAAGCACGATTATTTTTGCAACCTGTTTGGGCCAACGTAGCTATTGTTGTTGATGATTCCTCAATTCGAGGAGACCGGGCCTTGCTGTAGCCCGGTTGCTGGTGGTTGTCTTGAGTAAAGGTAAGGGGGAAGACAGGGCTTGGGGAATGCCCAGCACACACGCCCTGTCTCCTGGCTGAGTTGCGGTGTGTGCCAACGTAGCTTATCACTCTGTTTACATTAGAGCCTATGATTCCTCCTTGGCCTTCAGCGTCAACGTTTCCCACAGTATTTGGGTTGTACTGAATGGCTAATAAAGAATCTAAGTATATATCATTACCTTGCTCTACAGTTTTTTCAATGCCATGTATTCTGCTCTCTGTAATCATTATTTACCATTTTCCATTCTTATTTAGTCTGTTCTAAACTTTGCTGACTGGCCTTCACTGATATCGTTCCCCAGTTAATGTCCTACTGAACTGCAAATAATGTTAATAAATGGTAGCCTAAACCACGTACAACAACTGCACGGATGTAGCCAGAATTTTTCCATGGAGGTGTGGATCAAATGAATGTGAGGAATCGATTTCAACAGGCATCCTCTATTTCAAATAATGAATGTTGTTTGAAATATGATGTTATCATGCGCTTTTGAAACCGAATTAATGCGCAGACTGTTCATACTGTTTAACCAACTGGCGTCCAGTGTCCTCGATATAGGACGGAACTGGGCATTTTCAATATTCAATAAAGAAGGGAAGCCCGGGGTAGGGACCTATGAGCTTCCCGACTATGAGCCGACAGGCGAAGGGCGGTATGCTTGATATCCATCTGGTAAAACCCCTCGCACAGGAACTCTGAGAGCTAATGGGTTACAGGATGCGTACGTTCTGATGTCTTGTGTAAAAGGATGGGATAGTTAATATACTGTATTATGTACTGACGCCTTGTGTTAAAGGATGAGATAGTTAATATATTATGTACTGATGCCTTATGTTAAAGGATGGGATAGTTAATATATTATGTATTGACGCCTTATGTTAAAGGATGGGATAGTTAATATATTATGTACTGATGTCTTATGTTAAAGGATGGGATAGTTAATATATTATGTACTGATGCCCCATGTTAAAGGATGGGATAGTTAATATATTATGTACTGATGCCTTATGTTAAAGGATGGGATAGTTAATAAAGGTGTCCTGATAGCAAGGTACGCCCACTATGAACTGAGAGCGATATATTAAAAGATGTTATAGTTATGTGTATTTGATAGCCTTGTTGACGCCTGGTAGTGTAGTGAGGTAAGACGCTCCAGATGTGACCCATGAAGGGTTACATCCGAGGGGTGGCTGTAGAGTGTTGTTCAAACAGTGACACTCAGGGTTTACCCAATGGTGACCCTCACATTAGCTGAGTAGCCTAGTCCCGGGGCCCTACGCTACTGATGGGACAAAAAAGGATTGAACTGAGATAGATATATAGACAGATAGATAAACAAAGATATATACAGATATACATGGAATGACTGATTGACTGAAAGATAAATACACGGAGGTAGATGGACAGATACTAAATCAATAGATGAAACTATCTGCTGCGTTAATGTTTTGGTCACTTTTAATTTAACCTCTTCAACCCGATTACCTGAATTAAATATTATTCCTGCTATTACTAGGCGACGTATTAAATCATCCAAGGAAATCAACCTATAATACTGCCACTCTAACCTGGCCTAAAATTGCCATCTCTCTATCTTGCACCCCGAAGTGTAAAAATAAACACCAGAATATTGTGTTAATCACTGAAAAGTGCCATGGAAAGTATGTAGCTTCGTAGTAATGTATTTTTTCCTTCACTGACCTACGTGAATTAAGCTGCAAAAGGACGAAAATCTAGGCCAAGTAGGAGTAAAGTAGTGAAGGGGTTGCTGAAGCCTATATCAAACCCCTCTGGTTGGTAAAAATCTCCCCTGAGGTGAATAAAATCGCCTGGAGATGGCAAGAATGACATTAAGAATATGACACCGTTTTGATTAAGTTAAGCTTCTTTTCCATCCAATATATTACCAATATGCCGGGAATCGAACCCGGGACTCTCAGGTGAGAGTCAGGCAGCATACCACTATACCACGACCATGCAGTACATTAAGCTACCTGGTCGTGGTATAGTGGTATGTTGCCTGGCTCTCATCTGAGAGTCTCTGGTTTGATTCCTGGCATATTGGTAATATATTGGATGATTTTCCCTGTGCCAAAACAGGTTTCTCTCTTCATTCTTTAAGCTTGTTTTATTTATTTATTATCGCATTTTTTTTTTATGTTGTTGTTGTTGTTAATGCTGTTGTTGATCTTGATATTGTTGCTGTTGATGATGTTGATTCTCATGCTGATACTATTGGTGATAATGTTGATGTCATTGTTGTTGTTGTTGTTGTTGTGGATAATGATGTTATGATGTTGATTTTGATGATGTTGATATTATTGTTGATGATGCTGATGATGATGGTACTGATGTTACTGATGTTGTTGGTGATGTTCACGCTGAAGTTGATGCTGTTGATGCTAATGGTGATGTCCAGGTTAAAGTTGATGTTAATGATGTTCTTGATGAAGTTTATGTTGATGGTGATACAGTTGCTGATGTTCTTGTTGATGATGTTTATGTCGATGATGTTACAGGGTCATCCTTGGATCCAGTGGACTACAGGAAACCAACCACTTCTCAGGGGTCTTTTGTTAAGGTCGCCTTCTCGTGGTGGCTCCGAGGACATTGGACGAAAAACCCACCTGGACAAGGAATCAACTCACCCCGGACGGAGGAATCACCTGGGCCAGCAGACTACCCTCATCGTCCTCTCATCCCCTCTAAAGGAGTATGGTGGGCTGGACCGTCGGCACAAAGCCACGTCCTGGAGAATTTCCTTTGTAAACAAGGCACAGGACACCTCCGGTAGCTGCACCCACCCCTGCAGTATTGTAAATGGAAAGGAAAATAATTTATGGAGGAAGCGGAGGAGCGAAGCTCCCCACCCTCTATGAATTCTGGTCCAGGAGAAGGTCTACTACAGAGTAAATTTTCGTGTGTCAGCTAACGACCATGGTGTTGTCCACCCTGAAGGCAGTACACCTTGCGGTGCGCGCCCTAAAACGTGGTCGGGGTGAACGTTTACCTGTATGCGAACTCTCTGAAATTAAAACCATGACCGTGCATATAGACTTTGGCCATGACCCACCCCGTGAAGGTCCCCGTAAGGGGTTTCACTCTGACTAAAATGTGGCCCCAGTACAGAACTACCATTGTGCAAAATTTCATGTTCCATGTACAAAATTATAGCATCATCCCCCTTGGGGACCCTCCCCCATCACACTTGTGGTCGTGGTCATTGAGGGCATGGGAGATTTCGTAGCACCTCTTCCTTAGCGATTATTTTTTCGTCTGACATCTGTATATTAATATTCCTTGTATGTTATGTATACACAGTAGCTTTAACATCAAATTAGTTTCCAACAGTTCCATACAAGAGGATACTGAGAATAATTTACCGCTTAAATCGCCAGTGTCAAAAGCTGCAGCAGTCCTACGTGCAGTACCATGCAGTTTCACATGCTATCATTTTGGCGCTATCGTTCACCACCCACATTAAATACATATTAGGGAAGTCTCATACACGCCTGGTGTATTAGTATTAGCAGATTCAAAAGAGCGTAGGGCAGTGAATGCAAGCTGAACTAACATTTATATATCATGTGAGAAAGACATAAGAGCACCTCTTTTCTGCTGCATATATGCCCCTCTAGCACCGAGACATATAAACTGTAATGCTGCAAGAATGTCGTTCTTTTTCTAACCCCAAGCATAGATATGCGGAGGAAAATACATTTCCTTGTGGTCGATTTCGAAACATATTTTTGAAAGTCGTGTGACTTCATAATGCCCTGATTGATGAAATTATTTATGTTTACCGATGATATTAATGAAGCCTGAAATAATACTAATAATAATGGGAATAACGATGACGATATTAATAAAGACTGAAATGATACAGTAATAATGATTATAATTTAATTATGCTAAGAATGATCATTACAATTTTCAGCCGTGCCAATCCACTGCAGAGAGAAGACCAAATGAGAGAGAGAGAGTAAATACATTTATTGAACTGAATATGATGCAAATCACGAAGTGCTGCGGAATGTCCAGCCGTATAGTTGCTGTTTCCCTCAGTCACGTGAAAATAAGCTACAAAGGTACAAAAAAAGGTTACAAAAATACAAAAATATGAAGCTGTTTACAAAAAAAAAAAAAAAAAAAAAAAAAAAGATAATCTGAACCAACTTATAATAGGGAAAAAAATGATGAAAATGTGGGCCAAGTTAAAATACAGAAAGATGAGAAAAAAAAGCTGAGCCAAGTTAAGGTGAAAGACGCAGGGTAAACATAGGTATAAACAGCCCTTGTGAACCAGTTACGAAGCAACGACATGGAACACTTCATAACATGGGGGTATATGACCTACTTGCCCCGCGGTACACTGACTGCAATGTTGCAATTCACGTAGCATTGTTGAAACTCCAGGACTAAATGAAGACGACTGGCCAGGGTGTAACGGGGGTGGGGGTTAACGACGGGCAGTTTTCCCTTTCATGCCGACTGCCACCAGAATACCAAGTAAAAGTACAACCCATCCCCTTAACTCCCGTTATTGCATGCATACGAGAAAAGGGTAATATAACAGCTAATTACCTTAAATTATATCTTATAAAGTATCAGTCTTGCAATAGATCATAGTAGTATTAATCGAGCTGTAGTAGAAGTAATTGAATTAGTAGGAGATAACCTCAGTTCACTTGTAGTCGGTGACAGGAGAAGATAAAGATGAGTCTGGGGTTGATTGTAGTTTTATTTTCTTCAAGGGGATATCTCAAGATTAACACTGAGTGTATTACGCAAGAGCGCATATTATGCTTGCTAACTTCTCGCAGTCCATCCCGCTCCGCATTCTAAACCCTCCTTCTTGCTCTCTCCTCTTCAGTCTTCTAATGCCTTCTGTCTTCTCCTCCTCTTTCTTTCCGTATATAAGAACTTCCATCACGTGGGATAGACTGTCGTCTAATGTTCTAGAAGCCTGTGTGTGTATGTATGTGTATGGTGGCTTACCTGCGTCACGAGGCGCAAACTGGCATTCCTCAGAGGGAATTTTGTAAACACCATTTCCTGCAGGCCCTAGCCATGACTTTGATTCAACCTCTAGAATACCTATGTGTGTTTTATGATATTGTAGAGTCCTGACGAAAGTATAGGTTATAATCTCATAAGGTAAACACGTTCTCCTGCCTACTTAGGACCACCAACACTGACAAATACTGGAAATACTCGACACGAGTAAGTGGGGTGCATGAGGTAGGGCTCAGAGGTACGGTACAGTAGGTGTGGCGAGGTAACTATGAGGTATGGTGTCTCCACCGAAACATCTCTTTACCCGGGCATTTCTTCCCCCGGCGCCTGTGCCTTGGAATTTATTTGATTCACACTAGAAAAATATGTGATCCTAAGTTCACAGTAATAAGTACAAAGTACAATGTTAGCAAAGAGTACATATTATGGTATTTGTTTGAAAAGTAGTAGAAGGAAAAGAAATTTTTATGAGCTAGGATTATAATTCAGTTAGATAAGTTTACCCTAAACTTCCAGTTTCACTCCATTTGACCTTGAAAAAGTAAAGATTCTAATTATTCATTTACCATTTGAAATGCAATCATTGATTAACTTCTATTCATCTACACTTGGAGTGTTGTAATGGGGTGTATAAAAGCCGGCGTTGCTAAATGGTAATTGTAAGATCCTCTGTTTGGTTCAGTGGTAACATGTGTGCGTATAAAGCACGGGGGCTGAGAATCTCGGCCAGGACAGTGATTAACTTGTAAAGTTTCATTTCAGTTATTACATTTGATGGCAGAGACGTGGGATATGAGGCGGGGCTTCGCTGGCAATTTGATGTTTCTTGTTTAGCGGGCAGCGTCCCTGTCCTTACGTCCCGGGGATGGGCTGTTCTGTGTGGTCAGCAGCCTCCCCGAGGTGGCCTCCGATGCTACGCTACCTTGTTTGTTAGAAACTTGCCTAATTAATCACCAAGGGGAGAAAAGAGGGATGTAATGGGATGTAGAAAAGCCCGCGTTGCCCTCATATAGCGGGGGTGATTCTCTCTTTGGCACAGTGGTAATGTGCGTGCTTGTGAAGCGCGGGGGACTGAGATCAAATCTCAGCCAAGACAGTGATTAATTTAAGTTTCATTTCAGATATTACAGTGTAATAACTGGTTATACACTAGCTTACAGGAATGAGTCTGTACTGTAACACTGCCACGGTGAACAAAGGCTTTTTCCAACATGCCGTTCACTTCATTTCTTTTGTTAATCACTTGTCAGTTTATGCTAAGGCTGCTTCAGGTTACATTTAATGTGTCTGTGAGGATTATATATGTAAGTACTAACCTCTTTAGAAGGGTAATATAACCTAAAGATCCATGGGAAGTATGAATGTGAGAGGTGATCTTGCCCAGCTCTGCTCAGAGTCGTGTTATAGACAAGGCGAGGGAGCCCTCCACGGGGACGAGACGAGGGAAAATTCCATTTACCAACTTCTTTCTTAATTAATTTGGCAGTATGAATTTAATATGAGAGGAAGTGTTGTCGAAAACGAGTGTTATCGTGCACTCTGTTTTTAATAATTCAGTTTTACTGTGATCTTAGGGAATTGAGGGGAAAGTGGAACGTTACATCACACCAGAAGAACAGTGACGTCAAATTAGACCGTATTTGAGTTAAGCTTGGCAGACAGTATGAATCCAGTCTCACTCCCATAACATTCATGGCGCCTTAATGTTAATGTAAGCACAAATACTGTGCCTATTTTAGGCGACAAGTGAGTGAAGGGAAAGGTCTTACCCAAAAATTATTAATGACCTCTATAGAGTGTTGTTACCATTACACAGCTCCTCCCGCCCTTTTAAAACTTTTACCTCGCTCAATTGTCCTACAAATACATAATGACACAGTGGAACTATTTTTACTTATACTTATGGGGTGACAACAGGAGACACGGCTGACCCAAAAGAGACCGTCACCAATACAAGGTGGTACCTCACTCTCCTCCTGGTCAATAAACACTGATGTCAACTTGACACCTTTTATGTCCCACAGAGACAAATCTCCCATCCACCTTAAGTCGCTTGTGAGACCCCAGATGCCTATCATAGAGGATATCGTGGACGTCCAGATTGTGCTGTCCTACAACGGGATCATCCTTCAAGTCCGTGTCTTTGCCTTTGCCTGCATTCAAACTGCAGCTGTTGTCGCAAGAAAAACCCTAATAGGCTCATCCCTCTACTACTCCATCACAACACACTGTTCTTGATCTCCATCCCGTAAGAGGCAGTCACCGCCGACCCCTCTCCTCTGCCTTCCACCTTTCTGCCACGGGACGACCACCCTTACTCTTGCAGCCCCGGGACCATCCTAAGCCTAGGCTCCACTACAATCCAACTTTGTCTACCACCGACTCGCCTTAAGACCCAGGACCATCAGCAGACACTGATATTGACGTGAACCTTGCCTCTCTCCCTGCTTCAGCACCGCCTGCTTTTACACCTACAACAGACGAAGACGTGGTGTGTCATGCCTCCTCCTTTGCTTCGACACAACCTGCTCCCCTGCCAACATCACCTAGTAACAAGAAGAAAAAGAAGGGAAAGAAAGCACAGCATGTTTCACCTCCTTCTCCAGCAGATGCTAACCCTTCACCTGAGCTTCCACCAGATCCTCTGCCTGAGCCTCCTGACCTCTAAAGCAGAGGTTCTTAACCTGGGGTCCGTGAAGGTCAGAATAATTGAGAACAATTTAGCGAGATTGCGTGATGCCGTTTGGCATCATTAACTTAAAAAAAAAAAAATGGAAGTCTTGAAGAATTCTGGTGTTCGTTGACACAAGCCTACCCTCGTCTGGCAAAGCGAGCTATCGGTGCTCTGATTCCGTTTGGAACGACATACCTTTTTGAGTCAGGGATTTCAGCGCTTGTTTCTATCAAAATAAAAAGTCTAAATCAACTGGATGTCAACGATGACATGCGTGTTGCCTTGTGAAAGGCCACTCCACAATTTCATCTTATTCAAGCCAAACAGCAACAACAACCCTCTCACTGAAATGAACTTTTGGGCAGACTTAAAGTTTTGTTTAATTTGCTCAGGTTTGATGTATTTCATTTTTTCTAGTGGCCCTTAGTTTTTGCATGAAAAAAGTGAGAAATATAATTCTTTGTAAAGACTGTTTTATACTTTGTGATACGCTGCGTGAGGTAGTTTTCAATAAAATAATGTAAATTCATTACATGCAAAATGCTGCGTTTGTGCTTATGTGCATTTTTGTAGGGAAGGGGTTCATAGCGTTCACCAGATTCTCGAAGGGGTCCGTGACTCAAAAAAGGTTAACCACTTCTCTAGAGCCACGTTTCCGCCGTCATGCCATCTCCAGACGCGAAAACTACTGCTCATCTTGGCTCCCTCACTGACAAACATCTCTAAAAGCGCAGGATTAATACATGAACACCAATTTCTCCACCCTATAATCGACACACTCACGTGCTTTCACAACATGAAGTTCATTGCTGACTATGGAGACCGCATCATAAGAGCCTCCAAGACCGTTCCAGAGGACTTCAGTTTTAAATTTCATCGTCATCAAGTTCTCAACCACTGACCGGGCTATATAGAAGGCCTGGTCCCCTCTTCATTAGGGGTAAATCTTTAAACAGCAGCCAAACGAAGACACAGGATCAGCTTCATACAAGTCGCCAGTGTCATTCGTCCTGTATGCTCATAACTTGGACCTGATCTCATGTTACCAGAGAGAGAGAGAGAGAGAGAGAGAAACCTTTACGGCTGTACTCTTTAAAAGAATAATTCCTACCACAAACTATTCCTTCCCTTCACAGGAATTTTCTTTCACCTCGATATACTTAAAGATATCCTTCGAAGGAAAGGAAAAATGTTCATGATGGTAGGCCTGTTGAGCTAAAAAGACCCAACATGCTGATATTTGGTATGGTGGAGTGTTGGATTTGTAAACTCACGCTTCTAGCACGCACCTATCATGCTGGATAATTAAAACCACAACAAATCTGAGATGTCAGAGGTCTCAATTCCCATTACTGTTGCTTTGCGTTTATTTATAAATGCCAGTCTGGCCAAGACCACAGCAGCCTTTACTCCTCATGACACATTTTTTTATTATAAATAATATTGCCCACACAGCTTTAGCTTCAGTGACGTTATCAATGTTTAGTAATAACATGTTTTCGTCCGTCTCATGTTCTCGCATGGACTCACTCGCTTTCTTCTTCTTCTTCTTTTTCAGCTGGAAGACACATGGAGAATGTCCTTGTGACCTTGATGACATATTATCCGTTTCCGGCAAATTACGAGGCGAAATGCTTCTTTAAAAAATAATCTTGTGACCCTGGCATTAATGTACAAGATTTGGCAGTGTCAAAGCATATCAGATCAGTTGAATTTCGGATCAACCATGTACGTTGGCTGCCCTGTTTATGTCTGGCTAAACATCTCAACTGACAGTTGTAACACTGCAGGAGATACGGTACAAATAATCCTTAAATACTTAAATGTCATTGTAAATGATGTGTTCTTAAGTGAGGGTATTCATACCCTTTGGGGGTATGGGGACAAAAATCTGGGGATATAGGAATCGTCCTCTTGTGTAAAAATAAATAAATCAATAGACAGGTAAATAAAAAATTAAATTTGTAAAAATTAGTATTAGTAAATAAGAAAAAAACTTGTATGGTTTAGTTAGCATTATTCGATAAAACTCATCACCTGTGAGAAGTAAACATTCAGTTTTATAATCTAAGTGTGGTAATCAGAGGGGCTTTTGTCTTCTTAGTGTACCAGGAAAAGTATACGGTAGGATACTTATTGACAGAGTTAGGGAAATAACGGAGGAACTAGTTGTTGAAGAGCAGGGAGGTTTTAGGAAGAGGTTGTGTAGATCAGATATTCATTCTTAAGTCTTTATTGGGAAAGTTTCTAGAGAAAGGAAAGAAGTTGTATGCGGACCTCATGGATTTGGAGAAAACATATGACAGGGTGGATAGACAAGGATTGTGGAAAGTATTATGAATATATGCAGTAGATGAGAAGTTGTTGAATGACTAAGGCTGCAGTGCATATGGACAGAGAACTGAGTGAATTTTTCTATTTGAAGGTTGGATTGACACAGGGATGTGTCATGTCTCCATGGTAGTTCAGTCTGTATATGGATGGGGTTATAAATAAGATACAAGGTAGGGCAGTGGGTGTTGGAGCAGCCCTAATGAGTGAGGGCAGTGTGTGGAAACTCCCGATACTGCTGTCTGCAGATGATACTGTGTTGTTAAGTGAAGAGGAATGGGAGCTGCAAGGCTTGTTGAATGAGTTTGAGAGTGTGTGTAAGAAGCGGAATCTAAAAGAGAATGTAGGGAAGAGTAAAGTTATGGTCTTTGAGGGAAATGAAGTCAGTTAATGTACAGTGAGGTTAGGTGAGAAGGAAATAGAAAATGTCAGTGCGTTTAAAAACTTGGGTAGTGTGATGAGTAAGGATGGAAGTTTAGGTGAGGTGCTTGAAAGGGTACAACAAGGAAAAATGGTTGTTGGTTCTTTGGAAGCAGTGATAAGAAACAGGGAAGTGAGCATGGAAGTGAAAATTTTTAAGCATGACAGTAGTGTGATACTTACTTTTACGTATGGAAGTGAAGCTTGGAATTTGTTGAAGGGACACAAGAGTGAGAGCATTGGAAATGAGTAACTTATCTGAGAGGACCATGCTGTCACATGGAGAGACAGACTGGCAGATAAGTTAAGTAGCGTTGTGGTGTGGATGTGGATGTGATATGGAGCGTTGGAAGAAACACACTGAGGTGGTTTGGCCATATGGTGGGGATGGAGAGCAAAAGATTGATGAGAAGGGGAGAGGAAGGGGGAGGACAACTATGAGACGGAGAGATGGAGTGGAGAGGTACGGTATATGAGAGAGAGAGGTGTGAGCTGGGAGTAGGGCAGTGAAATGGCGGGGGACAGGACTATATGCAGGCGATTTGTTTGTGGCCACCCCTTACGGGATTGAGGCGTTTGGCAATAGATAGATAGACACCTATCTGTCCTCTTCTGTGTTCCATGAATAAATCTAATATCGTCATATTCTGCATAAGTAACGTACAAAAGGATATTAGCCACCCATATGCAGAAATGAATCTCTAAGAAAGAGGTATTAAGAGGCTTCCTTAAAGAATTCGAGCCTTATAAATGCAAGAGTATGACAGTGTTCACTAATCCCTCCAAACACAAGAGATTTTCCTTATGTTGAATAATATCGTGTGGAGGAAGGAAGGGGAAATTTTAATATGCATGGTAGTGAGGTGATTAATGGGGTACTTACCTCCGATGGCGAACCTCCAGACCTCGGTTGGTGTGGCTTCAGAGGGTATTCCAAAGTTACTCTGTACTGTTGTGATGATCCCGTATGGCACTGTTTTTGCTCGATAACTATGGCACTGTTTTCGCTTGATTACTATGGCATTGTTTTTACTTAATTACTGTGATATTGTTTTTGCATAAATTCTATGGCAGTGTTTTCACTTAATCACCGTTACACTGTTTTCATTTACTCAGTTCATCTCTAATTTTATCCAGAAAGTAATACAGTATTTATTACATATCTAATCGACTTGCTTAACGGTATATTTTAGCCCTTTTACTATTGTGGCATACTTTTTGCCGAGTCTCAATCCTCCCCTAGAATATGACCCACATTTGTCGCTTTCACCCAGGTCCCCAACTGTGCCGTTGGGTGAACAGGAACAAAGAGGATGAGAATCTGACCGGCTATCGAATGTAACCCAGGCTCCTCCTGTAATCGACCCATAAGAAAGAGACTTTCAGAGGTTCAGGTGTGATTTGCCGATTGCGATGGTCTGTTTCGACCTCTCTGAGGAAGTTGTAGACTGAGATTGTGCTGTCCTCTCCTGTAAATTTGGGGCGGTTAGCATAGTCCAAATATATGGACTGTGGAGGAGGGCCTGATTCGCCATCGTAGGAAGTGTGTGAGATTACGAAAGTGTGGAAGTAGTCACTGTAGTAAGTTGCGACGGTGCGCGACGGTGCGTGAGAAGGGAAAAAAGCAAATATTGTCCCCTTATTCAAGAAAGGAAATAGACAAAATCCACTCAACTACCGACCAGTATCACTGACCAGTGTTGTAAGCAAGGTATTAGAAAAACTTATAAGAAAAGCTTGGGTAAATCATCTAGAAGAACACAGTATGATAACAGAAAGATAGTTTGGTTTCAGAAAATGAAAATCATGTTTTACTAATCTGTTGAGCTACTATGACAGAGTAACAAACACAATACAGGAAAGGGAAGGATGTGTGGACAGTATCTATTTAGATTTCAAGAAAGCTTTTGACACAGTACCACACCAAAGACTTTTATGGAAACTGTACCATCAAGGAGGAATTCGAGGCAAACTGTTTTGTTGGGTGCAAGACTTTCTCATAAAAAGAGAAATGAGGACAGTACTAAGAGGAAACTACTGTTCATGGAAAGAAGTGATTAGTGGAGTACCACAGGGTTCAGTGCTGGCACCAATCATGTTTTTAATGTATATAAATGATATAAACAGTAACACTGGAAATGAGAGCTATCTGAATATGTTTGCAGATGATGCAAAAATACAAAGGAGAATTACTAACACAGACTCTTGTAAAGAGCTACAAGAAGAGTTAAATAAACTTCATGAATGGAGTAGTACATGGCAAATGGAATTCAATGTGGACAAGTGTCATGTGATCAAGTTTGGTAAAAGTGGAAAAAGACCTGATTGGGATTATAAGTTAGGAAATAAAACCCTATACACATCAGAAAGAAAGAAAGACCTAGGTGTGATTATCAATAACAGACTATCTCAGGCTGACCACATCAGAGAGAAGGTACGGAACATGTATACACTGCTTGCAAATATGAGAATAGCATTCACATACATAAATGAAGACGTGCTAAGAAGGATAATAACATCATTCATTAGACCAACCCTGGAATATGCATCAGTAGTCTGGAGTCCTCATCTCAAAAAGCATATAGACAAGATTGAAAAAGTTCAAAGGGCCGCTACAAGATGGATACCAAGCTTAAGGGACCTAAGCTACGAAGAAAGACTAAATAAACTGAATCTACCAACACTACAGGAGAGAAGGAAAAGAGGTGACATGATAATACTATACAAGTGCATATCAGGAAAGGAGAAAATAGACATAAATGATTACTTAACATATGGAGAAGCATCAGCAAGAGGACACTGCAAAAAACTGCATAAGAAGAGAGGTGATAAAGACGTAAGGAAATTCAGTTTCCCAAACAGAGCAATTGATCAATGGAATGCACTACCGAATGAAATAGTGTGTGCCAAAACAATTCACAAATTTAAGGATATGTACGATAAATATGGTTTAAGACACGGGACAGTACGAGCTTGACTCATTCCTGTAAAGATATAATTATGTAAGAACAATTAGGTAAGGTAAGAACACACACACACAAAACTAAGTAATATGTTTTATGACCAGTTTTGGTGTTTTATTTAGTTAAAGCAACAGGCATACTATATAATCCTGTACTTATTGAAATGTACAAGGACGTACATTCCCTTAGAATTCATGATAAGAGGGACCCACTTTTATGAAATTTTATTATGCACAAGGGCCCATAGTGGGGAATGGCTGCCACTGATCCTTTCTACAGGACTTCGTCGTGACTAGCATAATATTCGAGTCTAGAAGTGTATACTCTCTCTCTCTCTCTCTCTCTCTCTCCTTAGGCTGACTGGCACGGCTGAAAATTGCTATGGTATGAAAATAATAACAATATTATTATTATTATTATTATCTTAAAATATTTGTCATTATTAATATCATCGTTATCAATTTGCTTATTACTCTCTGTATTTCAGACTTAAAGAATATAACTTATCATGTCAAACGAGAGTGAGAGACTGACGAGGAGAGTGTATGTGAGTGAGGTAGAGGAAGAGAGAGGGAGGGGAAGGCCAAGGGTGAGATGGAGGGATGGCTTAGAGAGGTATATGAGAGAGGGAGGTATGAATTGGGAGCAGGGCAGTGAAATGGCGGGGGACAGGCCGCATTGATGTTCTGCCCTGAGACCCAATATATCGTACCGTAGCATGAAAATTATCGTATCTTTCCCTAAAATTATCGTACAGGTAAATTTTCAATTAAAACAATGAATAAATTGTTTATTTTTAATTCATAGGTATTTTATGGTACAATGAAATTACTTATTTAATTTAGTTATGCAGAAAAAAATGATTGTTCTTAAAAATATTAGCGTCTACATTTTCATTTATTGCATTTTCATTCCGAGTCCGATGGGATACATAGGCCTACTTCACTTTCTTCACACTCCTCTGAATACAAAGTCTGATTGTTCATTCTGTTTAGCATTTCATTTGTTGGTTCAAACTTTGAACTCCTAAGTCCTTGACATTTATGGGGTTGGCCCTGACCTCCCATAGGACTGGGAGGGGAAAGGAATTTCATGAGTGACTCAGGGGAAGCATGGGTTACTGGGGTGTGGGCACAATGAACCGTGTGGTGGGAATACTGAGTGTTGTTAAGCTGAAGTATATATAAAAAAAATCTAGGGAAGCTGAAAGACAAAAACTATCGTATATTTTGAATGCGATACGTACATCGTACAAGCACCCCAAATTATAGTACAAATACGATAATTATCGTACGTAGAACATCCCTGGGACAGGGTGACATGGAGGCGATTTGTTTGTAGCCACCCGTACAATGAATTAAGGCGTCTGGGATTAAATAGATGTCAAACGACATACAAAAATACGAAAATAAGATACTGTATCATGGACCACACCATTCAATCCCATTTTTAAGCCCGACATTACTGCATAGTTACCATTAAACATTTATCGGAGCTAGAGGGGCATATATGCGCTAGGGTACAAGCGCCTTTATGTCTTTCTTATATTTTTGCTCCTTAAATGCCGCTACTACTTGTATTTCCTGCCTTACGCTCGTTCGGTTCTCCTAATACTAATACACCACGCCTGTCTAAGACAGCCATAGCATGTATTTAATATGGGTGGTGGACGACAGCGCCAAAAGGGTGGCATAACTGTATGGTACTGTACATAAGAGGACTGCTAGAGATTCTAACACTTTCTTTGGCGATTTAGTTGGCACATTATACCTCAGTATACTCTCGTATGTAACTGATGGAAACTATGTTGCTGTTAAAACTATGTACTTCACAATGAATAGTAATCTAGGAGCGTCAAATGGAGAATTAATCGCGAAGAAAGAGGTACTACGAAGCCTCCGATGCCCCCGATGACCACGACCACAAATGTCGTGAGGGAGTTTCCCCAAGACCCCAAGGGGGATGATGCTATGATTTTGTACATAAGATCTTGAAATTTTGCACAATGATTATTCTTAACTGGGGCCACATTTTAGGCAGGGCGAGACTCCTTAAGGATACCATCACAGGGGGCGGGGGGCATAGGGGTCTTGTTCAGTTTCCTTCTGCACTGTATGGTAATGGTTTTTAACTTAGGAACATGAAATTTTGCATACTGGTAGACGTTCCTTCCGGCCACGTTTTAGGCAGAATGGAACCCTCACTGGCCACGCACCGCAAGGGGTACTGCCTTCAGGCTGGACATCGCAAAATTTTTTATCAGGCACACAAACTTTCGCACAGCAGTAGACTTCCACCTACATCAGAGTTTATAGAGGTTGGGACCCCCGCAGTTTGCTCCTCCACCTCCTCTGTAAATTATCATTTCTTTCCAGTCATATTTTGGCTGGGGTGGGTGTGGCTACCAAAGGTGTATTTTGTTTTGTTTACAAAGAAGGATATCCAGGACCTGGCTTCGTGCCGACGCTGCAGCCCACCATCCTCCTTTTAAAGGGGTGGGAGGACAATGAGGGTCCTTTGCGGGCTAAGGTAGTTCCTCCGTCCGGGGTGAGTTGATTCCTTGTCCTGGTGGGTTTCTCGTCCAATGTCCTCGGCGCCACCACGGGAAGGCGACCTTAACAAAAGACCTCTGGGAACCACCGGTTGAAGTGGTTAGTTTCCTGTAGTCCACTGGGTCCACGTACGGATGACCCTGTAACAACGACAAAATAAACATCATCAACAAAACATCACCACACCAGTATCAGCATCAACATAAACATCAAGAACATCATCATCAACACTGACCTAGAGATCAACATAAATATCAACTTCAACATGAACATCACCAACAACATCAACATAATCAAAATCAACATCATCATCAACATCATCCTCTACAACAACAACATCAGTATCATCAACAACAACATCAGCATGAGAACCAACATCATCAACAGCAACAACAGGATCAACAACACCAGAAAAAGAAAGGAAAAAAAAAATTAACCTATTCAAAACGGTGTCGTATTCTTAATGTTATTCTTGCTGTCTCCAGACGATTTTATTCAGCTCAGGGGAAATTTTTACCAACTGGAGGGGTTAGATATAGGCTTCAGCAACCCCTTCACTACTGTACTCCTTTTACTCTGGCTTGGCCTAGATTTCCGTCCGTTTGCAGCTTATTTCACGTAGTTCAGTGAAGGAAGAAAGACAATACTACGGAACTACATACTTTCCATGGCACTTTTCAGTGATTAACGCAATATTCTGGTGTTAATTTATTTTTACACTTCGGGATGCAAGATAGAGAGATGGCCGTATTAGGCCAAGTTAGAGTGACAGTCTTATAGAAAGCTATCCTTGGATGATTTAATATGTCGCCTGGTAATAGCAGGAATAATATTAACTGCGGTAATCGGGCTGACGAGGCCAAATTAAAAGTGACCAAACTATTCAGACAGGAGTTAGTTTCATCTATAGATTTATTTATCTGTCTGTCTATGTGCATGTATCTGTTAGTCAATGAATCAGTAAATATATATATATATATATATATATATATATATATATATATATATATATATATATATATATATATATATGCTTGTCAGTTCAGTCCTTTTATGCCCCATCAGTAGCGTAGGGCCCCGGGGCTAGTCTGCTCGGTTAAAGTGACGGTGACCATTAGGTAACCCTGAGTGTCATTGTGTGAACAACAGACTCAGCCACCCCCCGGATGTAAGCCTTCGTGGGTCACATCTGGAGCGTCTTACCTCACTACACCACCAGGCGCCAACAAGGCTATCAATACACATAACTACAGCATCTTTTGAAATATAGTTCTCAGTTCATAATGGGCGTAACTTGCTATCAGTACACCTTTATTAACTATCCCATCCTTTAACATAAGGCTTCAGTACATAATATATTAAATCTATCCCTTAACATAAGGCTTCAGTACATAATATATTAAATCTATCCCTTAACATAAGGCTACAGTGCATAATATATTAAATCTATCCCTTAACATAAGGCTTCAGTACATAATATATTAAATCTATCCCTTAACATAAGGCTTCAGTACATAATATATTAAATCTATCCCTTAACATAAGGCACACACACCACAAAGTCAGCCAGGAGTCAGGACATGTGTGCTGGGCAATCCCCAGGTCCTGTCCTCCCCCCTTACTGTTTTTTATCCAGCCCATGCCCCACTGACCGGGCTAATGTATGGCCCGGCCTGCACTATAGGTGCAGGAAATCTTTGAAAGAAGAAAAAGAACATAAGGCGTCAGTACATAATATACAGTATCAATAATGCATTCTTTTTTCCTAACCTTTAAAAAAAAAAATGTCATTGTAGGAGGAGTGTGATCCAAGTAAAGTCTACCGTCCATGATGTTTTCGGTTGGAAATGTCACCAGAGAAAGCGTTAAAAGGTTACTGGGTAGACGTAACCACTTTAGAACAAAAATTTCCTGTTATATACTTCTCCTGTTGTATTTGTTCACTGCTTTTAATTTTCCTCGTGGAGTGTCTTGTCGACTTATTGTATTCGTAGCTGACACAAGGACGATAATTTTTGCATCAGTGCATAATTTTGCTTGACCTTCGTCAACTTCCACCAGTGTTGGGGCTAGTACTGAATATGAAAAAAAAAAAAAAAAAAAAAAAATCGCTCCCACCTAACCATTGCAATCACTGTATTCATAAATAAAAGAAGCACGATTATTTTTGCAACCTGTTTGGGCCAACGTAGCTGTTGTTGTTGATGATTCTCTCCTCAGTTCGAGGAGACCGGGCCTTGCTGTAGCCCGGTTGCTGGTGGTTGTCTTGAGTAAAGGTAAGGGGGAAGACAGGGCTTGGGGAATGCCCAGCACACACGCCCTGTCTCCTGGCTGAGTTGCGGTGTGTGCCAACGTAGCTTATCACTGTTTACATTAGAGCCTATGATTCCTCCTTGGCCTTCAGCGTCAACGTTTCCCACAGTGTTTGGGTTGTACTGAATGGCTAATAAAGAATCTAAGTATATATCATTACCTTGCTCTACAGTTTTTTCAATGCCATGTATTCTGCTCTCTGTAATCATTATTTACCATTTTCAATTCTTATTTAGTCTGTTCTAAACGTTGCTGACTGGCCTTCACTGATATCGTTCCCCAGTTTGTCCTACTGAACTGCAAATAATGTTAATAAATGGTAGCCTAAACCACGTACAACAACTGCACGGATGTAGCCAGAATTTTTCCATGGAGGTGTGGATCAAATGAATGTGAGGAATCGATTTCAACAGGCATCCTCTATTTCAAATAATGAATGTTGTTTGAAATATGATGTTATCATGCGCTTTTGAAACCGAATTAATGCGCAGACTGTTCATACTGTTTAACCCACTGGCGTCCAGTGTCCTCGATATAGGACGGAACTGGGCATTTTCAATATTCAATAAAGAAGGGAAGCCCGGGGTAGGGACCTATGAGCTTCCCGACTATGAGCCGACAGGCGAAGGGCGGTATGCTTGGTATCCATCTGGTAAAACCCCTCGCACAGGAACTCTGAGAGCTAATGGGTTACAGGATGCGTACGTTCTGATGTCTTGTGTAAAAGGATGGGATAGTTAATATACTGTATTATGTACTGACGCCTTGTGTTAAAGGATGAGATAGTTAATATATTATGTACTGATGCCTTATGTTAAAGGATGGGATAGTTAATATATTATGTACTGACGCCTTATGTTAAAGGATGGGATAGTTAATATATTATGTACTGATGCCTTATGTTAAAGGATGGGATAGTTAATATATTATGTACTGATGCCCTATGTTAAAGGATGGGATAGTTAATATATTATGTACTGATGCCTTATGTTAGAGGATGGGATAGTTTATAAAGGTGTCCTGATAGCAAGGTACGCCCACTATGAACTGAGAACGATATATTAAAAGATGCTATAGTTATCTGTATTTGATAGCCTTGTTGACGCCTGGTAGTGTAGTGAGGTAAGACGCTCCAGATGTGACCCATGAAGGGTTACATCCGAGGGGTGGCTGTAGAGTGTTGTTCAAACAGTGACACTCAGGGTTTACCCAATGGTGACCCTCACATTAGCTGAGTAGCCTAGTCCCGGGGCCCTACGCTACTGATGGGACAAAAAAGGATTGAACTGAGATAGATATATAGACAGATAGATAAACAAAGATATATACAGATATACATGGAATGACTGATTGACTGAAAGATAAATACACGGAGGTAGATGGACAGATACTAAATCAATAGATGAAACTATCTGCTGCGTTAATGTTTTGGTCACTTTTAATTTAACCTCTTCAACCCGATTACCTGAATTAAATATTATTCCTGCTATTACTAGGCGACGTATTAAATCATCCAAGGAAATCAATCTATAATACTGCCACTCTAACCTGGCCTAAAATTGCCATCTCTCTATCTTGCATCCCGAAGTGTAAAAATAAACACCAGAATATTGTGTTAATCACTGAAAAGTGCCATGGAAAGTATGTAGCTTCGTAGTAATGTATTTTTTCCTTCACTGACCTACGTGAATTAAGCTGCAAAAGGACGAAAATCTAGGCCAAGTAGGAGTAAAGTAGTGAAGGGGTTGCTGAAGCCTATATCAAACCCCTCTGGTTGGAAAAAAATCTCCCCTGAGGTGAATAAAATCGCCTGGAGATGGCAAGAATAACATTAAGAATATGACACCGTTTTGATTAAGTTAAGCTTCTTTTCCATACAATATATTACCAATATGCCGGGAATCGAACCCGGGACTCTCAGGTGAGAGTCAGGCAGCATACCACTATACCACGACCATGCAGTACATTAAGCTACCTGGTCGTGGTATAGTGGTATGTTGCCTGGCTCTCATCTGAGAGTCTCTGGTTTGATTCCTGGCATATTGGTAATATATTGGATGATTTTCCCTGTGCCAAAACAGGTTTCTCTCTTCATTCTTTAAGCTTGTTTTATTTATTTATTACCGCATTTTTTTTATGTTGTTGTTGTTAATGCTGTTGTTGATCTTGATATTGTTGCTGTTGATGATGTTGATTCTCATGCTGATACTATTGGTGATAATGTTGATGTCATTGTTGTTGTTGTTGTTGTTGTGGATAATGATGTTATGATGTTGATTTTGATGATGTTGATATTATTGTTGATGATGCTGATGATGATGGTACTGATGTTACTGATGTTGTTGGTGATGTTCACGCTGAAGTTGATGCTGTTGATGCTAATGGTGATGTCCAGGTTAAAGTTGATGTTAATGATGTTCTTGATGAAGTTTATGTTGATGGTGATACAGTTGCTGATGTTCTTGTTGATGATGTTTATGTCGATGATGTTACAGGGTCATCCTTGGATCCAGTGGACTACAGGAAACCAACCACTTCTCAGGGGTCTTTTGTTAAGGTCGCCTTCTCGTGGTGGCGCCGAGGACATTGGACGAAAAACCCACCTGGACAAGGAATCAACTCACCCCGGACGGAGGAATTACCTGGGCCAGCAGACTACCCTCATCGTCCTCTCATCCCCTCTAAAGGAGTATGGTGAGCTGCACCGTCGGCACAAAGCCACGTCCTGGAGAATTTCCTTTGTAAACAAGGCACAGGACACCTCCGGTAGCTGCACCCACCCCTGCAGTATTGTAAATGGAAAGGAAAATAATTTATGGAGGAAGCGGAGGAGCGAAGCTCCCCACCCTCTATAAATTCTGGTCCAGGTGAAGGTCTACTACAGAGCAAATTTTCGTGTGTCAGCTAACGACCATGGTGTTGTCCACCCTGGAGGCAGTACACCTTGCGGTGCGCGCCCTAAAACTTGGTCGGGGTGAACGTTTACCTGTATGCGAACTCTCTGAAATTAAAACCATGACCGTGCATATAGACTTTGGCCATGACCCACCCCGTGAAGGTCCCCGTAAGGGGTTTCACTCTGACTAAAATGTGGCCCCAGTAAAGAACTACCATTGTGCAAAATTTCATGTTCCATGTACAAAATTATAGCATCATCCCCCTTGGGGACCCTCCCCCATCACACTTGTGGTCGTGGTCATTGAGGGCATGGGAGATTTCGTAGCACCTCTTCCTTAGCGATTATTTTTTCGTCTGACATCTGTATATTAATATTCCTTGTATGTTCTGTATACACAGTAGCTTTAACATCAAAATAGTTTCCAACAGTTCCATACAAGAGGATACTGAGGGTAATTTACCGCTTAAATCGCCAGTGTCAAAAGCTGCAGCAGTCCTACGTGCAGTACCATGCAGTTTCACATGCTATCATTTTGGCGCTATCGTTCACCACCCACATTAAATACATATTAGGGAAGTCTCATACACGCCTGGTGTATTAGTATTAGCAGATTCAAAAGAGCGTAGGGCAGTGAATGCAAGCAGAACTAACATTTATATATCATGTGAGAAAGACATAAGAGCACCTCTTTTCTGCTGCATATATGCCCCTCTAGCACCGAGACAAATAAACTGTAATGCTACAAGAATGTCGTTCTTTTTCTAACCCCAAGCATAGATATGCGGAGGAAAGTACATTTTCTTGTGGTCGATTTCGAAACATATTTTTGAAAGTCGTGTGACTTCATAATGCCCTGATTGATGAAATTATTTATGTTTACCGATGATATTAATGAAGCCTGAAATAATACTAATAATAATGAGAATAACGATGACGATATTAATAAAGATTGAAATGATACAGTAATAATGATTATAATTTAATTATGCTAAGAATGATCATTACAATTTTTAGCCGTGCCAATCCACTGCAGAGAGAAGACCAAATGAGAGAGAGAGAGAGAGTAAATACATTTATTGAACTGAATATGATGCAAATCACGAAGTGCTGCGGAATGTCCAGCCGTACAGTTGCTGTTTCCCTCAGTCACGTGAAAATAAGCTACAAAGGTACAAAAAAAGGTTATAAAAATACAAAAATATGAAGCTGTTTACAATAAGCAAAAAAAAAAAAAAAAAAAAAGATAATCTGAACCAACTTATAATAGGGAAAAAAATGATGAAAATGTGGGCCAAGTTAAAATACAGAAAGATGAGAAAAAAAAGCTGAGCCAAGTTAAGGTGAAAGACGCAGGGTAAACATAGGTATAAACAGCCCTTGTGAACCAGTTACGAAGCAACGACATGGAACACTTCATAACATGGGGGTATATGACCTACTTGCCCCGCGGCACACTGACTGCAATGTTGCAATTCACGTAGCATTGTTGAAACTCCAGGACTAAATGAAGACGACTGGCCAGGGTGTAACGGGGGTGGGGGTTAACGACGGGCAGTTTTCCCTTTCATGCCGACTGCCACCAGAATACCAAGTAAAAGTACAACCCATCCTCTTAACTCCCGTTATTGCATGCATACGAGAAAAGGGTAATATAACGGCTAATTACCTTAAATTATATCTTATAAAGTATCAGTCTTGCAATAGATTATAGTAGTATTAACCGAGCTGTAGTGGAAGTAATTGAATTAGTAGGAGATAACCTCAGTTCACTTGTAGTCGGTGACAGGAGAAGATAAAGATGAGTCTGGGGTTGATTGAAGTTTTATTTTCTTCAAGGGGATATCTCAAGATTAACATTGAGTGTATTACGCAAGAGCGCATATTATGCTTGCTAACTTCTCGCAGTCCATCCCGCTCCGCATTCTAAACCCTCCTTCTTGCTCTCTCCTCTTCAGTCTTCTAATGCCTTCTGTCTTCTCCTCCTCT
Source organism: Coenobita brevimanus (assembly GCF_032717465.1). NCBI lineage: Eukaryota > Metazoa > Arthropoda > Malacostraca > Decapoda > Coenobitidae > Coenobita > Coenobita brevimanus. The sequence continues at coordinate 8,308,465 of NC_136987.1, read as the reverse complement.
TTCTTTCCGTATATAAGAACTTCCATCACGTGGGATAGACTGTCGTCTAATGTTCTAGAAGCCTGTGTGTGTATGTATGTGTATGGTGGCTTACCTGCGTCACGAGGCGCAAACTGGCATTCCTCAGAGGGAATTTTGTAAACACCATTTCTTGCAGGCCCTAGCCATGACTTTGATTCAACCTCTAGAATACCTATGTGTGTTTTATGATATTGTAGAGTCCTGACGAAAGTATAGGTTATAATCTCATAAGGTAAACACGTTCTCCTGCCTACTTGGGACCACCAACACTGACAAATACTGGAAATACTCGACACGAGTAAGTGGGGTGCATGAGGTAGGGCTCAGAGGTACGGTACAGTAGGTGTGGCGAGGTAACTATGAGGTATGGTGTCTCCACCGAAACATCTCTTTACCCGGGCATTTCTTCCCCGGCGCCTGTGCCTTGGAATTTATTTGATTCACACTAGAAAAATATGTGATCCTAAGTTCACAGTAATAAGTACAAATTACAAAGTTAGCAAAGAGTACATATTATGGTATTTGTTTGAAAAGTAGTAGAAGGAAAAGAAATTTTTATGAGCTAGGATTATAATTCAGTTAGATAAGTTTACCCTAAACTTCCAGTTTCACTCCATTTGACCTTGAAAAAGTAAAGATTCTAATTATTCATTTACCATTTGAAATGCAATCATTGATTAACTTCTATTCATCTTCACTTGGAGTGTTGTAATGGGGTGTATAAAAGCCGGCGTTGCTAAATGGTAATTGTAAGATCCTCTGTTTGGCTCAGTGGTAACATGTGTGCGTATAAAGCACGGGGGCTGAGAATCTCGGCCAGGACAGTGATTAACTTGTAAAGTTTCATTTCAGTTATTACATTTGATGGCAGAGACGTGGGATATGAGGCGGGGCTTCGCTGGCAATTTGATGTTTCTTGTTTAGCGGGCAGCGTCCCTGTCCTTAAGTCCCGGGGATGGGCTGTTCTGTGTGGTCAGCAGCCTCCCCGAGGTAGCCTCTGATGCTACGCTACCTTGTTTGTTCGAAACTCGCCTAATTAATCACCAAGGGGAGAAAAGAGGGATGTAATGGGATGTAGAAAAGCCCGCGTTGCCCTCATATAGCGGGGGTGATTCTCTCTTTGGCACAGTGGTAATGTGCGTGCTTGTGAAGCGCGGGGGACTGAGATCAAATCTCAGCCAAGACAGTGATTAATTTAAGTTTCATTTCAGATATTACAGTGTAATAACTGGTTATACACTAGCTTACAGGAATGAGTCTGTACTGTAACACTGCCACGGTGAACAAAGGCTTTTTCCAACATGCCGTTCACTTCATTTCTTTTGTTAATCACTTGTCAGTTTATGCTAAGGCTGCTTCAGGTTACATTTAATGTGTCTGTGAGGATTATATATGTAAGTACTAACCTCTTTAGGAGGGTAATATAACCTAAAGATCCATGGGAAGTATGAATGTGAGAGGTGATCTTGCCCAGCTCTGCTCAGAGTCGTGTTATAGACAAGGCGAGGGAGCCCTCCACAGGGACGAGACGAGGGAAAATTCCATTTACCAACTTCTTTCTTAACTAATTTGGCAGTATGAATTTAATATGAGAGGAAGTGTTGTCGAAAACGAGTGTTATCGTGCACTCTGTTTTTAATAATTCAGTTTTACTGTGATCTTAGGGAATTGAGGGGAAAGTGGAACGTTACATCACACCTGTAGAACAGTGACGTCAAATTAGACCGTATTTGAGTTAAGCTTGGCAGACAGTTTGAATCCAGTCTCACTCCCATAACATTCATGGCGCCTTAATGTTAATGTAAGCACAAATACTGTGCCTATTTTAGGCGACAAGTGAGTGAAGGGAAAAGTCTTACCCAAAAATTATTAATGACCTCTACAGAGTGTTGTTACCATTACACAGCTCCTCTCCCCCTTTTAAAACTTTTACCTCGCTCAATTGTCCTATAAATACATAATGACACAGTGGAACTATTTTTACTTATACTTATGGGGTGACAACAGGAGACACGGCTGACCCAAAAGAGACCGTCACCAATACAAGGTGGTACCTCACTCTCCTCCTGGTCAATAAACACTGATGTCAACTTGACACCTTTTATGTCCCACAGAGACAAATCTCCCATCCACCTTAAGTCGCTTGTGAGACCCCAGATGCCTATCATAGAGGGTATCGTGGACGTCCAGACTGTGCTGTCCTACAACGGGATCATCCTTCAAGTCCGTGTCTTTGCCTTTGCCTGCATTCAAACTGCAGCTGTTGTCGCAAGAAAAACCCTAATAGGCTCATCCCTCTACTACTCCATCACAACACACTGTTCTTGATCTCCATCCCGGAAGAGGCAGTCACCGCCGACCCCTCTCGTCTGCCTTCCACCTTTCTGCCACGGGACGACCACCCTTACTCTTGCAGCCCCGGGACCATCCTAAGCCTAGGCTCCACTACAATCCAACTTTGTCTACCACCGACTCGCCTTAAGACCCAGGACCATCAGCAGACACTGATATTGACGTGAACCTTGCCTCTCCCCCTGCTTCAGCACCGCCTGCTTTTACACCTACAACAGACGAAGACGTGGTGTGTCATGCCTCCTCCTTTGCTTCGACACAACCTGCTCCCCTGCCAACATCACCTAGTAACAAGAAGAAAAAGAAGGGAAAGAAAGCACAGCATGCTTCACCCCCTTCTCCAGCAGATGCTAACCCTTCACCTGAGCTTCCACCAGATCCTTTGCCTGAGCCTCCTGACCTCTAGAGCAGGGGTTCTTAACCTGGGGTCCGTGAAGGTCAGAATAATTGAGAACAATTTAGCGAGATTGCGTGATGCCGTTTGGCATCATTAACTTAAAAAAAAAAAAAAAAAATGGAAGTCTTGAAGAATTCTGGTGTTCGTTGACACAAGCCTACCCTCGTCTGGCAAAGCGAGCTATCGGTGCTCTGATTCCGTTTGGAACGAACTACCTTTTTGAGTCAGGGATTTCAGCGCTTGTTTCTATCAAAATAAAAAGTCTAAATCAACTGGATGTCAACGATGACATGCGTGTTGCCTTGTGAAAGGCCACTCCACAATTTCATCTTATTCAAGCCAAACAGCAACAACAACCCTCTCACTGAAATGAACTTTTGGGCAGACTTAAAGTTTTGTTTAATTTGCTCAGGTTTGATGTATTTCATTTTTTCGAGTGGCCCTTAGTTTTTGCATGAAAAAAGTGAGAAATATAATTCTTTGTAAAGACTGTTTTATACTTTGTGATACGCTGCGTGAGGTAGTTTTCAATAAAATAATGTAAATTCATTGCATGCAAAATGCTGCGTTTGTGCTTATGTGCATTTTTGTAGGGAAGGGGTTCATAGCGTTCACCAGATTCTCGAAGGGGTCCGTGACTCAAAAAAGGTTAACCACTTCTCTAGAGCCACGTTTCCGCCGTCATGCCATCTCCAGACGCGAAAACTACTGCTCATCTTGGCTCCCTCACTGACAAACATCTCTAAAAGCGCAGGATTAATACATGAACACCAATTTCTCCACCCTATAATCGACACACTCACGTGCTTTCACAACATGAAGTTCATTGCTGACTATGGAGACCGCATCATAAGAGCCTCCAAGACCGTTCCAGAGGACTTCAGTTTTAAATTTCATCGTCATCAAGTTCTCAACCACTGACCGGGCTATATAGAAGGCCTGGTCCCCTCTTCATTAGGGGTAAATCTTTAAACAGCAGCCAAACGAAGACACAGGATCAGCTTCATACAAGTCGCCAGTGTCATTCGTCCTGTATGCTCATAACTTGGATCTGATCTCATGTTACCAGAGAGAGAGAGAGAGAGAAACCTTTACGGCTGTACTCTTTAAAAGAATAATTCCTACCACAAACTATTCCTTCCCTTCACAGGAATTTTCTTTCACCTCGATATACTTAAAGATATCCTTCGAAGGAAAGGAAAAATGTTCATGATGGTAGGCCTGTTGAGCTAAAAAGACCCAACATGCTGATATTTGGTATGGTGGAGTGTTGGATTTGTAAACTCACGCTTCTAGCACGCACCTATCATGCTGGATAATTAAAACCACAACAAATCTGAGATGTCAGAGGTCTCCATTACCATTACTGTTGCTTTGCATTTATTTATAAATGCCAGTCTGGCCAAGACCACAGCGGCCTTTACTCCTCATGACACATTTTTTTATTATAAATAATATTGCCCACACAGCTTTAGCTTCAGTGACATTATCAATGTTTAGTAATAACATGTTTTCGTCCGTCTCATGTTCTCGCATGGACTCACTCGCTTTCTTCTTCTTCTTCTTTTTCAGCTGGAAGACACATGGAGAATTTCCTTGTGACCTTGATGACATATTATCCGTTTCCGGCAAATTACGAGGCGAAATGCTTCTTTAAAAAATAATCTTGTGACCCTGGCATTAATGTACAAGATTTGGCAGTGTCAAAGCATATCAGATCAGTTGAATTTCGGATCAACCATGTACGTTGGCTGCCCTGTTTATGTCTGGCTAAACATCTCAACTGACAGTAGTAACACTGCAGGAGATACGGTACAAATAATCCTTAAATACTTAAATGTCATTGTAAATGATGTGTTCTTAAGTGAGGGTATTCATACCCTTTGGGGGTATGGGGACAAAAATCTGGGGGTATAGGAATCGTCCTCTCTTGTGTAAAAATAAATAAATCAATAGACAGGTAAATAAAAAATTAAATTTGTAAAAATTAGTATTAGTAAATAAGAAAAAAACTTGTATGGTTTAGTTAGCATTATTCGATAAAACTCATCACCTGTGAGAAGTAAACATTCAATTTTATAATCTAAGTGTGGTAATCAGAGGGGCTTTTGTCTTCTTAGTGTAACAGGAAAAGTATACGGTAGGATACTTATTGACAGAGTTAGGGAAATAACGGAGGAACTAGTTGGTGAAGAGCAGGGAGGTTTTAGGAAGAGGTTGTGTAGATCAGATATTCATTCTTAAGTCTTTATTGGGAAAGTTTCTAGAGAAAGGAAAGAAGTTGTATGCGGACCTCATGGATTTGGAGAAAACATATGACAGGGTGGATAGACAAGGATTGTGGAAAGTATTATGAATATATGGAGTAGATGAGAAGTTGTTGAATGACTAAGGCTGCAGTGCATATGGACAGTGAACTGAGTGAATTTTTCTATTTGAAGGTTGGATTGACATAGGGATGTGTCATGTCTCCATGGTTGTTCAGTCTGTATATGGATGGGGTTATAAATAAGATGCAAGGTAGGGCAGTGGGTGTTGGAGCAGCCCTAATGAGTGAGGGCAGTGTGTGGAAACTCCCGATACTGCTGTTTGCAGATGATACTGTGTTGTTAAGTGAAGAGGAATGGGAGCTGCAAGGCTTGTTGAATGAGTTTGAGAGTGTGTGTAAGAAGCGGAATCTAAAAATGAATGTAGGGAAGAGTAAAGTTATGGTCTTTGAGGGAAATGAAGTCAGTTAATGTACAGTGAGGTTAGGTGAGAAGGAAATAGAAAATGTCAGTGCGTTTAAAAACTTGGGTAGTGTGATGAGTAAGGATGGAAGTTTAGAAGGTGAGGTGCTTGAAAGGGTACAACAAGGAAAAATGGTTGTTGGTTCTTTTGAAGCAGTGATAAGAAACAGGGAAGTGAGCATGGAAGTGAAAATTTTTAAGCATGACAGTAGTGTGATACTTACTTTTACGTATGGAAGTGAAGCTTGGAATTTGTTGAAGGGACACAAGAGTGAGAGCATTGGAAATGAGTAACTTATCTGAGAGGACCATGCTGTCACATGGAGAGACAGACTGGCAGATAAGTTAAGGAGCGTTGTGGTGTGGATGTGGATGTGATATGGAGCGTTGGAAGAAACACACTGAGGTGGTTTGGCCATGTGGTGAGGATGGAGAGCAAAAGATTGATGAGAAGGGGAGAGGAAGGGGGAGGACAACTATGAGACGGAGAGATGGAGTGGAGAGGTACGGTATATGAGAGAGAGAGGTGTGAGCTGGGAGAAGGGCAGTGAAATGGCGGGGGACAGGACTATATGCAGGCGATTTGTTTGTGGCCACCCCTTACGGGATTGAGGCGTTTGGCAATAGATAGATAGACACCTATCTGTCCTCTTCTGTGTTCCATGAATAAATCTAATATCGTCATATTCTGCACAAGTAACGTACAAAAGGATATTAACCACCCATATGCAGAAATGAATCTCTAAGAACGAGGTATTAAGAGGCTTCCTTAAAGAATTCGAGCCTTATAAATGCAAGAGTATGACAGTGTTCACTAATCCCTCCAAACAGAAGAGATTTTCCTTATGTTGAATAATATCGTGTGGAGGAAGGAAGGGGAAATTTTAATATGCATGGTAGTGAGGTGATTAATGGGGTACTTACCTCCGATGGCGAACCTCCAGACCTCGGTTGGTGTGGCTTCAGAGGGTATTCCAAAGTTACTCTGTACTGTTGTGATGATCCCGTATGGCACTGTTTTTGCTCGATAACTATGGCACTGTTTTCGCTTGATTACTATGGCACTGTTTTTACTTAATTACTGTGACATTGTTTTTGCATAAATTCTATGGCAGTGTTTTCACTTAATCACCGTTACACTGTTTTCATTTACTCAGTAATCATTATTAACAAAGATTCATCTCTAATTTTATCCAGAAAGTAATACAGTATTTATTACATGTCTAATCGACTTGCTTAACGGTATATTTTAGCCCTTTTACTATTGTGGCATACTTTTTGCCGAGTCTCAATCCTCCCCTAGAATATGACCCACATTTGTCGCTTTCACCCAGGTCCCCAACTGTGCCGTTGGGTGAACAGGAACAAAGAGGATGATAATCTGACCGGCTATCGAATGTAACCCAGGCGCCCTCCTGTAATCGACCCATAAGAAAGAGACTTTCAGAGGTTCAGGTGTGATTTGCCGATTGCGATGGTCTGTTTCGACCTCTCTGAGGAAGTTGTAGACTGAGATTGTACTGTCCTCTCCTGTAAATTTGGGGCGGTTAGCATAGTCCAAATATATGGACTGTGGAGGAGGGCCTGATTCGCCATCGTAGGAAGTGTGTGAGATTACGAAAGTGTGGAAGTAGTCACTGTAGTAAGTTGCGACGGTGCGCGACGGTGCGTGAGAAGGGAAAAAAGCAAATATTGTCCCCTTATTCAAGAAAGGAAATAGACAAAATCCACTCAACTACCGACCAGTATCACTGACCAGTGTTGTAAGCAAGGTATTAGAAAAACTTATAAGAAAAGCTTGGGTAAATCATCTAGAAGAACACAGTATGATAACAGAAAGATAGTTTGGTTTCAGAAAATGAAAATCATGTTTTACTAATCTGTTGAGCTACTATGACAGAGTAACAAACACAATACAGGAAAGGGAAGGATGTGTGGACAGTATCTATTTAGATTTCAAGAAAGCTTTTGACACAGTACCACACCAAAGACTTTTATGGAAACTGTACCATCAAGGAGGAATTCGAGGCAAACTGTTTTGTTGGATGCAAGACTTTCTCATAAAAAGAGAAATGAGGACAGTACTAAGAGGAAACTACTGATCATGGAAAGAAGTGACTAGTGGAGTACCACAGGGTTCAGTGCTTGCACCAATCATGTTTTTAATGTATATAAATGATATAAACAGTAACACTGGAAATGAGAGCTATCTGAATATGTTTGCAGATGATGCAAAAATACGAAGGAGAATTACTAACACAGACTCTTGTAAAGAGCTACAAGAAGAGTTAAATAAACTTCATGAATGGAGTAGTACATGGCAAATGGAATTCAATGTGGACAAGTGTCATGTGATCAAGTTTGGTAAAAGTGGAAAAAGACCTGATTGGGATTATAAGTTAGGAAATAAAACCCTATACACATCAGAAAGAAAGAAAGACCTAGGTGTGATTATCAATAACAGACTATCTCCGGCTGACCACATCAGAGAGAAGGTACGGAACATGTATACACTGCTTGCAAATATGAGAATAGCATTCACATACATAAATGAAGACGTGCTAAGAAGGATAATAACATCATTCATTAGACCAACCCTGGAATATGCATCAGTAGTCTGGAGTCCTCATCTCAAAAAGCATATAGACAAGATTGAAAAAGTTCAAAGGGCCGCTACAAGATGGATACCAAGCTTAAGGGACCTAAGCTACGAAGAAAGACTAAATAAACTGAATCTACCAACACTACAGGAGAGAAGGAAAAGAGGTGACATGATAATACTATACAAGTGCATATCAGGAAAGGAGAAAATAGACATAAATGATTACTTAACATATGGAGAAGCATCAGCAAGAGGACACTGCAAAAAACTGCATAAGAAGAGAGGTGATAAAGACGTAAGGAAATTCAGTTTCCCAAACAGAGCAATTGATCAATGGAATGCACTACCGAATGAAATAGTGTGTGCCAAAACAATCCACAAATTTAAGGATATGTACGATAAATATGGTTTAAGACACGGGACAGTACGAGCTTGACTCATTCCTGTAAAGATACAATTATGTAAGAACAATTAGGTAAGGTAAGAACACACACACACAAAACTAAGTAATATGTTTTATGACCAGTTTTGGTGTTTTATTTAGTTAAAGCAACAGGCATACTATATAATCCTGTACTTATTGAAATGTACAAGTACGTACATTCCCTTAGAATTCATGATAAGGGGGACCCACTTTTATGAAATTTTATTATGCACAAGGGCCCATAGTGGGGAATGGCTGCCACTGATCCTTTCTACAGGACTTCGTCGTGACTAGCATAATATTCGAGTCTAGAAGTGTATACTCTCTCTCTCTCTCTCTCTCTCTCTCTCTCTCTCTCTCTCTCTCTCTCTCTCCTTAGGCTGACTGGCACGGCTGAAAATTGCTATGGTATGAAAATAATAACAATATTATTATTATTATTATTATCTTAAAATATTTGTCATTATTAATATCATCGTTATCAATTTGCTTATTACTCTCTGTATTTCAGACTTAAAGAATATAACTTATCATGTCAAACGAGAGTGAGAGACTGACGAGGAGAGTGTATGTGAGTGAGGTAGAGGAAGTGAAAGGGAGGGGAAGGCCAAGGGTGAGATGGAGGGATGGCTTAGAGAGGTATATGAGAGAGGGAGGTATGAATTGGGAGCAGGGCAGTGAAATGGCGGGGGACAGGCCGCATTGATGTTCTGCCCTGAGACCCAATATATCGTACCGTAGCATGAAAATTATCGTATCTTTCCCTAAAATTATCGTATAGGTAAATTTTCAATTAAAACAATGAATAAATTGTTTATTTTTAATTCATAGGTATTTTATGGTACAATGAAATTACTTATTTAACTTAGTTATGCAGAAAAAAATGATTGTTCTTAAAAATATTAGCGTCTACATTTTCATTTATTGCATTTTCATTCCGAGTCCGATGGGATACATAGGCCTACTTCACTTTCTTCACACTCCTCTGAATACAAAGTCTGATTGTTCATTCTGTTTAGCATTTCATTTGTTGGTTCAAACTTTGAACTCCTAAGTCCTTGACATTTATGGGGTTGGCCGGGGTTGGCCCTGACCTCCCATAGGACTGGGAGGGGAAAGGAATTTCATGAGTGACTCAGGGGAAGCATGGGTTACTGGGGTGTGGGCACAATGAACCGTGTGGCGGGAATACTGAGTGTTGTTAAGCTGCAGTATATATAAAAAAAATCTAGGGAAGCTGAAAGACAAAAACTATCGTATATTTTGAATGCGATACGTACATCGTACAAGCACCCCAAATTATAGCACAAATACGATAATTATCGTACGTAGAACATCCCTGGGACAGGGTGACATGGAGGCGATTTGTTTGTAGCCACCCGTACAATGAATTAAGGCGTCTGGGATTAAATAGATGTCAAACGACATACAAAAATACGAAAATAAGATACTGTATCATGGACCACACCATTCAATCCCATTTTTAAGCCCGACATTACTGCATAGTTACCATTAAACCTTTATCGGAGCTAGAGGGGCATATATGCGCTAGGATACAAGCGCCTTTATGTCTTTCTTATATTTTTGCTCCTTAAATGCCGCTACTACTTGTATTTCCTGCCTTACGCTCGTTCGGTTCTCCTAATACTAATACACCACGCCTGTCTAAGACAGCCATAGCATGTATTTAATATGGGTGGTGGACGACAGCGCCAAAAGGGTGGCATAACTGTATGGTACTGTACATAAGAGGACTGCTAGAGATTCTAACACTTTCTTTGGCGATTTAGTTGGCACATTATACCTCAGTATACTCTCGTATGTAACTGATGGAAACTATGTTGCTGTTAAAACTATGTACTTCACAATGAATAGTAATCTAGGAGCGTCAAATGGAGAATTAATCGCGAAGAAAGAGGTACTACGAAGCCTCCGATGCCCCCGATGACCACGACCACAAATGTCGTGAGGGAGTTTCCCCAAGACCCCAAGGGGGATGATGCTATGATTTTGTACATAAGATCTTGAAATTTTGCACAATGATTATTCTTAACTGGGGCCACGTTTTAGGCAGGGCGAGACTCCTTAAGGATACCATCACAGGGGGCGGGGGGCATAGGGGTCTTGTTCAGTTTCCTTCTGCACTGTATGGTAATGGTTTTTAACTTAGGAACATGAAATTTTGCATACTGGTAGACGTTCCTTCCGGCCACGTTTTAGGCAGAATGGAACCCTCACTGGCCACGCACCGCAAGGGGTACTGCCTTCAGGCTGGACATCGCAAAATTTTTTTTATCAGGCACACAAACTTTTGCACAGCAGTAGACTTCCACCTACATCAGAGTTTATAGAGGGTGGGACCCCCGCAGCTTACTCCTCCACCTCCTCTGTAAATTATCATTTCTTTCCAATCATATTTTGGCTGGGGTGGGTGTGGCTACCAAAGGTGTATTTTGTTTTGTTTACAAAGAAGGATATCCAGGACCTGGCTTCGTGCCGACGCTGCAGCCCACCATCCTCCTTTTAAAGGGGTGGGAGGACAATGAGGGTCCTTTGCGGGCTAAGGTAGTTCCTCCGTCCGGGGTGAGTTGATTCCTTGTCCTGGTGGGTTTCTCGTCCAATGTCCTCGGCGCCACCACGGGAAGGCGACCTTAACAAAAGACCTCTGGGAACCACCGGTTGAAGTGGTTAGTTTCCTGTAGTCCACTGGGTCCACGTACGGATGACCCTGTAACAACGACAAAATAAACATCATCAACAAGAACATCAACACACCAGTATCAGCATCAACATAAACATCAAGAACATCATCATCAACACTGACCTGGAGATCAACATAAATATCAACTTCAACATGAACATCACCAACAACATCAACATAATCAAAATCAACATCATCATCAACATCATCCTCTACAACAACAACATCAGTATCATCAACAACAACATCAGCATGAGAACCAACATCATCAACAGCAACAACAGGATCAACAACACCAGAAAAAGAACGGAAAAAAAAAATTAACCTAATCAAAACGGTGTCGTATTCTCAATGTTATTCTTGCTGTCTCCAGACGATTTTATTCAGCTCAGGGGAAATTTTTACCAACTGGAGGGGTTAGATATAGGCTTCAGCAACCCCTTCACTACTGTACTCCTTTTACTCTGGCTTGGCCTAGATTTCCGTCCGTTTGCAGCTTATTTCACGTAGTTCAGTGAAGGAAGAAAGACAATACTACGGAACTACATACTTTCCATGGCACTTTTCAGTGATTAACGCAATATTCTGGTGTTAATTTATTTTTACACTTCGGGATGCAAGATAGAGAGATGGCCGTATTAGGCCAAGTTAGAGTGACAGTCTTATAGAAAACTATCCTTGGATGATTTAATATGTGGCCTGGTAATAGCAGAAATAATATTAACTGCGGTAATCGGGCTGACGAGGCCAAATTAAAAGTGACCAAACTATTCACACAGGAGTTAGTTTCATCTATAGATTTATTTATCTGTCTGTCTATGTGCATCTATCTGTTAGTCAATGAATCAGTAAATATATATATATATATATATATATATATATATATATATATATATATATATATATATATATATATATATATATATATATGCTTGTCAGTTCAGTCCTTTTATGCCCCATCAGTAGCGTAGGGCCCCGGGGCTAGTCTGCTCGGTTAAATTAACGGTGACCATTAGGTAACCCTGAGTGTCATTGTGTGAACAACAGACTCTGCCACCCCCCGGATGTAAGCCTTCATGAGTCACATTTGGAGCGTCTTTCCTCACTACACCACCAGGCGCCAACAAGGCTATCAATACACATAACTACAGCACCTTTTGAAATATAGTTCTCAGTTCATAATGGGCGTAACTTGCTATCAGTACACCTTTATTAACTATCCCATCCTTTAACATAAGGCTTCAGTACATAATATATTAAATCTATCCCTTAACATAAGGCTTCAGTACATAATATATTAAATCTATCCCTTAACATAAGGCTTCAGTACATAATATATTAAATCTATCCCTTAACATAAGGCTTCAGTACATAATATATTAAATCTATCCCTTAACATAAGGCTTCAGTACATAATATATTAAATCTATCCCTTAACATAAGGCACACACACCACAAAGTCAGCCAGGAGACAGGACATGTGTGCTGGGCAATCCCCAGGTCCTGTCCTCCCCCCTTACTATTTTTTATCCAGCCCATGCCCCACTGACCGGGCTAATGTATGGCCCGGCCTGCACTATAGGTGCAGGAAATCTTTGAAAGAAGAAAAAGAACATAAGGCGTCAGTACATAATATACAGTATCAATAATGCATTCTTTTTTCCTACACTTAAAAAAAAAAAATGACATTGTAGGAGGAGTGTGATCCAAGTAAAGTCTACCGTCCATGATGTTTTCGGTTGGAAATGTCACCAGAGAAAGCGTTAAAAGGTTACTGGGTAGACGTAACCACTTTAGAACAAAAATTTCCTGTCATATACTTCTCCTGTTGTATTTGTTCACTGCTTTTAATTTTCCTCGTGGAGTGTCTTGTCGACTTATTGTATTCGTAGCTGACACAAGGACGATAATTTTTGCATCAGTGCATAAGTTTGCTTGACCTTCGTCAACTTCCACCAGTTTTGGGGCTAGTACTGAATATGAAAAAAAAAAAAAAAAAAAAATCGCTCCCACCTAACCATTGCAATCACTGTATTCATAAATAAAAGAAGCACGATTATTTTTGCAACCTGTTTGGGCCAACGTAGCTGTTGTTGTTGATGATTCTCTCCTCAGTTCGAGGAGACCGGGCCTTGCTGTAGCCCGGTTGCTGGTGGTTGTCTTGAGTAAAGGTAAGGGGGAAGACAGGGCCTGGGGAATGCCCAGCACACACGCCCTGTCGCCTGGCTGAGTTGCGGTGTGTGCCAACGTAGCTTATCACTCTGTTTACATTAGAGCCTATGATTCCTCCTTGGCCTTCAGCGACAACGTTTCCCACAGTATTTGGGTTGTACTGAATGGCTAATAAAGAATCTAATTATATATCATTACCTTGCTCTACAGTTTTTTCAGTGCCATGTATTCTGCTCTCTGTAATCATTATTTACCATTTTCAATTCTTATTTAGTCTGTTCTAAACGTTGCTGACTGGCCTTCACTGATATCGTTCCCCAGTTAATGTCCTACTGAACTGCAAATAATGTTAATAAATGGTAGCCTAAACCACGTACAACAACTGCACGGATGTAGCCAGAATTTTTCCATGGAGGTGTGGATCAAATGAATGTGAGGAATCGATTTCAACAGGCATCCTCTATTTCAAATAATGAATGTTGTTTGAAATATGATGTTATCATGCGCTTTTGAAACCGAATTAATGCGCAGACTGTTCATACTGTTTAACCCACTGGCGTCCAGTGTCCTCGATATAGGACGGAACTGGGCATTTTCAATATTCAATAAAGAAGGGAAGCCCGGGGTAGGGACCTATGAGCTTCCCGACTATGAGCCGACAGGCGAAGGGCGGTATGATTAGTACCCATCTGGTAAAACCCCTCGCACAGGAACTCTGAGAGCTAATGGGTTACAGGATGCGTACGTTCTGATGTCTTGTGTAAAAGGATGGGATAGTTAATATACTGTATTATGTACTGATGCCTTGTGTTAAAGGATGAGATAGTTAATATATTATGTACTGATGCCTTATGTTAAAGGATGGGATAGTTAATATATTATGTACTGATGACTTATGTTAAAGGATGGGATAGTTAATATATTATGTACTGATGCCCTATGTTAAAGGATGGGATAGTTAATATATTATGTACTGATGCCTTATGTTAAAGGATGGGATAGTTAATAAAGGTGTCCTGATAGCAAGGTACGCCCACTATGAACTGAGAACGATATATTAAAAGATGCTATAGTTATGTGTATTTGATAGCCTTGTTGACGCCTGGTAGTGTAGTGAGGTAAGACGCTCCAGCTGTGACCCATGAAGGGTTACATCCGAGGGGTGGCTGTAGAGTGTTCTTCAAACAGTGACACTCAGGGTTTACCCAATGGTGACCCTCACATTAGCTGAGTAGCCTAGTCCCGGGGCCCTACGCTACTGATGGGACAAAAAAGGATTGAACTGAGATAGATATATAGACAGATAGATAGATAAACAAAGATATATACAGATATACATGGAATGACTGATTGACTGAAAGATAAATACACGGAGGTAGATGGACAGATACTAAATCAATAGATGAAACTATCTGCTGCGTTAATGTTTTGGTCACTTTTAATTTAACCTCTTCAACCCGATTACCTGAATTAAATATTATTCCTGCTATTACTAGGCGACGTATTAAATCATCCAAGGAAATCAACCTATAATACTGCCACTCTAACCTGGCCTAAAATTGCCATCTCTCTATCTTGCATCCCGAAGTGTAAAAATAAGCACCAGAATATTGTGTTAATCACTGAAAAGTGCCATGGAAAGTATGTAGCTTCGTAGTAATGTATTTTTTCCTTCACTGACCTACGTGAATTAAGCTGCAAAAGGACGAAAATCTAGGCCAAGTAGGAGTAAAGTAGTGAAGGGGTTGCTGAAGCCTATATCAAACCCCTCTGGTTGGAAAAAAATCTCCCCTGAGGTGAATAAAATCGCCTGGAGATGGCAAGAATAACATTAAGAATATGACACCGTTTTGATTAAGTTAAGCTTCTTTTCCATACAATATATTACCAATATGCCGGGAATCGAACCCGGGACTCTCAGGTGAGAGTCAGGCAGCATACCACTATACCACGACCATGCAGTACATTAAGCTACCTGGTCGTGGTATAGTGGTATGTTGCCTGGCTCTCATCTGAGAGTCTCTGGTTTGATTCCTGGCATATTGATAATATATTGGATGATTTTCCCTGTGCCAAAACAGGTTTCTCTCTTCATTCTTTAAGCTTGTTTTATTTATTTATTACCGCATTTTTTTTATGTTGTTGTTGTTAATGCTGTTGTTGATCTTGATATTGTTGCTGTTGATGATGTTGATTCTCATGCTGATACTATTGGTGATAATGTTGATGTCATTGTTGTTGTTGTTGTTGTTGTGGATAATGATGTTATGATGTTGATTTTGATGATGTTGATATTATTGTTGATGATGCTGATGATGATGGTACTGATGTTACTGATGTTGTTGGTGATGTTCACGCTGAAGTTGATGCTGTTGATGCTAATGGTGATGTCCAGGTTAAAGTTGATGTTAATGATGTTCTTGATGAAGTTTATGTTGATGGTGATACAGTTGCTGATGTTCTTGTTGATGATGTTTATGTCGATGATGTTACAGGGTCATCCTTGGATCCAGTGGACTACAGGAAACCAACCACTTCTCAGGGGTCTTTTGTTAAGGTCGCCTTCTCGTGGTGGCGCCGAGGACATTGGACGAAAAACCCACCTGGACAAGGAATCAACTCACCCCGGACGGAGGAATTACCTGGGCCAGCAGACTACCCTCATCGTCCTCTCATCCCCTCTAAAGGAGTATGGTGAGCTGCACCGTCGGCACAAAGCCACGTCCTGGAGAATTTCCTTTGTAAACAAGGCACAGGACACCTCCGGTAGCTGCACCCACCCCTGCAGTATTGGAAATGGAAAGGAAAATAATTTATGGAGGAAGCGGAGGAGCGAAGCTCCCCACCCTCTATAAATTCTGGTCCAGGTGAAGGTCTACTACAGAGCAAATTTTCGTGTGTCAGCTAACGACCATGGTGTTGTCCACCCTGGAGGCAGTACACCTTGCGGTGCGCGCCCTAAAACTTGGTCGGGGTGAACGTTTACCTGTATGCGAACTCTCTGAAATTAAAACCATGACCGTGCATATAGACTTTGGCCATGACCCACCCCGTGAAGGTCCCCGTAAGGGGTTTCACTCTGACTAAAATGTGGCCCCAGTAAAGAACTACCATTGTGCAAAATTTCATGTTCCATGTACAAAATTATAGCATCATCCCCCTTGGGGACCCTCCCCCATCACACTTGTGGTCGTGGTCATTGAGGGCATGGGAGATTTCGTAGCACCTCTTCCTTAGCGATTATTTTTTTCGTCTGACATCTGTATATTAATATTCCTTGTATGTTATGTATACACAGTAGCTTTAACATCAAAATAGTTTCCAACAGTTCCATACAAGAGGATACTGAGGGTAATTTACCGCTTAAATCGCCAGTGTCAAAAGCTGCAGCAGTCCTACGTGCAGTACCATGCAGTTTCACATGCTATCATTTTGGCGCTATCGTTCACCACCCACATTAAATACATATTAGGGAAGTCTCATACACGCCTGGTGTATTAGTATTAGCAGATTCAAAAGAGCGTAGGGCAGTGAATGCAAGCAGAACTAACATATATCATGTGAGAAAGACATAAGAGCACCTCTTTTCTGCTGCATATATGCCCCTCTAGCACCGAGACAAATAAACTGTAATGCTGCAAGAATGTCGTTCTTTTTCTAACCCCAAGCATAGATATGCGGAGGAAAATACATTTCCTTGTGGTCGATTTCGAAACATATTTTTGAAAGTCGTGTGACTTCATAATGCCCTGATTGATGAAATTATTTATGTTTACCGATGATATTAATGAAGCCTGAAATAATACTAATAATAATGAGAATAACGATGACGATATTAATAAAGATTGAAATGATACAGTAATAATGATTATAATTTAATTATGCTAAGAATGATCATTACAATTTTCAGCCGTGCCAATCCACTGCAGAGAGAAGACCAAATGAGAGAGAGAGAGAGTAAATACATTTATTGAACTGAATATGATGCAAATCACGAAGTGCTGCGGAATGTCCAGCCGTATAGTTGCTGTTTCCCTCAGTCACGTGAAAATAAGCTACAAAGGTACAAAAAAAAGGTTATAAAAATACAAAAATATGAAGCTGTTTACAATAAGCAAAAAAAAAAAAAAAAAAAAAAAAAAAGATAATCTGAACCAACTTATAATAGGGAAAAAAATGATGAAAATGTGGGCCAAGTTAAAATACAGAAAGATGAGAAAAAAAAGCTGAGCCAAGTTAAGGTGAAAGACGCAGGGTAAACATAGGTATAAACAGCCCTTGTGAACCAGTTACGAAGCAACGACATGGAACACTTCATAACATGGGGGTATATGACCTACTTGCCCCGCGGTACACTGACTGCAATGTTGCAATTCACGTAGCATTGTTGAAACTCCAGGACTAAATGAAGACGACTGGCCAGGGTGTAACGGGGGTGGGGGTTAACGACGGGCAGTTTTCCCTTTCATGCCGACTGCCACCAGAATACCAAGTAAAAGTACAACCCATCCTCTTAACTCCCGTTATTGCATGCATACGAGAAAAGGGTAATATAACAGCTAATTACCTTAAATTATCTCTTATAAAGTATCAGTCTTGCAATAGATTATAGTAGTATTAACCGAGCTGTAGTAGAAGTAATTGAATTAGTAGGAGATAACCTCAGTTCACTTGTAGTCGGTGACAGGAGAAGATAAAGATGAGTCTGGGGTTGATTGTAGTTTTATTTTCTTCAAGGGGATATCTCAAGATTAACATTGAGTGTATTACGCAAGAGCGCATATTATGCTTGCTAACTTCTCGCAGTCCATCCCGCTCCGCATTCTAAACCCTCCTTCTTGCTCTCTCCTCTTCAGTCTTCTAATGCCTTCTGTCTTCTCCTCCTCTTTCTTTCCGTATATAAGAACTTCCATCACGTGGGATAGACTGTCGTCTAATGTTCTAGAAGCCTGTGTGTGTATGTATGTGTATGGTGGCTTACCTGCGTCACGAGGCGCAAACTGGCATTCCTCAGAGGGAATTTTGTAAACACCATTTCCTGCAGGCCCTAGCCATGACTTTGATTCAACCTCTAGAATACCTATGTGTGTTTTATGATATTGTAGAGTCCTGACGAAAGTATAGGTTATAATCTCATAAGGTAAACACGTTCTCCTGCCTACTTGGGACCACCAACACTGACAAATACTGGAAATACTCGACACGAGTAAGTGGGGTGCATGAGGTAGGGCTCAGAGGTACGGTACAGTAGGTGTGGCGAGGTAACTATGAGGTATGGTGTCTCCACCGAAACATCTCTTTACCCGGGCATTTCTTCCCCCGGCGCCTGTGCCTTGGAATTTATTTGATTCACACTAGAAAAATATGTGATCCTAAGTTCACAGTAATAAGTACAAATTACAAAGTTAGCAAAGAGTACATATTATGGTATTTGTTTGAAAAGTAGTAGAAGGAAAAGAAATTTTTATGAGCTAGGATTATAATTCAGTTAGATAAGTTTACCCTAAACTTCCAGTTTCACTCCATTTGACCTTGAAAAAGTAAAGATTCTAATTATTCATTTACCATTTGAAATGCAATCATTGATTAACTTCTATTCATCTTCACTTGGAGTGTTGTAATGGGGTGTATAAAAGCCGGCGTTGCTAAATGGTAATTGTAAGATCCTCTGTTTGGCTCAGTGGTAACATGTGTGCGTATAAAGCACGGGGGCTGAGAATCTCGGCCAGGACAGTGATTAACTTGTAAAGTTTCATTTCAGTTATTACATTTGATGGCAGCGACGTGGGATATGAGGCGGGGCTTCGCTGGCAATTTGATGTTTCTTGTTTAGCTGGTAGCGTCCCTGTCCTTGCGTCCCGGGGATGGGCTGTTCTGTGTGGTCAGCAGCCTCCCCGAGGTAGCCTCCGATGCTACGCTACCTTGTTTGTTCGAAACTCGCCTAATTAATCACCAAGGGGAGAAAAGAGGGATGTAATGGGATGTAGAAAAGCCCGCGTTGCCCTCATATAGCGGGGGTGATTCTCTCTTTGGCACAGTGGTAATGTGCGTGCTTGTGAAGCGCGGGGGACTGAGATCAAATCTCAGCCAAGACAGTGATTAATTTAAGTTTCATTTCAGATATTACAGTGTAATAACTGGTTATACACTAGCTTACAGGAATGAGTCTGTACTGTAACACTGCCACGGTGAACAAAGGCTTTTTCCAACATGCCGTTCACTTCATTTCTTTTGTTAATCACTTGTCAGTTTATGCTAAGGCTGCTTCAGGTTACATTTTATGTGTCTGTGAGGATTATATATGTAAGTACTAGCCTCTTTAGGAGGGTAATATAACCTAAAGATCCATGGGAAGTATGAATGTGAGAGGTGATCTTGCCCAGCTCTGCTCAGAGTCGTGTTATAGACAAGGCGAGGGAGCCCTCCACAGGGACGAGACGAGGGAAAATTCCATTTACCAACTTCTTTCTTAACTAATTTGGCAGTATGAATTTAATATGAGAGGAAGTGTTGTCGAAAACGAGTGTTATCGTGCACTCTGTTTTTAATAATTCAGTTTTACTGTGATCTTAGGGAATTGAGGGGAAAGTGGAACGTTACATCACACCTGTAGAACAGTGACGTCAAATTAGACCGTATTTGAGTTAAGCTTGGCAGACAGTTTGAATCCAGTCTCACTCCCATAACATTCATGGCGCCTTAATGTTAATGTAAGCACAAATACTGTGCCTATTTTAGGCGACAAGTGAGTGAAGGGAAAAGTCTTACCCAAAAATTATTAATGACCTCTACAGAGTGTTGTTACCATTACACAGCTCCTCCCCCCCTTTTAAAACTTTTACCTCGCTCAATTGTCCTACAAATACATAATGACACAGTGGAACTATTTTTACTTATACTTATGGGGTGACAACAGGAGACACGGCTGACCCAAAAGAGACCGTCACCAATACAAGGTGGTACCTCACTCTCCTCCTGGTCAATAAACACTGATGTCAACTTGACACCTTTTATGTCCCACAGAGACAAATCTCCCATCCACCTTAAGTCGCTTGTGAGACCCCAGATGCCTATCATAGAGGGTATGGTGGACGTCCAGACTGTGCTGTCCTACAACGGGATCATCCTTCAAGTCCGTGTCTTTGCCTTTGCCTGCATTCAAACTGCAGCTGTTGTCGCAAGAAAAACCCTAATAGGCTCATCCCTCTACTACTCCATCACAACACACTGTTCTTGATCTCCATCCCGGAAGAGGCAGTCACCGCCGACCCCTCTCGTCTGCCTTCCACCTTTCTGCCACGGGACGACCACCCTTACTCTTGCAGCCCCGGGACCATCCTAAGCCTAGGCTCCACTACAATCCAACTTTGTCTACCACCGACTCGCCTTAAGACCCAGGACCATCAGCAGACACTGATATTGACGTGAACCTTGCCTCTCCCCCTGCTTCAGCACCGCCTGCTTTTACACCTACAACAGACGAAGACGTGGTGTGTCATGCCTCCTCCTTTGCTTCGACACAACCTGCTCCCCTGCCAACATCACCTAGTAACAAGAAGAAAAAGAAGGGAAAGAAAGCACAGCATGCTTCACCCCCTTCTCCAGCAGATGCTAACCCTTCACCTGAGCTTCCACCAGATCCTCTGCCTGAGCCTCCTGACCTCTAGAGCAGGGGTTCTTAACCTGGGGTCCGTGAAGGTCAGAATAATTGAGAACAATTTAGCGAGATTGCGTGATGCCGTTTGGCATCATTAACTTAAAAAAAAAAAAAAATGGAAGTCTTGAAGAATTCTGGTGTTCGTTGACACAAGCCTACCCTCGTCTGGCAAAGCGAGCTATCGGTGCTCTGATTCCGTTTGGAACGAACTACCTTTTTGAGTCAGGGATTTCAGCGCTTGTTTCTATCAAAATAAAAAGTCTAAATCAACTGGATGTCAACGATGACATGCGTGTTGCCTTGTGAAAGGCCACTCCACAATTTCATCTTATTCAAGCCAAACAGCAACAACAACCCTCTCACTGAAATGAACTTTTGGGCAGACTTAAAGTTTTGTTTAATTTGCTCAGGTTTGATGTATTTCATTTTTTCGAGTGGCCCTTAGTTTTTGCATGAAAAAAGTGAGAAATATAATTCTTTGTAAAGACTGTTTTATACTTTGTGATACGCTGCGTGAGGTAGTTTTCAATAAAATAATGTAAATTCATTGCATGCAAAATGCTGCGTTTGTGCTTATGTGCATTTTTGTAGGGAAGGGGTTCATAGCGTTCACCAGATTCTCGAAGGGGTCCGTGACTCCATATAGGTTAACCACTTCTCTAGAGCCACGTTTCCGCCGTCATGCCATCTCCAGACGCGAAAACTACTGCTCATCTTGGCTCCCTCACTGACAAACATCTCTAAAAGCGCAGGATTAATACATGAACACCAATTTCTCCGCCCTATAATCGACACACTCACGTGCTTTCACAACATGAAGTTCATTGCTGACTATGGAGACCGCATCATAAGAGCCTCCAAGACCGTTCCAGAGGACTTCAGTTTTAAATTTCATCGTCATCAAGTTCTCAACCACTGACCGGGCTATATAGAAGGCCTGGTCCCCTCTTCATTAGGGGTAAATCTTTAAACAGCAGCCAAACGAAGACACAGGATCAGCTTCATACAAGTCGCCAGTGTCATTCGTCCTGTATGCTCATAACTTGGACCTGATCTCATGTTACCAGAGAGAGAGAGAGAGAGAGAAACCTTTACGGCTGTACTCTTTAAAAGAATAATTCCTACCACAAACTATTCCTTCCCTTCACAGGAATTTTCTTTCACCTCGATATACTTAAAGATATCCTTCGAAGGAAAGGAAAAATGTTCATGATGGTAGGCCTGTTGAGCTAAAAAGACCCAACATGCTGATATTTGGTATGGTGGAGTGTTGGATTTGTAAACTCACGCTTCTAGCACGCACCTATCATGCTGGATAATTAAAACCACAAAAAATCTGAGATGTCAGAGGTCTCCATTCCCATTACTGTTGCTTCGCATTTATTTATAAATGCCAGTCTGGCCAAGACCACAGCGGCCTATACTCCTCATGACACATTTTTTTTATTATAAATAATATTGCCCACACAGCTTTAGCTTCAGTGACGTTATCAATGTTTAGTAATAACATGTTTTCGTCCGTCTCATGTTCTCGCATGGACTCACTCGCTTTCTTCTTCTTCTTTTTCAGCTGGAAGACACATGGAGAATGTCCTTGTGACCTTGATGACATATTATCCGTTTCCGGCAAATTACGAGGCGAAATGCTTCTTTAAAAAATAATCTTGTGACCCTGGCATTAATGTACAAGATTTGGCAGTGTCAAAGCATAACAGATTAGTTGAATTTCGGATCAACCATGTACGTTGGCTGCCCTGTTTATGTCTAAACATCTCAACTGACAGTAGTAACACTGCAGGAGATACGGTACAAATAATCCTTAAATACTTAAATGTCATTGTAAATGATGTGTTCTTAAGTGAGGGTATTCATACCCTTTGGGGGTATGGGGACAAAAATCTGGGGGTATAGGAATCGTCCTCTCTTGTGTAAAAATAAATAAATCAATAGACAGGTAAATAAAAAATTAAATTTGTAAAAATTAGTATTAGTAAATAAGAAAAAAACTTGTATGGTTTAGTTAGCATTATTCGATAAAACTCATCACCTGTGAGAAGTAAACATTCAGTTTTATAATCTAAGTGTGGTAATCAGAGGGGCTTTTGTCTTCTTAGTGTAACAGGAAAAGTATACGGTAGGATACTTATTGACAGAGTTAGGGAAATAACGGAGGAACTAGTTGGTGAAGAGCAGGGAGGTTTTAGGAAGAGGTTGTGTAGATCAGATATTCATTCTTAAGTCTTTATTGGGAAAGTTTCTAGAGAAAGGAAAGAAGTTGTATGCGGACCTCATGGATTTGGAGAAAACATATGACAGGGTGGATAGACAAGGATTGTGGAAAGTATTATGAATATATGGAGTAGATGAGAAGTTGTTGAATGACTAAGGCTGCAGTGCATATGGACAGTGAACTGAGTGAATTTTTTCTATTTGAAGGTTGGATTGACATAGGGATGTGTCATGTCTCCATGGTTGTTCAGTCTGTATATGGATGGGGTTATAAATAAGATGCAAGGTAGGGCAGTGGGTGTTGGAGCAGCCCTAATGAGTGAGGGCAGTGTGTGGAAACTCCCGATACTGCTGTTTGCAGATGATACTGTGTTGTTAAGTGAAGAGGAATGGGAGCTGCAAGGCTTGTTGAATGAGTTTGAGAGTGTGTGTAAGAAGCGGAATCTAAAAGTGAATGTAGGGAAGAGTAAAGTTATGGTCTTTGAGGGAAATGAAGTCAGTTAATGTACAGTGAGGTTAGGTGAGAAGGAAATAGAAAATGTCAGTGCGTTTAAAAACTTGGGTAGTGTGATGAGTAAGGATGGAAGTTTAGAAGGTGAGGTGCTTGAAAGGGTACAACAAGGAAAAATGGTTGTTGGTTCTTTTGAAGCAGTGATAAGAAACAGGGAAGTGAGCATGGAAGTGAAAATTTTTAAGCATGACAGTAGTGTGATACTTACTTTTACGTATGGAAGTGAAGCTTGGAATTTGTTGAAGGGACACAAGAGTGAGAGCATTGGAAATGAGTAACTTATCTGAGAGGACCATGCTGTCACATGGAGAGACAGACTGGCAGATAAGTTAAGGAGCGTTGTGGTGTGGATGTGGATGTGATATGGAGCGTTGGAAGAAACACACTGAGGTGGTTTGGCCATGTGGTGAGGATGGAGAGCAAAAGATTGATGAGAAGGGGAGAGGAAGGGGGAGGACAACTATGAGACGGAGAGATGGAGTGGAGAGGTACGGTATATGAGAGAGAGAGGTGTGAGCTGGGAGAAGGGCAGTGAAATGGCGGGGGACAGGACTATATGCAGGCGATTTGTTTGTGGCCACCCCTTACGGGATTGAGGCGTTTGGCAATAGATAGATAGACACCTATCTGTCCTCTTCTGTGTTCCATGAATAAATCTAATATCGTCATATTCTGCACAAGTAACGTACAAAAGGATATTAACCACCCATATGCAGAAATGAATCTCTAAGAAAGAGGTATTAAGAGGCTTCCTTAAAGAATTCGAGCCTTATAAATGCAAGAGTATGACAGTGTTCACTAATCCCTCCAAACAGAAGAGATTTTCCTTATGTTGAATAATATCATGTGGAGGAAGGAAGGGGAAATTTTAATATGCATGGTAGTGAGGTGATTAATGGGGTACTTACCTCCGATGGCGAACCTCCAGACCTCGGTTGGTGTGGCTTCAGAGGGTATTCCAAAGTTACTCTGTACTGTTGTGATGATCCCGTATGGCACTGTTTTTGCTCGATAACTATGGCACTGTTTTCGCTTGATTACTATGGCACTGTTTTTACTTAATTACTGTGACATTGTTTTTGCATAAATTCTATGGCAGTGTTTTCACTTAATCACCGTTACACTGTTTTCATTTACTCAGTAATCATTATTAACAAAGATTCATCTCTAATTTTATCCAGAAAGTAATACAGTATTTATTACATGTCTAATCGACTTGCTCAACGGTGTAGTTTAGCCCTTTTACTATTGTGGCATACTTTTTGCCGAGTCTCAATCCTCCCCTAGAATATGACCCACATTTGTCGCTTTCACCCAGGTCCCCAACTGTGCCGTTGGGTGAACAGGAACAAAGAGGATGAGAATCTGACCGGCTATCGAATGTAACCCAGGCTCCTCCTGTAATCGACCCATAAGAAAGAGACTTTCAGAGGTTCAGGTGTGATTTGCCGATTGCGATGGTCTGTTTCGACCTCTCTGAGGAAGTTGTAGACTGAGATCGTACTGTCCTCTCCTGTAAATTTGGGGCGGTTAGCATCGTCCAAATATATGGACTGTGGAGAAGGGCCTGATTCGCCATCGTAGGAAGTGTGTGAGATTACGAAAGTGTGGAAGTAGTCACTGTAGTAAGTTGCGACGGTGCGTGAGAAGGGACTGTCGTAGTGCCATTAGTGTGTGTTGGAGTTG
>NC_136987.1:8200484-8280484 GCF_032717465.1 Coenobita brevimanus | reverse complement strand
CATTCCATTACAGAAGCCAAATTGTTTGGAATAAGAAAATACACTCTCACTTAAAATATTTAAAAAATGAAGTTCTAAAATTTTTAAAAGACAAGATGAAACAATTACTGGTCTATAGTTAGCAGAGTCCGCTGCATTACCCTTCAGATCTTTCATTATGGGAGTGATATCACCCTTTAACATTTCAACAGGTATGTAACAATGAGTAAAACAACTGTTGATAAAGTGTGTTAAAATATTTAAAAACTCCACTGAAGCATGCTTCAGTAAAAAAGAATGTAATCCATCATGCCCTATTCCATCATTCAATGACTTAATTATCATAGAAAGTCTTTCAACTGATATGTATATATGAAACTTTCTTTTAATTTTCCACCTTTCTTTCAATACTGTGAGAAAGGAGTCCTCTTCATCACCACTACTAACATCTCCAACTCCTCTGAGCATTCTTCCATTAAAAATGTTTATTATTTCCTTATCATTACAGGTCCCATCAACTACTTTTGATGACCTTATTTTATTACTCTTTTCTTGATTTCTTTCCAAAAGGCTGTCATATTCTTATTTAAGAATTTTTCTTCCACAGCCTTTGATCTTTCACTAATTTCTTCCTTCTTGCAGTTAGAGAGTGCTAATTTAAATTCTTTCCTACTACAAACCATCTTCATGTACTCCTTTGAATTTCTTTCTTTTTCCTTTTTCAACCATTCCATGTAGTCACAGCGTGATCTCTCATACAGTGCTTTAACATTTCTATTCCAACCAGGAATAATTCTATGTTTATTTTTTCTTATCCTCATACCTTTATATTTCTTAGTACGAGATGATAATGAAGAAATCAGTTGCTCATAAAAAATATCAAGTTCTTGTATATGCTGCTTACGTTGGCATCCAGTAGTAGTAGTAGTAGTAGTAGTAGTAGTAGTAGCAGCAGCAGCAGCAGCAGCAGCAGTAGTAGTAGTAGTAGCAGTAGTAGTAGTAGTAGTAGTAGTAGTAGTAGTAGCAGCAGCAGCAGCAGCAGCAGCAGTAGTAGTAGTAGTAGTAGTAGTAGTAGCAGCAGCAGCAGCAGTAGTTGTAGTAGTAGTAACAGTTGAAGTAGTTACGGGAGTTGCTTTATTCTTGTTATATAATTTGCCACTACCAAGATACGTTACACCATCATCACATACATTATCATCATTTTCACTGTCAGATTCAACTGGGGAGAGATCTACCCTTAAAAAAAAAAAAAAACTCATTAATAGAGGAGGAAGAAAATGAATAAGTAAATGAATGAATGAATGAATGAAAATACTTATAGCATATGAAGAAATGTGGTTTACATACAACGAACATGAATGGGAATGAATTCGTTATGTAGGCTAGAGCGAAGTGTGAAGGTAACTGGGAGAAATTGGGACGAATTAGGAGTGAGTGAACGAAAAATAAGGGACGAAGAATGCAATGAGAGAACAGAAGTAAATGAATAATATAATCACAATCTATAGAGATAGCACACCATCTCTGAGGAAAAGAATCAAGTAGTTTGATGAGATAAGAAAATCCATGAAGATGCACACACAAAATAATAATAATAATATTCCCAGTATACCAGAGACAAGAATGTGGTTCACTCGAAGGCAGGAGGTAGAGTGAGGCAGCTCTCCGGGAAACTCCCTCCTCCCATCGAAGGCGTTGATTGTAGGGTTCATCAAACGAGACCCCGGGATCCCGGGATCCCGGTGCTGTGATACATTCCCGGGAAAGGTATAAATACTCCCGGGAACATCCCGATTCATTTGTAAAGCTTACATCCCGGGAATTTCCCCTGATGACTAGAATGTAACGGGATAATATGATTTTCCCGGGATCCCGGGATCCTATCTCTCACTGGAAACTGTTTGGGTCCTGTATATAATTATCAACATTCTGGAATGCTTGACTATTTAGACATGGATTCTCATTCTTTCTCATCTCATTTGTTTTAGCGTAAAATAAAAATGCTGACGTAGTCACGATATGAAAGCAGTAGTACACATATCAGCAATTTAATACATTCATACACAGCCGTCCATTAAGTATCTAAAAACACATACCTAAAAAGTAGCAAAGTGGGGGGCGAACACTATAGCTAGACCTTCTAATTTACCAGTATGGGTAGTCTGTGAACCACTGCTGTAAGTTTGTAGTGCAAAAGGATTAATAACTATCTGTTGGCATATGTCAGCCACATACCTACATCTTCCATTATATGAAAGGACACACAATACAGTCATGATACCAGAACCATAATATTGTAGGTGATTATTTTTACTGCAGCACTTGACAACAATTACTCCTTTACATCCTACGTGAAACTGCCGTTAACATTATAGCCATGTGTTCAGATGCAGTCAGTTATAGGTGTTAGTATATGTTACATTTGTTTGATGGACATACCTAGACAAAACAGATATCAATGTATTGCTTTGTAAAATTCACAAGTTTATGTCTCATGAGCAACCCGTGAGTGGCGAACTGTAGTACCACCATGGGAACGGGAAGATTGGGGGTGGGGGGGGGGGTTGGCAGGGACGGCGAAGCCACCAATAGCTACCCGGCAGTCCGCCACACACAACCTGGCTGATTATAGGGTTGATCTGCACAACCCGTTAGTGAATATTCATTATGTCACAGAGTAAAGGGCAAAGTCGCTCAATACCATGGAAATATTTTGATCGCTTCGAAAGAGTGGAAAGTGCAAAACGCAAGCAATGTCATGCTGTCTCGAAGTACAAAGGATTATCTACAAGTGGGCTGCTATGTCATCAGCGGAGTGCTCATAATGAAGATATAACTACAGTAAGTGCTGAAGTCGAACCTGCTCATATTAAGAGAAAGAAACAATAAAAATCTAAAGACAGTATGGATGAAATAGTATCTAAACTAGCCACTGTAGGTGGATGTTCTGTTCACGCAATAGTAAATAGCGCATTTATCAGGAACTCATTGGCTGAAAAGGGAATGATTTTACCCACAAATACCTACCTTGTAATGAAAGTTATTCACAATTACAATACTACAAAAGCAACCGTGAATGCTGAAATAGCTACAAGACTATCACAGAGTACAAGATTTAGTATTTCTCTTGATGAATACACATCTTAGCGAAATCGCCGCTATTTAAACATCATTGTTTATGCAAGAGACAGGTTGCGGAATTTAGGTATGGTGCGAATTAATGGCTCGTTGCCTGCCGTAAAGACTGTCGAGGTTGTGGAAAGGAAACTTGCAGAATTCAACCTTTGCATGAAAAGTGACATAATTGCTAATGTGACTAATGGAGCTGGTGCTATGATAAAATATGGCAGACTCAGTAACAGCGAACACCATCTGTGGTATGCACACGGACTTCATTTAGCTGTATGTGATATCTTTTACAACAAGAAGGTGGCTACAAAACGTCACGTGTGTGGCTGTTATTCAAGTTACACAGCAGTTGAATGTCCAGACACTGCTGAGGAAGATGACGACACAGCAGGGGTCGGTGATCGTGACTGTATGGAATCAGATGATGAAACTGATGACACCAGTGAGTTAACATCTACACTAGAGATTAACAATCATGATAATGATAATCTGGGACAGGTAATAGGGCTTACTGACACATCAAAAGGGTGTGATTGTGACATTAACATTGCAAGCATAATTGATAAAGTACGGACAACTGTAAAGATATTTCGTAAATCTTCTTTAAAGAACGAACTCTTACAAAAGTATGTGAATACTGAGCATGATAAGGATCATCAGCTAAAGCTGGATTCCAAAACAAGGTGGAATCCTTTGTTAGACATGATAGAAAGATTCCTCGCTCTAAAGAAGTGCATTTCAAAGGCAATGATTGATGCCGGACATACCCTACAGATCAGACAAGGAGTTTGATGCTCTTGTTGCTATTGTATCGTCGTTGCAACCAGTCAAACTTGCAATTGAAAGGCTTAGTCGGAGAGATGCGACACTGCTCTCTGCAGAAGGGGCGTTCAGATTTATATTAGATGAAATGAACACACAGAAAACTTTCTTTTCCGCTGCACTGACACAATCTGTACAGAAGAGACTTGAGCAGCGCAGAAACATAAATCTGATTGGTTTGTTGATGTATCTCAACAGTCCTGTGACTGATGTGAATACGCTACAGCCACACCATCCATCTATGTTATTACCATCAAAATCAATTATCCAAACCACTGCTAGGAAGCTATTTTCCAGACTTTTCAACAGTAAGGCCATGGATGTGTCTCATATGTCTATGGAAAATAATCAGTCTGTGCAAACTCAAAGTGATAAATCGCCAGATGAATGTTCCTCTTCAGCAATAGAGATGTCACTTGTAGAGAGACTGGATAATGCCATCAAAGACGCAGTGAACAACGAACCGGTGGAGGGTAATTGTGGGTATGATGTGGTACACACTGTCCAAGAAATGAGAGTGTACGATGCAACAGGCAAACACACACCTAATTTAGATCTACTGTATAATGCTTTTAAAAGTATCCCTCCAACATCGGTTGAAGCTGAGAGAGCCTTCTCAGCTGCAGGTCTTTTCGTATCAAAGCTGCGTACCCAGTTAAATGACCGAAGCAATAGTGTTTTCTGAAAAACTACTTCAGGTCAGTGACTGATAGCCAACAGTGGTATGTGGTATCAACAAAGATTGATGGTAGTATCTTTTCAGACTATTATTGTTCTTAGTTTATATTATTAGTAACATTTTGTATACTGTACCATATTTTCCACATTTTGTGTCCAGATTTAATGACATATAGTATGTTGATTGATGCCGTGCATTAAATAACAATTTTTAACTACTATCTTCATTGATGGTAGTTACTTTTCATATAATTTTCTTACATTGTGTCGCGGATTACACATGCATATTGATATCATCATTTACATTATTTTATTACCATGTTAATATTTCTCTTAGGTATTATGGACAAGATAATTTTTGCGGTAGTGTCTTCATTTATGTTATTTGTGTTTCAAATACATTACTGTCTTACATTACCTGTCAAGCAATAATTGGTTTAGAATGTGCATTTATGAATAGTAGGAGTCATATACATATTTCTCTCACCTAGTGTGTCATGCAGTAAATAATGATAATCAGTATCTTCAGTGGTTATTTATGTGTCAAATATATATTTGTCTCATATTGTGTGTAATACTTTGGATAACATTCAGTATTCATTTGTTTCATGTAATTATTTGTTTATATATCATGTAATGCATTAACCATTAGTAAATTCATGAATGTTTGTTTTAGATACATAGGGTTTCTTATGTGTCATACATCAAATACATTAGTATCTTCCTTGTAAGCTACTTGTTTCACACACACACACACACACACACACACACACACACACACACACACACACACACACACACACACACACACACACACACACATTTTTTGTACATACCATGCTGTAAATTATAATATTTAGTATCTTCATGATTATTTAATGCATAGCGTATATATATATATATATATATATATATATATATATATATATATATATATATATATATATATATATATATATATATATATATATACTGTATATATGAGTGAATTAGCATAAGGCCATAAACGCCACCGCGGCCAATATGGAGTTAGGTATACCACTCTCTTCCTCAATCTTTCCTTTATCTCAGGAGATCAGATATACGGCCATGTGATCATAGCAATATGGTTGAAAATCCTACTTTGATAGCCCTTATAGATTTTGTGTGACACTTCTCTAACTTTGGGGTTGATTTTTTCATTTAAAAAAAAAAATGACATTTACAGCCGTACGCATTAAATAATCATATTGGATGTATTAATTAACGTATGTAATGTATGTGTCATACGGTAAGAATGTTATGTGGTAGTGGTTAATATTTGGGTTTGTTTCCCCATAATAAGAACTTATTTCACATTTGTTTAATTGTTTTAAGTTGTCCTTTACTATTAAGATGTATTCTTGATCCCTGGACAGTTCCCATTATGGTGGGAGATTCACGCAAACCCCAAGTGTGAACGAGATACTTACTGAGACATTCCTGGGATCCCGGGATGTTCATGTAATCCCGGGACATTTGGGAATCCCTGGAAATTCCCGCAACCTCTAGCTTGCTTGCGTCTCACATCATTTGCACCGGGAATAACCCGAGACTATACTCCTTTTTTTTTATTGAGGCGAAGATGCACTTGACAGGTTGATGATGACTGGCTGAATGTAACATGTCCAAAAAATATTTACTATCCCAAGTTTCCCCCTCAGATATTTGTTGTCAGTTAATAATGCTATATTATGAAATCATGTTGCATTCAGGCAATAATCACCAATCTGTCAAGTTCATCTTCGCCTCGATTAAAAAAAAAAAAAAAACGGAGTATATTGCCGTATATCTCGGGAAACTAACGGGATCCCGGGATCCCGGGATCTCATTTGATGAACCCTAGTTGACTGGGCAGAGGAGGCCGTGACGTAGCCGGAAGGTACTCAGGCACCAGGCCAGGTGAGAAGCTGAGAGAAACGGAAGGGTGTGAGGTAGCCGTCCGTGAGTGGCCACGCTCCCTCTTTCATGACGTCAGGGCGGGCTGGTAGGGGGGACGATGATGCACAGCGTTAGGCGGCCATTGTGGCTACTCTCTGTAGTTGGGGGTTGGTTGGGGTTATGAGGGCTAAATCACTAAGCCCGTGCAGCGTGGTAATGTAATAATGGGTTGCACAGGACTGGCAGTTCAGGCAGGTAGTGAGGTTAGTGGTGGAAGCTCACTGTGGATGTGGTAACGTGGTGGTAGGTGGGGGTTGGTGTGAGTTAGATAATCCCGTAACAGAACCACAGCAGAACCACACCGAAACTGCAAGGATATTCCCGTAACAGAACCACTGCAGAATCGCACCAAGACTGCAAAGAGGCTGGAGGCAGAAATAGACTGTCTTCGTGAGAGGTGCAGCACTGTGTGGCAGGGGGGCAATAGCACAGAGATTGCCCTCAGAAGACGTGAAATGACGTTTATCTCACTTACTATCCACCAAATGTTAAGCCCACACTTGTCAGTTGTAGGTGAATCCAAAGTCCAGAAGGATTTTAAGGTTATGTATTATGCACTTGAATACACATCCATTTTGTTTCTTCGGAGTACTTCCTTCTTTCACATGATCATATTTCTATTGCTTTCACATCGTCTAGTGACCTCGACAGGTGTTCTTTTCTTACACCAAACTCTTGAGTTTGTGCTGCATACCTCCTGATAATCTTTCCTAGCAGCGAATTACTTGCGAATATACCTTGGTCCGTAATTTCTCGGTACAACCTGTCTGTTTCTTTGTTCCAGCACCCAAGTTCCAAGTGCACCATGCTCGTCTGAACCATATCTGCTATTTCCTCTTTAGTGTCTCGACTCCTGTCAGCCATATCTGTCCTGGAACTCCTGTTCGCTCAGTATCTGCAACTGGTTTGTACAAGGCTCCTGATCATTGTACAGTAAAATCGGAGTCTGTCGTCGCCCATACTACTCATTATCACTTTGCACTTTGCTCCCACAAATATGACATCTTCAAACCCATTAATATTACCTTCCACCTGCCAGCTGACAATCTTTCCATCACATCAGACAGTCTATTCATGCTGGATTTGCTCAGTCAAACTGATTTTGTTATGAACCAGTTTTCTTCAGCCTTTAACCGTTCATGAGAACATCAAGTCTTCGTGTTTCCCCCAGTGGTACTTTGTCTCATTGGATTTTTTGTTACTATATGTATCCTATACTGTTGCATCAAGCGAATGGACAAAAGACTTCACAAGATTCGTGTTGCAACAAAATTGGTGTGACAGCCACGAGACCTTGAAACTGGTAGTTCTAAGTGACACTCATTACGGTTGATGAAGATGTGAAAATCATATAACTAAATACTGAAGGAAACATACCTGTGGATGACTGAAATTTGTGCTAACTGAAATAACAGTATGATAATATAAACATAAATATTACACAGTGACTAGATAACATGAAAACTGATACACTAGAAATACAGAGAAGGAAATGAATGTATGGAAATTCCTGTATATTTAAAGGACATCACTCTCAAGACAGTGTTTCCCTATGTAAGATAAACTATAGTGGATTCAGTTCCTATATGTTCCTCATAAACATATAATTATAATTACCAATGCCTATCCTATACATATATATATATATATATATATATATATATATATATATATATATATATATATATATATATATATATATATATATATATATATATATATTGTTACATAGCCTATGATTTCATCATCCTTTGTATAATTCTAACATACAGTATGCTGCATGTTTGATCACGATTCGCCTCGTGGCTTCCATAGTGACCAGGCTTGCGTGTTCTACCTCACTCCCCCTTTCTCCCCTTATAGTAGAGTAAGTCGTTCTTTCTGTTGTTCAGAGCATGACTGTCAACTCTTTGGCCCCTATGGCTTCATTTGCGCATCCTTCTTACAAGTTGAATCAAGCTCTGCCGGCCCCTATATAATGAGCTCAGTCTCTGCATTAATTGCCACTTAGATCTACTCCTCATTTTGTTCACATCTCTGTCCTCCCCTGTATAGTGTATTATTATTTTTGTGAGTGCTCAGGAAGTCTCCAGCCAGCTAGCTGCTGTATGGTTTGAGTGTGAATGTTGTTACCATTTTTCTTGTACTATGTGGCCTGAGGCGTTGGTTCGTAGGCCTGGTGTTTTTTTTTTTTTTTTTTGTGATTCGTGTGGAGTTTTGATGTCAGCCAATATTAATAATATTTTGTATCTGTAATAATATATCTTGCTTTAACTGAGCATTATCCGGTTCTCTCGTTTATCGGGGCTGACTTGGATGGGTTTGTTCTTGCTGAATTCGTGTTGATGGGGGCTATTGCAGTTAACCATATATGTAACCTGTTTTGCCATTACATTAACCTTATGAGTCCTGAATGTTTAGTTGTTAGTTTGAGCATTAAACTTTAACTTGTAATATTACCTAACTCTTTTGTTTTGAACCTGGAACTTTGTGGGACAGTAGTGATTTTAGTATTCTCACTTGAAGTGTTCATTATCTCTCTCTGTTCCGTAACAATATATATATATATATATATATATATATATATATATATATATATATATTATATATATATATATATATATATATATATATATATATATAAACCATACGTGCTCCCTACGTGTCAACAAGTGGGTTGGTGGAGGGTTAGTGCCCTTACCCATAAAACAAATAACTCAAAGTCAAATGACCACCCATATATATATAATGTAACCTATATATAACTTCATTTGTGAACTTGAGCAGAATTATAAACTATATATGTCTACTCTTACTATACTTGTCACATACTACATACCATGTTAAGTCATTACCTATAATATTATAATGCATTATTTACATTCTAATTTTACATTTATTAATAATTATCACTTTCATTGCGTTTCCAACATGGCCATGTACTGTAAATCTATTTCCTTATTGCATCCACCTCCTTGCATTACAATATAATTTCCCTTTTTATTATTATACTCCCATGTAGTGGGCTGTTAACTGTATTATCTATCTAATTACACTCTTTCCATATTATTCATTAATATCTCAGTCCGCTGTGTCAGGAGACACGATTTTTCCATACCGGAAGGGAAAATTGGATCCATTATTAATACAGTAGTATGTAAGTATGTTGTATGTTCTACCATAAGTCTACAGTATAAGTGCTCTAAGTAGGGCGTACGTGACCTAAATCCCTTACCTAAGGTCTGACCTACTTCAAATTTTTCTGACAGACTTAATCCAAGAGGAGCGCGCCGGATCTTCTCCCTTAGTTACAGGGCTGGCGTGATGGAGGGTGGATGTGTATTCAAGTGCATAATATATAACCTTAAAATCCTTCCTGACTTTGGATTCACCTACAGCTGACGAGTGAGGGCTTAACACTCCAGTTCAATCAGTTTATATCTTAGTCCTCAGCTTTACTGGTGGGTGAACTGAGACAAGGAAAAAGAAAACTAGGTCCATCAAACTGACTGTTCGCAGTTTCAACACAGGCTCTTCCAATTATGAGCTCAAAATGCTACCCAGTGCAACAGTGGCTGTCCCCAAGACAAATCCACGCGCACATGCATGCACGCACACAGGCACTGACTCATACAGAAGCCGATGCCGCACTCACTCACGCAAACGACACATCCTATACTGCATTGAGAAACTGAGAGGCCACTGTCTACATCTCTTAAATTTTGGACTGTTCTTGTTCAGGCGGATGAATAACCCACCTTATTTGCTGCGTATTATTTCAGTGTATTATATCACCAACGTATATCTAAAATAACTTTAACAAATCTTAAAAAGAATTACAACATATCCGTGGGACCAAATATTATGGGATTTATAAGTTACATATCATCATTTCCTTCGGGAATGGTTTCGTATCGATTCATGCTTCGAACTCCATGAACCTTGAAACACCTCACTCCGATGCTGCCTTTCTCATTGTATTCTTGATAGTTCCAAAGGCTTATAAACAGCTCTAGAAAGTGGTTTTGGAAGGGAGGGGGTTAGATATAGCGTTAATGAACCCTATTACTATAAGAGACGTGCGGCAAAGCGATGATTTCATGTATTACACCGAGTTAAACAGGCGGATCTACTGCCTGGTCATACAAACGTCCCTCAACTCTCCCACAAAAGTAGGATGGTGAACGCAGATGGGCATCTTCTACTGCAATCCTCTGGGTTCAAGTTTCAGATGATCCTGTTTAAGTTAAACAAAAACCATCTGGTGGCAGCAAGAACAAACTAACAAATAAATTACCGGATGGAAGGGGTTAAGGTACATGCTTCCTGTGTTCAGAAAGGAGCCAGTGGGACATTGGTTAGAACATTCCAAGCAGAAGAACTCTAGTTCGATTTTGGTGCCGGTTAGGCTGGTGGACCAGGTTTGTTTCCTCCTTGTTCCAGATGAACCAGCATCACAACAAGCGACACAAAGGTAAACCGGTTCTTAAGGGTCGTATTCTAAGAGAAGATTGTGACAGCAAAAAATGATTGCATGGTTCAATGACCCAAGTGCAATTGCAAAGCAACAATCAGTCTTCTTTTCCTCCTCCTCCTCCTCCTCCTCCTCCTCTTTCACTTCCTCCTCCTCCTCCTCTTCTTCTTCTTCTTCACTGACCAAATGCAGTTTTATCGTCCTGTTGAATTAAAACAAAAATAATTTGTATTTATCTTGGTGGCTGAATGATAATGTCAGACCGGAATTCGATCTGCCAGGGCATGACGTCACAGATGATATCTTCCATAGATGTTTAGATTTTGCTGGATATTATCGGCCAAAAAATCCCAGTGTCAATAATCCCTTGTGTTGAGGAGGGACACCTTCACTTGGTTCCACTGATATGACGTGGCGGTGGAGCTGCCCAATAATACGCTCTTCCCTCAGTCCCTCGCCCCACTCTCCACCACAAACAAAATAGTGGACTGCGGAAAAAGGAAAATTTCTGCCTGCGGTCCATTCGGTTCACGTTCAGATAAGCCTGGGGTTGCAACTGTTACTACTATTACAATAACAACAATTTATATTACTACTACCACTATTACTACATAAAAAAAAAATGACCTCTATCCCTGTGGGAATTATGTTGTGAAGATCACCACCAGCCTTTATAATACAGTTCATTAATTGGGGTTGTAATGTGAAGTTTAACACTAAGCTTCATAATATAATCCGTTGGCCCCAAACACGCCACACTCTATTTTTTATTTTTAATGTCATCACAGTGCTAATAAAAACCATTAATCTGCTTGAGTCGCTGGTCAATGAGGTTCTCGACCACTGTAGTTTTGTAATCCATGCCTGCCAGAGAGACAGGCCTGAGACCTGATGATCTTAAGCCCCTGAGGCATAGGAGTGCAGATCTCGCGAGGGTGAATAACAATAGACATCTTATCCAGGGCCACAACAGAACTTTAAGGTTGATGCTACTTCTCAGAAAATACCTCTGCTAGTCACGAGGAGAATCTTCACACCTCTGGATACATCCACCTGATACTGTAAACACATGGAAAGTGAATCGACCGTGGTCCGCATCTTGGATCCTTTCTTGATAGTTTCTGTTTTTTTCTGTGCATTCATCTTGTGTGCAGCCTCAAGAGACAGTTCGCGGTGACATGGTACCACAGGATCAAATATCCTAATGTTGAAGGAAGCCTCCTGCCTACGTGTCTAGATATCTCGAGCACAGATATCCACTCTTGCATCATTTGATGTGTTTACTGTTCTGTGGATGAAGTGCTCACTCTGTAGAGCAGTGGTTCTTTACCTTCTTGCCGGTGTTGCCCTTTGGCACACCAAGATAGGCTGTTACTACTGCACTCTAATAAAACCGGAAGAAAGAATAGTAAAACATAATGGTACTGTAATGTATTTTACAAGTGATTATACAAGATATTGAATGAAGTCAGCATAAGGTTCTCAGTTACACTGAATTAACTGTTTTAAATAGAACATACAATTGGTTACACTACTAGTGTAATGGTTGAAAAATTTTTTCCTTAATTAGTTTTTAATGTGTGGCTCAGTTGGAGGCAATTCACATCACGAGTAATAGTCAGTATTCATTCTGTTTGGGAGATTTATTTATTTATTTATTTATTTTTTTTACATAGCAGAAAAGCCCACTCCACAGGAGTATTAGTGGCAAAAGGGATTAGGATCCTGTGTGCTCACTGTGATAGAACGGTGCACCCGGATTTTTTTTTTTTTTTTTTTTTTTTTACATAGCAGAAAAGCCCACTCCACAACAGTATGTAGTGGCAAAAGCGATTAGGATACTGTGTGCTCACTGTGATAGAACGGTGCACTCTTTATCAAGCTTTATCCAGAAAATAGCCAAACCCTGCTCGTGATAATCTATTTTATTGTCATAAAAAACAGGAAAAGAAAAGTGGCCGAGCAATCTTTTACCAATATAATCCCCTAGAAAAAGGAAAATTATTCTTTTTGAGGCAATAACCCCCGGGTTAAGAACCACTGGCTTAGCGAAAGCAGAGCTGGGTCTGTGGTGACATCATGGTATATTTCCTGTTGCATTTTTACACTGAGCTCGCTTACTTCATGCTGGATGCACAAAAGCATCCCTTCTTGCAAAGCATAGCATGATTTTGCAACAAAGACAGTCCTACAGGCACAAAACTGAGACAGGTTTTCTTTTGGTCACCCATATCTCAAAGCCTTGGCGTCAGTAAATTAATGCTTGTTGATGTGGAAGCCTTGAGAGGCAGGGTTGTCGGTCATTTCGATGCCCCAACCTCCTGTGCCATTTCGACTCTTCTGCGTTGATGTGGTGTAAGATCTTTGGTTGTGTGCTGCAGCTGGTCGTTTTGTCTCACTTCCTGCTCTTTGCTTATTTATGTGTTTACATTTCTCTGCCGTTGTTGGTTGATTTCACTCGTCTCAGCTTGGGCACAGATCTTTGACAAGGATTCGGTGAGCCTAACTAAATTTCTATATTCATAGCTTGCAGTGGCTGCTGGATTTATATTCCAAGGCCTCCCATCTTGGGTGGCAGTGGTAGAAGATCCCTCTCATCTGGCGTGGGGAAGTGGCCATTGGTCCGTGATGGGAGAAATGATTCCTGATGGCATCCTCCAGTGGTTGTAGCAGCAACTCTAAGTCGCGGATGGTCCGCATCACCAAGGCCCATTTGTGTTTTGCACCATATGTAAATGAGATGTTTGCTGCATGGGTTTCTGGTTTTGCGTGATGCTATAGTAAATATATTTCTTCTACCCATGGTTTTACCTTATCACTCACACATTTGTCTGTGAATTTCTTAGTTCCGGCACTTCACTAGTTGCTTTTGGCCTTCTTTTGTCACTGTCACCTTTGTATCTCTGAAGGCTTCCTGTGCATCTTGATAGTAGGCTGGTCTCATCATCAAGATGGATTTAACTTGCATGAGGGCAATAACATTTTTCAGGGCCATGAGATGTTAGAAGGTCACACCATTTTCTCACGTATTCAGGCTTGCCAGCAGCTGTGTGGTCATCAGCCTCGGCTACTTGTTTTACACTGGTGGTCTCGTATATGAATTGTTGTTGCACCACTGTCACAGCCAAGACGTACATAGCCTTGGCAACAGGGTATCCCTGGGTAGTTCCTTCTGTGGACTGGATAACACCGACTACACGATCAGCTGTCTTACTCATAAAGTAAAAGATTTCTGGTTCTTTGTAGGTATTATCCACATACCAGGCAAGTGTTGTGCATTTTGCCTTTATGGTGTGCAGAATTGCCTCTTGATAGTGATAGACCATATGGTTTTCGCCACGAAACATCCACCATTGACATACTCAATCTCCTGACTCATACCATTCATCAATCGGTCGACCTACATGGAGAAACTCATGTAGTAGCCCTTGATATTTCTAAAGCTTTCGACAGAGTATGGCACCGTTCCCTGCTGTCCAAACTCCCTTCCTATGGACTAACATCTTTTGTTCCTCTGCTGTCCTCATATCTCATTGTCAGAAAAACAAGATTAGAAGTAGCTGATGTATATTGCAGTTTCCACTCAATTAACGCCGGCGTGCCACAAGGATCAGTTTTGGCGCCAACCCTGTTCCTGGTTCACAGTAATGATCTCTTATCTGTCACCCATAATCCCATTCATTCATAAGCAGATAACCCAACATTTCATAGTTCATTCACACTCAGACACCCATTTACAAAGTCTGATATCTCTAACTCTCAACTCGTACAGCCATCTCTATAAATCAAGACTTATCTACGATCAGTGAATGGGGACAAAACAACCTTGTTTCATTTAATGCTGGTAATAGCAAATATATATTTTCTAATAGACAGATATTGCCAGATTCGTATATTACCTTTAGTGCTACTAATATTCCCATCCCCAAAAGTATTGAAATTCTTGGTGTCTCACTTAACAATGCCCTCAGCTGGACCTATCATGTCAGATCACTTGCTAAAACCGCCTCAAGGAAACTTGGGTTATTGTAAAGAGTCCGTAACTTCTTCACTGACGAGCAGTTAGCTACCATATAATTTATAAGAGTCATGTGGGCCCTCAGCTTGAAATTGCTCACCCTTGTGGAGTGGATGTGGGGAGGTTGCATTAAAACAACTAGACAAAATTCAGAACAAAGCTGCTGAAATTACTAATAACCCTGCTATTATAAATAAACTACCTCCCCTACAAGTAAGAAGGAATGTTCCCTCTCTTGCATTATTTTGCAGGTATTTTTATGGTAAACGCTCAGACGAAGTTGCATTCATTGTGCCACCTCTCCATGCCTTTCCTCGTGCTACAGGAGCATCTGGTATCGCTCGTTACTGGCACGTCAATCAGCCATATTGCTGAACTTCTGCCTATCAGAATTCTTCCATTCCCCGAATTACATCTCTCTGGAACTCGCATCCCCAGAGTTGTTTCTCTGTAAACTTCAACATACTGTACAGCAGTTCAATTCTAACTGTTAAAGGGATTTTATGAGTGGAGGACACCAGTAATCTGGTGTATGGATTATTTATTTTTTTTACTCATTTGTTTTTCCTTCCTCTGTTCTGTTATTTTAAAAAAATTAAATGAGTTTGAGGCATCAACTAGTAATACTGCATGGCAATGCCCTTTCTCAAATATATGCCTCGTAGAGTGAACTGCTGCCTCACCTCCTGCCTGTTGATCTGCACAAACTTAGAAGTTGTCAACTGTCTGCTTAATATGATCTTTCACCACATCCATAATCCCATTTTCCTATAATCGGTCACTTCACGTACCTCGATAGGCCTACATCCTGGATTCTTATCAAAGGGGATTTGTCTGCAAGCCGTCAGTGCTTCAGTGTTGTCGAACTTGCTTGTAGCCAGCTTCCTTGCCTGTGAGGCAGTGATATTTTGCAGGTCTGTTACTACCTCCTCAAACTTGTTACTGAGGATTATTGTCTACGATTTCGCATCCATACCTGACGGTCCTGCCCCTCCTTGTGTGTGCATTGCCTTCTCTCACACCTTGTCTTCAGTTACCCTGTCATATATGATAGGATTGAGTGGAGTGTAGTTACTGTCAAGTTTGACTGGCCAATTGCTTGTCTTGCAGTAGTGTTTTTCCTTCAGTTTTTGCATAGTTTCTTCTGTCAAGTGAAGTACTCCATTTAATAATTCAGCTGACAGGGACCTTGTTGCCATCGAGACCTTCCCCTGTCTCATCTTGCTGCCAAAAATCTTTGCCACATCGTTGGTGTTTTGGTTTCTTTTGCTTTGGTTGCTTATTCTTATCTGCAAGGGCCTTGCTTCCTCAAATAGGTTGTCAGTTTCACCTCTTGTCCAAGTTTCAACCCGCCTTTGGATGGTCTTAATATTTTCTGTGATGTTTGCTCTTTGGCCGGGTTTTGTTAAGGAAGAGATGTGATACCAGTGTAAGGACCGTAAGAGAAAATGAGGCAGTGGGTGAGTTATTATTGTAATTTGCGATTAGCTAGTAATTTTCTTGATCATGTCAATTGTTGCATTGCGTTTGGGAGGTTCGAAAAGGTTACTCGTTGACCAACCAACGATTTCATTATATGTCATAAAATGACTAAATGTCATAAAAGACTTTGTGGTTCCTTTGTGGTTGAGTTATATATATATATATTAGACTTGTAGACGAGCGGTTTTTATATCTTGGAGTAGCTTCCCATTTGTCATGTAGTGACAGGAGAGGTAAAGAATAGTATGGGACTATTTTTATTTGTCTTGGAAATATTAACAAGTCTCTCATACAGAGCGGAGTATAGAGTCCCGCTAGCTATCTCTCTGTCTCGCTCTGGCTCCCTCTCTCTCTCAAGTTGCTAAGCCCTTTCTTTTTCTGACCTGCCTGTTCTAAGGCTTGTCTCCTTCTGAGCTCTCTTTCCTAAATTCTGGTGTAGCAGGGGTGTGTCACGTGTGTTCCTTGTGAGTGGAAAGTTCTAGAAGCCTGTGTGTGAGTATGTGTGTATGTGTGTGTATGGTCACTAGGCGCTGTCGTGTGCCTATAAAGCATTCCTTGAATTAAGAGTGTGTAAGCATGTTTAGCATTGCTCGATTCTCGCAGACACAATACCTTCTCATCATCTGACTCCCTGCTTCTGTCTGTCTCTCTATCTATCTATTTATCTATCTATCTATTATGATTTGTAATTATAATATGGAGTCCTAACACATTGCTCGGCCGCGCGAAAATGGCGTACCATCGACAGTTAATAGTCATAACATATTAATACACATTATATATACATTATAATGAACTTATAAGCTAATTAAGTGAAATACATAATATTGTAAAAGTAACATAATTGTATGAATATTGTATACATATAATATTCATAGTAAATAGTGATTATTCAGTAATATTACATTTTAAACAAGTTGTATACATATTTGAATAAATGCATTAAAGTAAATTATTTAACTGTAATACAGTATGTACTTGGGTTATTATAGTGAAATGCATAATTGTGTTGGCCTTATAACTGTAGTTACATTTTGTTAATGCAACTATTACATAAGTGTCTTGGCCTTATAATTGTAGTTAAAGTTACATAAAAGTTACATCTTGTTAATGCAACTGTTAATTGGCAAAGTGTAACATAATGCAATCGTTTGTCGTTACATAATTGTTACATATCGTTTGTAGTTACATAATTGTAGTTAAAGTTACATAAAAGTTACATCTTGTGAATGCAACTGTTACATAATTGGCAAAGTGTAACATAATGCAATCGTTTGTCGTTACATAATTGTTACATATCGTTTGTAGGTACATAATTGTAGTTAGTTACATAAAAGTTACATCTTGTTAATGCAACTGTTACATAATTGGTACATATTGTTTGTAGTTACATAATTGTAGCAAGTGTAACATAATGCAATCGTTTGTCGTTACATAATTATAATATGGAGTTACATAATTGTAATAATTGCAGTCCTAACATATGCTGCGGTCGATGATAGTGATGATGTGTCATGCCACTTGCTTGTGGAGACAACAATTTGCTTTTTGTTTGTAGTTTATGTGATATTTTGGCATATGTAGTAACACTTACACTTATTTTCATTTGTTTGTTATGTGATCTTACTCTATTTCTCTTTTTTTCTTTCTTACTTTTCTTTCTTTCTTTCTTTTTTTTTTTTTGTATGTATTGATTTCCCATAGTTTGTTTTACTTCGCTTGTGTACGCTTTTTCCATGTTGTTCATGGTTGCATAATTACTGGCTAATTTCCTTGGGATACTTTTTTAAGTTTAGTTTATATTGCACAGATATTAATGAAAATGATATTATATAGTCCCATATTTTATTTTATATAAAAAAAATATATATATACACTATATACAGTATTAACTATATACACTGACTTGTTGTTCACTTGTACCTATCGTGGGTAATATGTGTGTCAGCACTGTGTGGAAATCATTGTCTTCACGATTGTATTGAAGATGTTCACTCTTGTTAACGTCATTTGTGTTGGCCATTTTTTTTTTTTTCTCTAGTTTACCTTGTAACTTAATTTATATGTTTCCACTAGGTAGCTTTAATTAATAAATGTTTAATACAGTTCTTTTAATCACTCACTGAGTAACTGTGATGGTATATTTTCTGTATCACTTTGTAGATATAATAATGTATAGCTGTATGTATGAAACACGTATTTTATGTAGGTATAAATGGTAACACTCGTTGGTAGTAAATAAACGTTATACTAAATGAATGAATATATACAGTGTAGAATATTTATTGTTGGTGATTATTTAGTGTTTGAGTTATGCAGATAACTGAAGTAAGTATGTGTATTTAAGTTGTACCTATACAGCACGTTTTATGTTTGTGTAGAAGCTTATTGTCTATCACTGTGTTTTGTATAAATGAAGTAACTATGTAACTCACTAATTTTTACCGTGGAGGAAATGGTGTGAGTGGTGTTGCACGTGGTGATAGCGTTGTCCTTCGCGGGTTGATTAACGTGTTGTCGTCTCAGCACATGGTGACGTCGGCTTCCCACACTGGTAGCTGTGGTGAATACTGAGTAGCGATGCTTAAGCTGGGTGAAGAAAGGTAAGTAAGTCGCGATATAAATGTGGCTCTGGTGTTTTGCTGCGTGTCTTGACCTCTGCGTCAGGCGTGAGAGAGTGGTGTGCTTGTTGCTTTGGTCT
This sequence comes from Coenobita brevimanus, assembly GCF_032717465.1. Classification (NCBI taxonomy): domain Eukaryota; kingdom Metazoa; phylum Arthropoda; class Malacostraca; order Decapoda; family Coenobitidae; genus Coenobita; species Coenobita brevimanus. The sequence goes on along the minus strand of NC_136987.1, from coordinate 8,261,242 downwards.
TTCCTCTTCTTTACTTGCTTTGTTTTATATTCTTCTTGTTGCTGCTTGAAGTTACGTGAAGATTATAGAGTTGTTTTGTAGACTTGTAGACTATTTGCATTGTAGGCTGTATTTTGTAGGGATTCACTATAGAACTGAAGCTAATCTTGTAGAGTCTCACCTGCTTTTGTAGAAATTTGCTTTTAATTCGGAGACGATGTCCGTAGATTCGCTGCCACCAAATGTCATAAAATGACTAAATGTCATAAAAGACTTTGTGGTTCCTTTGTGGTTGAGTTATATATATATATATATATATATATATATATATATATATATATATATATATATATATTAGACTTGTAGATGAGCGGTTTTTATATCTTGGAGTAGCTTCCCATTTGTCATGTAGTGACAGGAGAGGTAAAGAATCGTATGGGACTATTTTTATCTGTCTTGGAAATATTAACAAGTCTCTCACACAGAGCGGAGTATAGAGTCCCGCTAGCTATCTCTCTGTCTCGCTCTGGCTCCCTCTCTCTCTCAAGTTGCTAAGCCCTTTCTTTTTCTGACCTGCCTGTTCTAAGGCTTGTCTCCTTCTGAGCTCTCTTTCCTAAATTCTGGTGTAGCAGGGGTGTGTCACGTGTGTTCCTTGTGAGTGGAAAGTTCTAGAAGCCTGTGTGTGAGTATGTGTGTATGTGTGTGTATGGTCACTAGGCACTGTCGTGTGCCTATAAAGCATTCCTTGAATTAAGAGTGTGTAAGCATGTTTAGCATTGCTCGATTCTCGCAGACACAATACCTTCTCATCATCTGACTCCCTGCTTCTATCTGTCTCTCTTTCTATCTATTTATCTATCTATCTATTATGATTTGTAATTATAATATGGAGTCCTAACACAGTGTTCACCCAGGTTTCTGCATTTTTTTTCTGGATTTTCCCATCCAGTATGTAGGATGACCTTTCCTTCCATGTCTGTGTGGCTGTTCTGTTTTCATCTTGTTTTTGTCATGATCGTTCAGGGGAAGTATAACAGGATGATTCCCTCTTTCATGAACTCCTCCGTGGTGGTTTTCATCCTGAGCTTTATTTCTGTCATACACTTCTCCATGATGTTCTTCATGCCGAACTTCAGTATTATGCATTTTCACACGGATAAATTAACCCACCCCACACATCCATATCCCCATTGTTTGGTGTCCATCACTACCCCTCACCTCACCATAAGGTCTCTCACTACCACACATGTCTGTATGATCATGTATGTTGTCATGACTGCTTTATTAATTTCCATATCACCATTCTGCTGCCTGCCATGTTGGAATCAGTCAAGTGCAGCTTCTGGCGTGCTGTGATTCTCCAACATATTCCCATAGAGAGCTCCCGGTCTACAGTATGTGCAGGGCAGCAAGTTTGTTGCACATGAGCACCTGATACACTTGTGCTGCCCACTGGAGCACTGACAACAGCACTGTGATATGGCCATGATAAAGCTTAAGTGCTGGAGTGTAGAACTAACAATATTATTATGGACCGCTAGTGGTGCTTCTTTTTATAGTAGTTTTAAAAAGATATTAAATTTATTGCTACAAGAATTACTATATTACTGATTTACTTTTTAATTTAAATTTTATATCAATGGAAGAATTTGCTTCTTTAACTTATTTCTGCATATTATTTAACTTGACACAATGGAGCAGTCTGCTCGTTTTTCTTTTGTTTTTGTATACCAATAAAAGTTTGATTGATTTACCATTTACCAATAAATTACATCAGTTGATACTGCTATGTATTTAAAGTTTGAAATAAAGTAAATCAGTGCAACTTTATACAAGAGTTCTGAATATGTGGGCAGTGTACGTGGTGAAACAGAGCCTTGACCTGTGATACTGGGTCTTCAGGCGTAATGGTGTTGGGGTGAGAGTGGTATGGTGAGTGGTATAGGGGCAGTGTGTGTGTTGCCTTTGCGGCAGATGATGTGTGATGCGTGGTTGTGGTTTGTTGTGGTGGTTATGATTAAGTAAAGGCGCTTTTGTTCAGTAGGGCACGTTGGCTTAACAGGGCTGTTAGTGTTGATTATAATTATAAAATTTTGTGAGGGTTGAGTTAATAGTTCTAGTTTGTAAGATAAGGTTGCCACTAGTACCACTGTATTGAAACTGTATTCTAAATTACCCTTATTACAACTGTATATATTAATAATTCTGTATTTGAAACAAGTATTTATATTATACTAGTTATCATTTTTGTAATTAAAACAACTTGACTAATAAAAAAAAATATTAAAATTAAATTTATTAGTATGGTATTAAATTCTATACAGGGTTGTTCAAAAATAGAGTTCATAAATTTCAGAATGAATAGAGTAGGAAAATATAAATATACCATACAATATGACATTTTTGGGAATTTGTCACATTTACCATGATATTACACATTTTATGTTTAATAGGAAACTCTAAGGAATGAAAACGATCAGTAGCATACCATCACCTCAATACCTTTATTTTTTCATATATTTCTGTACACCGATGTAACGTACATCATTAACGAAACCTACATAAATGTGAACGTGAAACAGCAAATCATGTTTGCCTCATGGGTTTCAACGAAGCTTCGTGATTTGAAGGTACTGTGAGAATGTGAGAGAAAGAAGGATGTACCGGCAGTCTTAAGTCAGCACCGGACATGGAGCCATACATGTCTGCAGAGTACACAGACATGTAACTTACGTTGGGTGCAGCAGGAGGAAATGCAGCTGAAGCAGTAAGGACGTATGGTGAGCGATATCCTAACCGGAGGCAACCATCTCGGCCTACTTTCCTCCATGTAGAACGACGACTACGAGAATATGGCACACTGAACCCACGTGCACTAAACACAGGAAGGCCTCATGCTGAGCACCTACACGATGTAGAAGAGGATATTCTCAACGCCATCGGAGATTAACCATCTACCTGTACAAGTACACGTCGACTTGGTGCACGACACGGTGTGGTTCATGCATCTGTGTAGAGGATTGTATACAGACAAGGCCTGTACTCAAATCATCACCAGCCCATCCATGCTCTGACCGAACGTGATTAACCCCAGCGAGTGGATTTCTGTAGGTGCCTTCTTACTCATGCAAGGGAGAACAACGGTTTTCTTGCACATGCTTTGTGGAGTGATGAGGCCGAGTTTGCAAGAGGTGGCATGCTAAACCAACATAATACACACACATGGGCGGCAGAAAACCCACATGTAACAACAACAAGGGGACATCAAGAACGCTTTGCGATCAATGTTGGGCTGGTATTCTTGTTGATCGTCTAATTGGACCATTTTTGCTACCACAACGACATATCGGCAATGTGTACATCAGATTTCCTCAGGATGACCTCTCCATACTACTTGAAGATGTGACCCTCAGAACACGTACGCGAATGTGGTTCCAGCATGATGGGGCTCCACCTCACTTTGCACGAGGTACGAGGGATTTCCTTAATGCTATCTACCCTGACAAGTGGATAGGCCGCGGAGGTCCCATTGCCTGGCCACCTAGATCACCCGACCTAAATCCACTTGACTTTTATCTCTGGGGACACCTGAAGAGCAGGGTGTATGCTACACCAGTCAACACCCATCAGGAACTGTGGCAAAGAGTTCAAGAGGCGTGCAGAGAAGTAAGGAACACACGAGCGGTATTTGAACGTGTACGCCAGTCACTTCTGTGCCGAGCTCAAGTCTGTATCAACGAGGGGAGGAGAAATTTCGAGCACCTATTGTAATTCTATAGTGTACAATACATGGTGTACACAAATGTATGAAAAAATAAAGGTATTGAGGTGATGGTATGCTACTGATCGTTTTCACCCCTTAGAGCTTCCTATTAAACATTAAATGTGTAATATCACGGTAAATATGACAAATTTCCAAAAAGCCACATAGTAAAGTATATTTACATTTTCCTACTCTATTCATTCTGAAATTTATGAACACTGTTTTTGAAACACCTTGTATATAATGAATTGTTAATTTATATAACGTTGTTAGCTATAATTTATTTATATAATGTGATTTTAAATTGTGCTTTATAATAATTAATGCATAGTAGGTGAGTGTTTGCCTGTATGTATGATATATTTACATTACAGTGTCATCTAGGGTGTGTGTGTGTGTGAGAGAGAGAGAGAGAGAGAGAGAGAGAGAGAGAGAGAGAGAGAGAGAGAGATTTCCTACCTAGATGTTATTGTTTGCCATACTTCATACCCTGGCATTTCTGGTGGTGTGTCTGGAAGTGACTGTTGTATTGTTAGTGGCAATTCTTGTGATATTTATTTCTTGATATGGTGTTTATAAAAAACATGATTGTGTAGTATGTATGCAAATATGATCGATGAGTGTATGATGCTTTTGATATACAATGTATGGTGAACAGGTGATGTATTATGGAGATGAAGTTAGTGCTCCAAGGATAATGGAGTGAGCAAGAGGTATGTGACAGGGCTTCCCACATCCCTTTGGTATTTGTGGACAAAGTCAATAACTGTAGAATATAAGCTTCAGAGAGGTACTTATACTGTAAGTGAGGGTAGGGATACATATTCTGTTGGTGTGGGGGGCAGTACACTTGTGGTGGTGGGTGCCGGGTGGCGATGGTCTACTGTATGATGTTGACAGCAGTTATGATTACCTCACAGGTCAGCACCTCCCTTGCAACAGTCCCTTCACACAACCCATCACCCTCACTCCCTCTCACACTTTAATACCCAAGGGAAAACTACTACCACTATTGCTACTATTACTACTATACTAAAACAGTAACAAACTACCACTACTGCTACTGCTGTACAACAACAACAATTGCTACTACTACTACTACAATTACTAATACTATTACTACTAAAACAACAACAACTATTTCAACTACTAATACTACTATACAACAACTACTACTACTAATACTACTACTATACAGGAACAAAAACAACTACTACAAGTCACCTCCATCCGTTTGGGAATTACTGTATATTGTGAAGATCAATACCAACCTTCATAATACAGCTCACCATCTGGAGTTGTAATGTGAAAGTTAACACTAACCTTCATATTACAGTCAGTTGACCCCAATCACGCCAACGGCTGTGGTTACCAACCATGTACTATTACTTTTATTTTTTTTATTCATTAACATTACAGCGTTAATAAAGACATTTATCTATTGGAGTCGCTGGTCTGTGCGATTCTCGACCACTGTTGTTTCATAATCCATACCTGCCGGAGAGACAGGCCTGAGGGATAATCTTGTGCCCCTGAGACTAAGGAGTGCAGACCTCACGAGGGAGAATGACAGTCGACATCTCATCCAGGCAATAACAGAACTCTGGGGTTGACTCTTCTTCTCAAAAAGTACCTCTGCCAGTCTTGAGTAGAATCTCAGCCCCTCTGGACCCATCCCAGCTGATGTGAACACAAGGGGAGTGAGTCGACCAGGGTCTACATGTTGCATCTTTTCTTGATAATTTCTGTTTTTTCTTGTTCATTCCTTTTGTGTGCAGCCTTGAGAGGCAGTTCACGATGACATGTTGCCATAGGATCAATTGTCCTAATGTCGAAGAAAGCCCTCTGCCCACGTGTCCAGAAACCTCGAGCACTAACATCCATTCTTGCATCATTAGATGTATTTGCTGTTCTGTGGATGAAGCACTCGCCGTCTAGGTATAGCAGAACTTGCTGTATGGTGACATGATGGCATGTTTCCAGCAGCATTTTCTCTATGAGATCGCGTATTTCATTATGTCGAATGCAGACAAAGCCTCCCTTCTTGCAAACCATTGCCTGGTTTGCATCAAAGGAGGCACAATGTTGAGGTAGGTTCTCTATTGGCCAACCACAGCTCAAGCCTATGGCATCAATAAATTCTTGTTTGCTGAAGTGGAAGCCTTTTGCCTTGAGAGGCAGGATTGTCAGTCAGTTCGATGCCCCAACCTCCTATGCAATTTCAACTCTACTGGTCTGCTATAAGTTGATCGGTTATGCTGCGGCTGGTCTTATTGTTTTGTTTCTCACTGTTTGTTTATCTGTGTCTTTATATCTTTTTGCCGTTGTTGGTCTATTTCACTCGTTTCAACCTTGGCACAAAATTCTGTGACAAGGATTCAGCAAGCCTAAGTGAATTTCTGTGTTCGTAGCTTGCCATGGCTGATGGATTTATAATGCCAAGGCCTCCCATCCTGACTGCTAGTGCTAGAAGATCCCCCTCTTCTTGTGTTGGGATATGGCCATTGGTCACTGATGGGAGGAATGATTCCCTGATATTATCCTCTGGTGGTTGTAGCAGCATCTCGATGTAGGGGTTAGTCCGCATCACGAAGGTCCATTTGTGCTTTACACCAAATGTAATTGCGCTGTATGCTGCATGGGGTTCTGTTCTTGCGTGGCTTGATAGTACATGCATTTCTTCTACCCATGTTTTTACCTTATCATTCACGTAGTGGTCTTTGTATTTCTTAGTTCCAATCACAGCATCTAGATGCCTCTGACCTTCTTTAGTCACTTTCACATTTGTGTCTCCAAAGGCCTCCTGTGCATCTTGATAATAAGCTGGTTTCACGATCAAGATGAACTTACATGCATTAGGATAGTAACCTGTTTCAGGGCCATGGGATGTTACAAGGTCCAACTATTTCCTTATGTCTTCCACCTTGCCAGCCCCTGTGAGATCTTCTTTATAAGCTATTTGTTTTACATTGGTGGCCTCATATTTGATCTGTTGTTGCTGCACTGTCATAGCCAGGGCGTACATAGCCATGGCAATTGGGTCCACCTGGGTAGTTCCTTCTGTAGATTGGATTACACCGACATCATAAGCAATTATCTTACCCACTGTGTAGAGGTCTGCTGGTTCTTTGTAGGTGTTATCCACATATTGCTCAAAAAATGGGCATTTAACCTTGATGTTGTGTAGCATTGCCTCTCGATTGATGAAATTAAATGCTTTTGAGGCATCAGCTAATAATACTGCTTGACACTCCTCTTCCTCATGCATTTTCCTCATGGAGTGGACTGCTGCCTCATCTCCTGCCTGCTGGCCTACACACACTTGGACATTGCCAACTGCCTGCTTAAGATCATCTTTCACCACCTGTATGATGCATTTTCCTATAATCCATCTTAAGACTCACCAACTCCAATGGACCTACATCCTGGATTCTTATCAAGGGGGATTAGTCTGCGAGCCGTCTGTGCCTGTTGTTGCACTGACTTGAGGTCTGCTTCCTTGCCAGTGAGGCAATGGTGTTACACAGGTCTGTTGCTGCTTCCTCAAACTTAGTGTTACTGTGGATTACTCACCACGATTTTATATACAGGCTTGACGGTCCCGTCCCTCCTTTTATGTACTATTGCCTTCCTCCACACCATACCTCCAATTATCTTGTCATATATGACGGGATGGGGTGGAATGTAGTTCCCATTAAAAGCTTTGACTGGGCACTTGCTTGTCGTGCAGTCGGTAGTTTTTCCTTCCTTTGTTGCATTGTTTCTTTGGTCAGATCAAGTGCTCCGTTAGATGATTCAGCTGACAGTGATTTTGTCGCCAGTGAGGCCTTCCCCTGTTTCATCTTGCTACCAAAGATCCTTGCCACATCGTTGGTGTTCTGGTTGCTTCTGCCTGGGTTGCTTATTCTCATCTGAAGCGCCCATGCTTCCTCAAGTAAGTTGTCAGTATCACCACTTTTCTATGTTTCAACCCACTTTTGGATGGCCTTTACCCACCGACTCCCGTTGACGTATATATACGTCCACACATTTTGTCACTGTGACTCCCATTGACATATATAAACATGCAGCAATTGCAGGGTCCCTAATTTGCAAAAAATTTTCAAACTTCGCGTGTGATTTTTGGTATGTGTACATGGGACACCTTCCTCTACAAGATGCCAGGCAAGGTCAATGCCTTACCCCACATGACCTCCCCCCTCCTGCATGCCATTGTCTCGGCAATTCACCTGTTATCAGTGACCTGGCCAGTAAAGACATGTCGTTACACAGTACGAAATTCAAGGCCAGAGTGATTCCCCAATCGATGACAATGTGGAGGACAAAGTTTACGTGGCATTAGAGGAAGAAACAGTCAGAAATGATGATCAGGTAATGTTGCCAAAAAACATCAGGTATGTTGATGTGTTTGGTGAGTGAAACAATGCTTTTGTTGCCTATATTACTTTGTGAAAACCACTATACTCTCATACTACATATAAATTCGTACTAAATAAATAAGTAAATACCGTTTATGAGTGTGTGGAATAGTTACCCTCCCACAGAACTCGTATTCTTGGAGCCACCCTGATAGAAAACACAGTAAGGTAAAGGGTACTGCTTCCTGTATTCAGTATTTTAAACCTCAGGTGAGCGAGTTCTCTATAAATTTTCAATATTTCTCACCAGAAGTGGAGGTTTGAGCCCAAATTTTTTTTCCCCAAATTGGTCGGGACTGGGGGGGTCAGTGGTGAAAAATCGGTCAGGACGGGGTGGGTTAATATTTTCTGCAATGTTTGGTCTTGGGCAGATCTTGTTAAGGAATAGATATGGTATCAGTGCAGGAACCTTAAGAGAGAATGAGGCAATGGGCGAGTTATTACTGTAATTGGCTAATAGGCGTGATTTCTTTGATCATGTCAGTCATGGCATTGCATTGATAGGTTCAAAGAGATTACTTGATGACTGTCCAACAATATCATTATATGTGGTGTTCACCCAGGTTACTGCATATTCTCTGGCTTTGCCTATGCAATACCTGGTATGTGGAGTAATCTCTCGCCCAGGCCTGTGAGGCTGTTATGCTTCCTCATTGTCTGTGTCACGACCGTTCCGTGGACGTATAATACTAGGGTGAGTCTCTTTTTCATGCACTCCTCCATGATGGTCTTCATCCTGAGCTTCATTTCTATCACAGACTTCATGATGTTCTTCATCTCCAGCTTCACAACTGTTTGCTTCCCCATGGTGAATTAACCCACCCCACACTTCCATATCTTGCATCTTGGCGTCTATCCCAATCCCTCGCTTCACTATGGGGTCTTTCACCACCACCCATGGCAGTATGATCATGTAAATTGTCTGTGATTACCTCATTAATTTCCTTGTCATCATTCTGTTGCCTGCCATGTTGGAAGTGGTCAAGTGCCGCATCTGGTGGGCTGTGATTCCCTAGCACATTCCTACAGAGAGCAGTGAGGGCCCAGCCTATAGTATGCACACGGCGATCTGTTTGTTGCACATGAACACCTAATACACTTATGCTGCCAACTGGAGCACCGACAACAATACTGTGTCATGGCCATGATGTTCATAAAGTTTATACACTGCAGTATAGTACCAATAATATTATTATGGCTACTTTTTGTAGTAGCTTGAAAAAGGAAAATAAATTTAATGTCACTAGAACTACTGTATTACTTTTAGATTTTAAATTCAAATTTCATATAAGTTGAAAAATTTGCTTGCGTTACTTTTATTCCTGCGTATATGATGATGTTATGAATCAGTTCGCTGGTTATTCTTTATTTTTGAACAAAATTAAATATTTAATTAATCTGCCTTTTACTACTAATGTACTGAACTGATATTTAAAGTCTGAAAACAATGCTTCTTTGTTTAAGAGTTAAACAGGTGACCAGTGTGTGTTGTAAGTGCTGTAGAGCCTTGCTTCATGATATTGGGTCTTCAGGCGGTACGGTTTAGGGGTTAGAGTGTGGGGGTAGCAGCAGTGTGTGTGTGTGTGTGTGTGTGTGTGTGTGTGTGTGTGTGTGTTTGTGCTGTTTAGTGATATTGGGTGTAGGGGTGAGAGTGGTGGGGTATGTTTGTATTTGTGTTGGAGGAGATGATGTGTGATGCGTGGTTGTGGTGTTGTGTGCTGCAATAGGGTCCTTTAGTGATACAAGGTGTTTAGGTGTTATGGTGGAAAGGTGACAGTGGTGTGGTGTGTGGTGCTGGGACAACGTATGCTTTAGCGTTGCAATGGATGATGTGTGATGCTTGGTTGTGTTGTGGTGTGGTGCAGTGGAGCCTTGTTTAATGATACTGGGTGTTTAGGCGTTATGGTGTAGGGGTACGATTTGTGTGATGCGTGGTGTAGGAACAGTGTGTGCGTTGGTGTTGCAGCAGATAATGTGTGATGTGTGGTGTAGGAACAGTGTGTGCGTTGGTGTTGCAGCAGATAATGTGTGATGCGTGGTTGTGGTGTGGTGTGGTGCGATACAGCCTTTTTTGGTGCTACTGGGTGTTTAGGCGTTATGGTGTTGGGATGAGAGTGGTGTGGTGTCTGTTGTAGGGCAGTGTGTGTGTTGGTGTTGCAGTAGGTAATGTGTGATGCTTGGTCCTGCTGTGTTGTCGTGATATTGATAACGTAAGGTCACCTTGGTTTAGAATGACACATGATCTTAACCCCTCTGTGCATGATGACGCGTTTGTCGTCATATGGGTGTGGCTGTGACTATACTCGTTGACGTTTTTGGCATCATTGAGACATAAAAACTTTCGTCAGAGGAAAAGTTCTCGGCCGATTGGTGTAATTTTTGGAGGCGTCATAGCTTCCCTGCTCCTCATCAAAAGTAATAAGTTGGCAACTGTGGGTCCCGATACCAGCAAGAGAGTGGACAGGTTATTCAGTACCAAATGAGCTGTGAGTGGGGAAGGTACTGCGTGGTTCTGTCCCTTTAAATTTCCACTCTTACCCCTGTCCTGGCTGTGCAAAGTATTTCACTGTACCAGTAGTGCTTGGGGACTGTTGTGATTAGATTTGGTGTTTAATAGGAAATTTGGTGTCTGTGAAGCAGTCCTGGTCGTTATCAGCTGTTGGCCCAACGAAGATTGTGTTACTGTTTCTAATCAACTACTCTGCCTCTACCCTGCACTAAGTGTGAGTATTCAGCTATAATAATAATATCAGTGAATCATGTCAATATAGTATGCATATCTAGTGTACGAAGAATTGGTGAAATACATGCAGTAGCTTAGAGGAAGGCAGGAAACTGCCCTACAGTCATGACACGGCGTGGGTACACCATATTTTTTGCATTTTTCTCGAAAATTATGAGGCCTAGGATCATCGTTTTTGGCTCAAATGAAAGCCAAGTAAATTCTACATAGGATGATATAATAAAAGCATAACAGTGGCAAGAAAAGTTTTTTACTAGTGCTCCTCGAAAAAAAATCTGTTGTCTGTCAGAAATGGGTTTTACTTTTTCGCTTATTACTCGAACACCATACCTTGTATTAAACTGGGACCTCCGGCATTCGAAAGCTAATAAAATTTTCTTTCCAGTGATGGTATAACATATAGAGACTGATTAGTAAACGTTCGACTTATGATGTTGGGAAGTAAGATGTGTGCTCTTGAATGTTTATTCACACGGCCCTAACGTACGTATAGTGTTTGTTTTTTTTGGCTTATCGTGTAGAACGAACATCGACGAATAGGAATATGTGGGTTTTGTGGCAAAATAAATATGTTTGGGTGGTGAAAATAAGCTGAGAATACACATTTTTGAAGCGTGCTGCGGGTGGGGGGAGGGGAGAAAGGGCGGCGCATCATGTCCCACAAAACTAGTTAACCCATGCACAAAAGGGTTAACAGGGTTTAATTAGTACTGATTTCAGTTATGAGACAGTGGTTGAAATCTTATGAGGGTTGAGTAAGTAGTTCAAGTTCTTTATATTACAAAGTTTATATTAGGATGTTGTATTGGAAGCATATTAAAATTACTCTTAATATTACTGTATATAATAATAATAATAATAATAATAATAATAACGTATTTAAAACCAGGATATTATGACTTTGTGTTCTTATTTTAATTAAATTTACATTTATTAATGATATATTAAACTAACGTTTTAATTATTACTTTGCTACTTATTATTATATTTAATCATTTATTTATCTACTGTGATTGACAACATATGCAGGATGAAATATTATATAAAATATGTTTTATAATGATAATTTATGAACAGTTAGTGAATGTGTGTCTGTGTGTATATATTTACATTACTGTGTCATCTAGGGTGTGTGTAAGATTACCTACCTATGAAGACAGAAACCTGTACTTTACACAGGAAAAATCATCCAGCATATTACCACGATGCCGGGAATCGAACCAGGGACTCTCAGGTGAGAGCCAGGCAGCATACCACAACACCACGACCAGGTAAAAGGCCCACATGGGGGGGACATTGGTTACAAGATTGTGACAATGTAAGATATCTTTTAGCTGGTCGTGGTGTAATGGTATGCTGCCTGGCCCACACCTAAGAGTCTCGGGTTCGATTCCTGGCATAGTGGTAATATACTGGATGACTTTTCCTGTGTACAGTACAGGTTTCTCTCTTCATTCTGACTTGCCGTAAGTGCTTGGGATAGATTAAAAGCATCTACTTGCCCGAGCGCAAGGGGCTTATCTCATCCTCTTCAGGCCCATAGTGGGGGGGGGGGCACCGGCTACAAGATTGTGACAGTGTGAGATACCTCTTACCTGGTCGTGGTGAAGTGGTATGCTGCCTGGCTCTCACCTGAGAGACCCGGGTTCGATTCCCGGCATAGTGGTAATATATAGGATGGATGGATGGATGGATTCCCTAGCTAAGGCTTAGTGTTTTTGTAAGTCACACTTCTATACCACCTGGCCATCCTGGTGGTTTGTATGTTGGTGATTACTGCATTGTTAGTGCCAGTTGTTGTCTTATTTACTGCTTGATATGGCGTTCATTTTGCGTATTATTGGGTGATGTAAATACTAATGATCAGCGGGTGTATGATGCCTGTGATATACAGTGTGTGGTTACAGCTGATATGTTAGGGAAATGAAGTTAGTGCTCCAAGGATAATGGAGTGAGCAAGAGGTGTGACAGGCTTACAAAGTTAATAACTTAAAAATGGGTTGCAGATAGGTACTTAAAGTGTAAGTGAGGGCTACTATTATTACTACTACTACTACTTCTACTACCACCACTGCTACTGCTACTAATACTATACTAAACAGTAACAACAACAACAACAGCTACTACTACTACTACTGCCACTACTACTACTACTAGTACTACTACTATACAACAGTAACAACAACTACTACTACTACCACAACTACCATAAAATAACAACTACTTCTACGGTACTACTACAAAAACAACAACTACTACTGCTATACAACAACAACAACAACAACAACAACAACTACTACTACTACTACTACTATACAACAACGACAACAGCTACTACTACTACTACTACTACTACTGCCACTACTATACACCAACAACAACAACAGCTACTACTACTACTACTACTACTACTACTACTACTACCACCACCACCACCACCACTATTTTCCTCTAACCACCTAACATCACCTCCATCCATTGTGAAGATCAACACCAACCATCATAGTTCAATTCATCATTTGGAGTTGTAATGTGAAGGTTATCACCAGCCTTCATAATACAACCCGTTGTCACCAAACACACCAACCACGGTGGGTACCGAACATATGTTTTTTTTTTTTTTTTTTTTTTTTTGCTGCTATATTTTATAATATCAATATTGCAGTGCTACTACTACTACTACTACTACGAATCATTATAGTTCAATTCATCATTTGGAGTTGTAATGTGAAGGTTATCACCAGCCTTCCTAATACAACCCTTTGTCACCAAACACACCAACCACGGTGGGTACCAAACTATGATTTTTGTTTTTTTGGCTGCTATATTTTATAATATTAGTACTGCATTGCTGCTGCTGCTACTACTACTACTACTGCTACTACTACAGCTACAACTACAACTACTACTACTATTGCTGCTGCTGCTGCTGTTGCTGCTACAACAACAGCTACTACCACTACTACTGCTGCTGCTACTACTTCTATAACTACTACTACCTCTAGTTACTACTATGGCTGCTACTACTACTACTACTACTACTTTTAGTGCTATTACTTTAACTGCTGCTACCACTAGTTACTACTACTACTACGCTTCATGTTCTTCGGAGGAGCCGATAATTCGAGGGTCTTTCATAATTACAGTCTGACTCAGTCAAATGCTTATCAACTGCACGGGGTCACAGAGACAGGCAAACAGTTTTTGCATAGTCTCAATCTTCACCTAGAACACAACACGCAACAGTCGATTTACATCCGGGTCCCTAATTGTACTCGAGGGCAAACAGTGACACTGGGGGCAACAAACAGGGCTGAAGGATGAATGAAAGCAGGTATGGCCCATTTATCGTGTGCCGGAGACAGACGCCTTCTTGTGGTGGCACCGAAACAACCGAGCTGTTCCACTACCGGATCTTACGGACGTCCCTCATGTTTCCCTATCCCCCTGATGGAAGATGGTGGATTGTAGGAGGAGGCACGTACAGCCTGCAATCCACCGCATTCAAGTTCAGCTGAGTTTATGGCTGCAGCTAATTGAGCTGCTTCCATTGTCCGTTTCACTGAACACCCCTGATGGATCTTATGCCTCTGTGATCTCCATTTTCTGTGTCTGGATCCCTGCCATCCCATGCAGAAGTGGGGAACATGATGATGATGATGATGATGACTACGACTACTATTACTACTTTTTTTTTTAAATATGTCCAACTCTGGGCATAGGCTTCACAGACTGCTCTCAAGGCCCAGTAGTCCTCCTACATACCATACACCTCTACGTGTCACCACTTTGGCGCTAACACCCACCGTCCATATTGAATACATGCTAGGGCTGTCTCATACAGGACTGATGTATTGGTATTAGCGGGGGTATTTTTACGACATGTCGGCGGGTCTTCTGGTAGATCAGTAAAGTCTGATTTTTAAAGAAATTCAAATCCTTGAACTGTTCCCTGCCCCAGCCGGGATTGGAACCTGGGTCTGGTAGGACTGCAGGTCACCTCTCTACCGACTGAGCCTCTGCTACTACTATTACACCACCGCTATCATTATTAGTATTAGTATTAGTATTACAATTACGATTACAACAACAACAACAAAAACTACAACTACTGCCACATACTACTACTACCACCTACTACTACTGCTACTCTTACAACTATTATTATTATTATTATTATTATTATTATTATCATTATTAAATCACAGGAAGATATTGTTATCGCTGGGATCAACAACAATAGGTGGCCCAGACATTTCGTTTCCAGAACAAATCTCAGAAAGTATTAAATACAGAGATATGAAATTTCACAGTCATATGTCTGTGAACTAGTGCCTTTTGATAGGAAGAACGCTGTGTCTTAAGTAGTTTTTTTTTTTTTACAGAAAATATTTTTTCTTTGAGATCTCAGTGTAACCTGTGCAAGGAATCTAAAGAACTTGGAAAAGTGATCACTATAGACTCATGAAATTTCACATAGCTATGTGTCTTATATAGAACTGGTGCCTTTTGGTAGGTAGAATGTTGTGTCTTTAACCCCTAGATGCCGGACGATTTATAGCACAGACGTTCTCTCACTATGGGCAATTTTCCCAAAATAGTATTTTTTCAAAACTTCATATCAGGGAAAGTATAGCAGTTAGGAAAACAAATTAAAGATCATATTACTCAGCAACTCTTCTTCTTGCAAATGAAAGCATCTCTAAGTCTGCAGGTGGCCACTTCAATGAGTAACAAAGTGAAGAATGTGAAAGACTTTCGACACTTGAAGCAGAATTTGTTCCTGCATGTGCGTCCAGTGCCAACCTTGACTTCACTCTCACTAACGTAACTTCTCCACTACTAGATAAACTAGACACAAATCACTAAGCCCTTTCCTCATATCTTTTGGGCAGAGGCTTGGCAGCAGTGGATGATACAAGGTGTCTACATGATGAGGGAAGGGAACTGGATGAGGAGGCTTCAGAAATAATGGTTCTACACCTGGCAGTCATGGGATAGACTGAAGAATGCTTGCATCGGCTGGTGGGAGTCCCTTCCTACAATTTGGTGGCAAGATCAAATATGAGTCTGTTCGAACTATGGCTTCATTCCACTTGCGGCATATGCTAACACCCAGCAGCCTCTGTCCACCTAAAAAGCTACTGCATATCACGTCACCTGGTGCATAGGGGTTAAGTAGTTATTTTTTTATGAAAAGATAAAAAAAATTCACATATTTCAATTTAACCTGCTGTCTCTGCATTATACAGGGGGAGGGGGAGGGGGACGGGGAGGGCCATTATGCACTAGGTTAGGAGTGCACGAAGGTGAGGGGTATATACTTGTACGTCGTCGGATGGAGAGTTGCAACAGCATAATGCTGTCTTTATTATTATTATTATTATTATTATTATTATTATTGCCCACACTTTGAGGATTTCAAGCTTGGGCATGTGTTTTGTATATTCCCTAAAAAGTTAATAAACTTCTCATTGTCGGGCCAACTCTAGTATTCCGTACCAATTGACGTCTGAGTATTATGGTATGAAAGGCTGCAGATTCTGACTTCTTTCTTTTATAATAAAAAAAATAATCCCTGACTGGAAGTAGTGACTAGTAAAAAATTTTGATTTTATTTTATTAATTTATTTTATGTCTGACTAAATCTTTCTGGGTTGCGGAAAATATGGCATACAAGATTTTGTAAAACATGTATGATTGCAAAGAATTCACAAATAACTTTAATTACTCATTACTTTTTACGTTAAAGGTAATTATTGTGTTTACTTTTGAGACTTGTTAACCTCCTTTATTTCAATTGTGTCTTTATACTTTATTACTCCTATCACTAGACGCGTTTTCCTCAGCACAAAATAGACCTTACGAACTGGGGTTGGAATTCTGAGACATACGATCAATGTGCTGTTGTAACCATGGTCAGTTTTTGTTAGAAAACCTGAAGACATGGAAAGTTTCTTCTGTTTTCGTTCTTTGTCCTTCCATCGAAAACAGATAACA
The DNA here is from genome assembly GCF_032717465.1 of Coenobita brevimanus. NCBI lineage: Eukaryota > Metazoa > Arthropoda > Malacostraca > Decapoda > Coenobitidae > Coenobita > Coenobita brevimanus. Next base: position 8,244,339 of record NC_136987.1, on the reverse strand, counting down.
TCTATGGCAGTTTTCCTCTCGTAACTAGGATATATTTTTGATGAAAGACCACCAGACGGAAAATTCTAGTGTTGACTATCCAGCAAAAACTGACCTGAGATACACTGGTAATCCATCATAAATATCCCTGTGAATCCCACCCTGGAGTAGTTAATGTACCCAGTGGCGTACTAAGGGGAGGGGGAGGGGCCGTCAGCCCCGGGTGACAGCCATAAGAGGGTGCCGTTTAGCGTAATGACAACTTATTCATTTCACTGTTTCAAGGTTTTTAGTAGTTATATCAGAAACTGTACCGAATGTATATGATTCTATGGTGCTTGATTTTCATTAAACCTGAATTCTGAAACTAATGTAAAACAATTACAGTGATTTTTTGTTTGTATGTTACTCATCTGTGGGAGATAGGGGGCGCCAGTGGATAGGTACGCCCCGGATGCCAAATACTCTAGGAACGCCACTGAGTGTAGCCTCCTTTAGCATATTCATTACCAGTGAGCTGTTCTTAACTGAATGATATCTTTTGGAATAGCAATACTGAATTTAGAAATCATCTTACTGAACAGATCAACGTATTAATATAGGACATTCTTCTTCATTAACAGAGGACATAATTCTCATATACTCATGCAAAATAAGAAAAGAAACAAAGAAAACGAACTTTTGGAGGAGTATGATCCCGGGAAAGAGGAGTTTACCGTCCAGGATGTTTTCTCGTGTAAATGGCACCAAAGAATGCGTAAGAAGTTTCTGGGTTGATGCATCCACTTTAGAATACATTTTTCCTGCCGTATGAATTACTGCTCTATTTGTTCACTGCTTTAAAATTCCCCTCATGGAGTGTCATATCATGTTACTTTGTACTGTATGTAGTTGACACCAGTTAATTTTGGCACCAATACATCACTTGACTTTAAGCAAATTTCGCCAGTGTTGAGGCTTGTATTGAATATTGAATATATATATATATATATATATATATATATATATATATATATATATATATATATATATATATATATATATATATATATATATATATATATAACTGTCTTCTAATCACTACAGTCACTCAGTTCATAACAGATACAAGTTCGGTCATTTTCTCGCCCAGTATGAGTCAGTGTAACCTATCACTTCGTTTCCATTATAACTAATTATTTCTGCTGGGCGTTCAGACAACGTTTCCTGCAGTGTTGGGCCTTGCCCTGAGTGATAAAGGAAGAATCTAAGCATATATAATTTCCTTTCTCTACATGCACTCGTTTCACTGCCATGTGTTCTACTCTCTGAAATCCTTATTTATTATTTCGTATTCTTACTAGTTCTCTGCAAGACCTTACTGAACGGCCTTCGCTGATATCGTTCCCCAGTCTTGGTACTTATACTGAACTGGTAAAAAATAAATGTAAATAAACAGTATTCTGTGGATAACAACTACACGGTTGTAGCCAGAATTTTGTCATGGAGGTGTGGAGCGAGTGAAAGTGAGGATTCCATTTCATCAGACATCCCTTACTCCAGATAACTACTATAGTTTGAATTATACTGTTATGCTGGTGTGTCTAATCTGGAGATGTGAGGAACATTTTAGAAATTAAGTGTTTTTGCCGTAGGATTAGGCTAATATTTCTATCTGGAGATGTAAGGAACATTCTGGAGATTTCTGCATGTCTGCTTTATTCTCTTTCTATCTTACCTCAGGAATTAGTTCTTGCATTGTTACTGTGGATTTCAAATTTACAAGCATTATTGCATTAAAAAAAAAAAAATGTGAGTTCTCTCCTAGGTTCTGGAGTGCTCTGGGCTATACTGGTAGGTAGAGTCAGGGGGAGGGGGAGAGTATAAAGTGACAGTCCAACATCTGAGTTGGGTTCAGATCAGTCACCAAGCCAGGGTGTAGTGGATCGTTAGTGACTGAGAATCAGTGACCGTTTTAGTGAAAATTAGAGAGTCAGTAACGGACAGCCAGTGAAGAGTCAGTGAGTCTGTCAGTGAGCCAATGGTATACCGACAATGATACAGAGTCCATGACAGAGTGAGTCAGATAGTAATCAGTGAGGGGCAGAGTAGTCAGACAGTCTGTGATCGGACAATGAGTGAGTAGTAGTGTGTAGAGGACAGAGTTAACGTGAGAGAGAAAACCTTCAATGATTTGCTAGTGTACCACAGCCGTGTTTAGAAGGAATAAAACCCAGAAGTGTTCATCTGCCTTTGATTAACCACCTGGCCTATCTATGCGTCATTCTTGACGTATCTCCAAACCACTACAGTGTAACAATCAGTGTCAGGAATGGGATCACATCTTGAGAAATAGAGATGCTAGGACAGGCTGCCTATATGGTGTAAATATCTCTGGCAGACATACTCACAGTGTTGAGAGAAATGCAAGAACAAAAAGTAGCCCAGGTACAACACCATGTTAACCAAGAGGAATTGTTAAGTGGGAACAGACACAGCTTCACCATCTGCAAGAGGAGCTGCAGGATGGGACCAGGTAAATGAAGCAACAATGAGAGCTGGTGTACAGCAAGGTAGGGAGGATAAGCAGCAAGGTAAGAGAAGTGAGGGAAGAGGTTTACTGTGTAATGGAGGATAATATGAGAAGTGCAATAAAGAGCAAGGCAAAGAGCACAAGTGAATGGGTAAGGGAAGTGGGGGAAAAGATTTCCTGCATAGTGGAGGATAGAGTGGGCTGTGAAATGCAGGAAGTGAGTACCAGTGTCAAACTCTTTGAACAATGTTTGGTTGAGTCAGCACTAGTCACACCCTTAGGTGCCAGAGACTTGCGTGTGGTGGGGGTAGTGAGATGCTGAGTTCCAAGGCCCTTGAATATGTCCATCTAAGTCAACACAGGGTTGTGCAAGGCATTATGCACGTGCCAGTGAAGAACAAGCTTCAGGCATTTCATGGTAAAGTGTCTTGTGAGACTTATTGCACACAGTTTGAGCTCTTGGCCATTCAGACTGGGTGGGACGACTGGCAATGTGCTGTTCAGTTGGCCACCAGCCTTAAGAGATCTGCTGTGCAGGTCCTTGCACAGCAGGACAAAGTAAGTCATGGTGAGTACCACAAGCTGGCACAGGTTTTGGTGCAGGGGTATGGGACAAAACACCAGGGCGAGGTCTTCAGGTCCCAGTTCTGGACTCACAAACACAGGAGAGAGGAGCCTGTACAAGAATTGGCCTAGGACCTAGAGAGTTTGGCTCATAAAGCTTATCCAGGAGCCAATTTTGACTTCCTGATGGTGCTGCTTCAGGACCAGTTTATTGAAGACCTGAAGAGCCCCCAACTGAAAGGTCAAGTGAAGCAGGCCAAACAGGGATCCTGCAGACGACTCTCATTGTGTGATGTTGACACTGGGGATCCCTACATCTCGAGTTTGGAGTGCCTGGTGTCCTACTGCTGCCTGCCTGACTTCCATTCGATGCAAATGCAGCTAATAGGAAGGACTGTTCTGCTGAGGGCCGTGGAACATGGAGGTCTGTTAGTGATGACAGGATGGACTACATTTATCCCCCTGAGTCAGAGATGCCGCTGCCCCGCAATATCTTCAAGTTATACACTGCACTGGAACTGGTTGAACAGAGGGGCCATGGCATGACAGAGGAGGGAGGGATGGTGAACAGGACCATAGTTGACCCTAGGGCATTAAAATCTTGCACAGAAGTATCCTCTAATTGTTAACTTTCTCCAAGACAATCCGGCATCATCACGGAACTTACTTGGGATTTCATTCTCTAAGGATTTATGTTGGAAAGACCAGATTGCCTCTCTTGTCAAGTCTGCTTCCAAGTGATTAGTTGTCCTAAGCCGACTTCGTGCCTCTTTACTCTGGCACAGATGTTAGCTTTATGTAGTTTTCATTTTTGCCCTTGTGTAGAGTACAACTCTCATGTATGGGCAGGCTCCTACTGAACAAGGTGGAATCAAAGGCTTTCGTCTGATTTACTCTCCTCCTCTCACTGGTTCCCTGTAACCTCTGTCTCTTCGTCTCACTGTTGCATCTTTATCTCTTCTATCGAAACTTCAATGGCCACTGCTCCTCTGAACTGTCTACTTGCATCCCTCCACCACAACGGCAGGCACGTTTCACCTCTAAAGTAGCAAGCTCTCATCCCTTTACTATCCAACTCATTAATGCATGAGTTAACCGTTACTCCCACTCCTTCATATATGCAACAGGTCGAATCTGGAACTGTCGTCCTCTGTCTATTTCCTACCTCCTATGTACTCCAGTCTTTTAAACGCAGTGTGTCCATTAATCTTGAGAGGAACGGATCTAGACTTTGGCTCTCTATTTTGTTTTTACTTTTATCTTAGAAGGAACTACCTTTTTAGTTTCTGGCCTTTGGTTCCTTTTTCCCTGCATAGAAAAGTATGATCATGCGAGTATTAATTCCTCGTAACTTTGCAGCATAAAGCGTCTTGCGATGAAGTTGCTCAGGAACGCTCAAATCGTTTTTCCATATATACGTACTTAATTACAAAATGCTATTTTTTAAGCAGCTTGGAGCAATAATTGTAAGAGCCTTAGTGGTGCATCTCTCTCATATGATTGACACTGAAAACACCAGCTAAAAATAACCCTCTTATTACTTTTCGACTGCCGATTTCAACTATATTCTTAAGATCTTCAGAACATGAGTTTCTATACGCAGACTACTTAGAATAAATAAAAATATAGGCAGCTATTAGTGGCTGTATTGGGTAAATTTTGTAACTGTAGAGACTCACTGAATGTTGAGACCCATCCGTTCCTCTTGCAGTGTAGGGAACCAAGAGAAACTATACACTCAGATGAAGAATTATTGATGAAATGGCCTCTTTGACAGTGTATGTGTGTGTGTGTGTGTGTGTGTGTGTGTGTGTGTGTGTGTGTGTGTGTGTGCATCACATAAACACATCATTGTGTGGTAGATTAAGGATGATTGGTTGGAACAAAAAAATAGAGACTGTAAACATCTGTTAACTAATGAGCTACAGCTAAAGTTAGTGTTTGACTACTCCAGCAAAGATCGATCACTAGACCACTGCTTTTGAGAACTCACCGCTTGAAGAAAAAAAAAAAAAAAAAAAAAAAAGGAGTCCCAGCTACCTCACCAAGGCCAGTGAAGCACATGAACCCCTAACGTTAATGATTTTGGTGACACACACACACACACACACACACACACACACACACAGTCTCTCTCTCTCTCTCTCTCTCTCCGTTTACAGGAAATAAATATTTTTCTTTTATTTTTCTCTCATTATCCATGGTCAGCAGCATGTTCATTGCATATAACCTAAAAATCCAAAATGTATGGAAATAATTCTCTTCAGATCGAATGTGTTCATTCCTATGAAGTGAAAATTACCTTGCAGTACTTCGGTGATTTATTTCATCATCTTGCCACCAAATTATTTTATTCGACTTAGGAAGGACATCTATAGTCTGACTGTTTTCATCTAACAGAACTGAGACCTTTCCACAATTTCAGTACAAAGCCATGCTTGCATAAAATTCGATGAGTCTTACTCAAGAGGTATGAATGAATCTCCTTGGTTACTACTCAAATCCACCCTTCAGTTTGAATACACTATGCCTTCAGCTGAGGTGGAAGGGGTTAGGGATTTTAGTTTACAATAAACTCGCTATAGCGTGCTAGTGAAGCGCAATGAAACCATCCCAGTTCACCCATTCACATTCTGTTTACAACTTGAATGTGTGAATCTAAACAACTTTAGTCCGACGGTCTCTGCGAACATTTCAGCGCCTTGATGTTTTTATTCTGACACCAACCGGGGACTATTTAAGTCAGGGAGATCATATCCGGCTGAAGGAGTTAAGCTGCCTGTCTCTGGTGGTGAAGGGGCTATTGGGGGTGACTTAAAACCTGGCCAACGACTAAAATGAAGGTGTGTGATTAATGCATATCTACTGGACGAGGGTTATCACAGCACACAGTAATTTTCTGGTAAGTCCAGTTCTTCCCATGTTATTATGTCCTTCAACAGTCGATATTATATCCAGGTCCCCAACTGTACTGCAGAACGACCTTGGGCTAGGACAGCGATGACTCTGGTGGTGATGGGGCAGAGGGGTGAGGGTCTGGCTTTAGGGACAGCTGGAGGGCGATGACCAGATAGGACAGCACGAAGCTGCACGTCTGTCGGACACGGATATAAAGGTTGTTTCAGATGATGGCTTAAATGTTCAGTTGTGGTGAGTACTTTATGGAGTAGATTTCTTCATATCGGCTAAAATGCCCTCTGAGCTGCCATCATCTGAAAGAAGGTTAGATCATAATTGATTGAGAACAGTTGATTTAAGACACTGGATTAGCATAGGTGCTGGGGATGGACGCCTTCACGAGATGGCATCAGTATAACCGGGCAGATCCGCTGTATGATTATACAAACTTTACTCATCTTCCTCCCTCTTCCCCGAAAGTTGGTGATCTGCAAGGGAAAGGTACCTTTAGCTTATAGTTCGCCGAGTTCACGTCCATATGAGGTTAGTTCGACAACAGCAACAGCATTAGCATATGTTGGCGAAAATACAGTATTGCCTTAACAATGAGTTATGCATTGTAAATCAGCTGGAAAACAGAAGGGGTGAAGATTATAATTCCTGCATATATTTAAAGATATGGAGAACGTGAAAATACCGTATGATAAACCTCTGACAAATGTAAGTGTGGAATGGTATTACATAGTCCTGTCTGTTGTTTTTGTTTTTGTTGATGGTGTTGTCAGTTAACTGCAGTCTGTCTGTCCAAGTAGACCCGTCGACCACAGGTAAGCAACTGCTTTAGTGGGGCCGTCCTACAGGTACAGACCAGTACAGAACATACACCGTCTAGGGTTCCTGTGTCCCCTTGTGTGACAGCACCTCTCCAGGGTTGGACTAGGGTCCTTTCCGCGACGAGGTGCAGGGAAATATAGGGAGATTTTGGATCCTGGGTGGATGCCACAGCTGGATGCACAGTGCCACCTTGCATAGGGTACCCGTCAATGTCTGTAAATCGGATTATCTGTTATTTTGGTAAAACTGTGGCATCGTATACCACTGACAATGTATGGGTAAACTTTGTCTTTAGTGTTATGAGCGAGATCAGTGAGGCGTATACAGTATTACAGGTGAGGGTGGAAACAGGCTGGAAGAACTGCATATGTACGAGTGTATCCGAGGTGCAGTAGCAGTATCTATCTGTATCTGTATCTTTACCTATATATCTATTTAACGACAAAATAGTGTCTGTCGAGGTAATGCTGTGTAGTGGAGATCATAAGTGGTCATAGCGCAATATTATCAGCTAAATGGATCTAGCTGAAGACGCCAGTATACAGTTTAAAATACTGCATCAATAATAATTGTGGCAACATATATACGAAGCGTCATATGAAACATTAATTGTTCAGACAGCACTACAAACTAGCACTGACCGAGAGAGAGAGAGAGAGAGAGAGAGAGAGAGAGAGAGAGAGAGAGAGAGAGAGAGAGAGAGGCCTGCTTCATTTAAGAAAGGAGTATGTGTGAATGAAAAGTTACTTTGCGTAGCCCTCGAGACAGTTCATTTTAAGCGGTTGCTAATATTAATATATGGTATGAAAAGGTTTTCATTCATTCATTCATCCATTTATTCAGTCCCACTTTGTCCTTTATACAGTATACAGGAGCGTAGGGTCCTGGAGCTAGGCTACTCAGTCCCGACAATTAAGGCAAGAGTGACCAGCCTCAATCTGGCCTGAGTAGCATTAAGGAAGCATAAAACCCCAACCATAGCTCAGGTGGAAGCCCCTACTGGTTCCATGCGATCTGAGCGCCTGAACCCACTAGACCACCAGATGTCATTTGGGTGTGTGGTTACTGCTCAGCGTAGAAAATGGTTTGCTGGGTTACAGAAAATCATTTGGTTTGTAACTCAGTGTTGAGTCAATCGGCGAGAGAGAGAGAGAGAGAGAGAGAGTATTTCAGGCAGTTTTTCAGGAAAACATATAACCATTAGTGACCAACTTGTTATTCATCTGAGCACAGCCTGCCATCATCTGCTGCTAATATTGACGATGTGCCTGAAGTATACACTTCACAATTACGTGGAACCGGTAATTATTACTGCCTATTATCGGCTACACATCATTTCTGTAGAGTAATATTTGTGATGATTTACAGCCTTTAGTTCATCTTGTTTTCACCCAAATGTAGATGCATAAACGATGCAAAAAATTCCTACACATGGAGTATCTACTTTCACTGTATGTATATAACATAATTTAATTTTTATATTAGCGAAATTCTTGGGTCAAGGGTGTGACTTGACAATGATTCATAATCTATATCCAAATGATGTGTCTGCCAATATCAAAAGACCTAAATTGATGGGAAAAGAATTAAATCTGCTGTAATACTCAGCAGGTTTTGTATGAAATTCAGTTTATTTATACGTTTGTGGAACTAACACCTGCACTGAACTGACGTGTGTAATTCACCGGGTCGGTCAGGATCACTTGATGGTCGTGATTGTCAGCTTTTACCCTCCCGGAAGGGAGCTGAGAGCTCATATAGTCCGATCTAAGGGCAAGGCTGTGACCTTCACACACGCACACACCCGTCCCCTTGCTCAAGGGGGACAGTAACCACCCACTTCGTCAGTGAAACTTTTCGCAACCTGAGCGAGGCGCGAACTCCCGTCCACCAGTTGGCAAGCGGGAACGTTACCACTGCACCAGCGAGCGGTGTGTGTGTGTGTGTGTGTGTGTGAGAGAGAGAGAGAGAGAGAGAGAGAGAGAGAGAGAGAGAGAGAGAGAGAGAGAGAGAGAGAGAAGGGGTCATTAACCCTTCGGCAATGGATCTTGCAGAAGGACAGTTTGGCTGTGACAAACCCTCTAGAAGACAACAAGAATTTTCGTATTTTTCACGCACTATTATTCTCTCCTAACTCTTGATTATGCATACTGAGAAGGTCACATGGATCCCTCAACTGCTGCAAGAGGTATTGCACCAGTCAGTCTCCCACTGGCCTTCACAGAGTGAGGATAGTGCCCTGTATCTTTCATAAACCCCCTTCCACCACCGCCCAACTGAGCAGGAAGCAAGACTAGTCGCCTGAGTGGCCCTCATATCGCCTGGTGACAGTTCTGACAGCATTGTCAAAGGGGATAAGGTGGACGTGAGGAGAAAATTGCTAGAACTGAAGCAAAAGGCACTGCCTCTCCTTATCATGCCTTGTTTTTCCCTAACTTACCTTGCATTTCCCTCAAATGCCTTGCCTTTCTTTATCTTTCCTTCTTTCTTCTTTCCCTACCCTGCACCTTCCTACACTACCTTGCCTTTCCCAGGCCTACCCTGCATCTCCCTGCCATGTTTTGGCTTTTCCTACCCAACCCGGCATTTTCTTACCCTTCCCTTCATCTCCCTACCCTACCCTGCCTTTCACTATACCTCGCCTTTCCCTAACTTACCCTTCTTTTTCCCTACCTTTAACTGCCTTTCCTTATCCTACCCTGTCTTTCTCTGCCATCCTCTTACAATATCCTGCATCTCCCTCTTCTACTCCGCGTGTCACTACTCTATACTGCCCTTCCCTACACGACCCTGTTATTCCTTGCCATGATCTGGCTTTTCCTACCCAACCCTGCATCTCCTTACCTTACCTTCCACATCCCTACTCTACCCTGCCTTTCTCTATTCTTCCTTGCCTTTCCCTAATCTACCCTACCATTCCCTAACCAAATCTGCAACCCCGTTCGCTGCCTTGCTTTTCCCTGCCATGCTTTCCCTTTCCTTACCCTCATCCCCTTACCCAGCCTTGTATCTCTCTATTGTACCCCTAAGTTTCCTTCCCTACCCTGCATCTCCCAACTCAATCTTACATTTCCTTGCCATAAATTGGTTTTTCCTACCCAGCCCTGCAACTCTTTTCCCTACTTTGCATCTCCCTACCCTATTCTGCATTCACCTACAGTACCCTGCCTTTCCCTACTACCCTGTCTTTCCCGACTCTACCCTACCTTAAATTATCCTACTCTGCCTTTCCCTGCCATCATTTGCCTTTTCTTACCAGTATCTCCTTACCCAACCTTGCATCTCCCTATTCTACCCGGCCTTTCCCTACCCTACCCTGTATCTCCCTACTCTAGCCTACCTTTATCTATCCTTACCTGCCTTTTCTTAGCCTATCCTACATATCAATACTCTGCCCTGGTGTTTACTTCCCTCCCGTGTCTTTCCCTACCATACTCAACCTCCTTACCTTACCCTGCATCTCCTTACTCTATCCTCCATCTACCTACTCTACCCTGCTTTTTATTACCCTACAGTACCCTGTATATCCCTACTCTACTCTGCCTTTCATTAACCTACCCTGCCGTACCCTACCATACCCTGCATTTTTGTTTTCTACCCTGCCTTTCCCTACCCTATTCTGTCTTTCCCTGTCATGCTTTGCCATTTCCTGCCTGACTCTCCTTACCTAACCATGCATGTCCCTACTCTACCCTGCCTTTCCCTACCCTACCCCATAGCTTCCTACTCTACCTTGCCTTTCCCTTCCCTATCTTCTATCTTGCCTATCGTTACCATGCTTTGACTTTTCCTATCCATCTCTGCATCTCATCCTAACCTGCATCACCCTCATCTACTCTGCATCTCCCTACTCCACCCTGCCTTTCCCTAGCTTACCCTGCAACTCCCTACACTACCGTGTCCTTACCTACACTGCCCTGCCTTTCCCTGCTATGCTGTGTCTTTCCTTACCCTACCATGCCTTGAATTTTCCCACCCTGCTCTGCCATTTCTCACACAGAGGACACGCGAACGCTTCGAGGGATTACATAAATATGTTTAAAGACCATGTTGTAGACAATGACGAGTGACACACCAGTGTGCTAAACACTAGCAAAGTGACAGTGACGCTCGCTACGAAGCTATTTTGGCTGGCTATAATAAACAACCAAAGATCCATACGGACAGAAAGAAAATGAAATACCATGTGTTCATAACTGATGGTAGGAAAATAAGTAAATAAATGACTATTCTGGTGTTGTGTTACCTTTTTTCCTTCAAGTGGCATCTTTGTACAATTATTTTACCTCAAGATGAATGACACTTAGTAGAAAGTGATAAAAATAAGCGATGTATTACTGAGAAAGTGAAAAAAAGGGTAATGATGTGCTGTCACCTGATTACTATTACGCTCACGTGGCAGGTTTAGCGGTGAGTGTAGTGTCACCGTGCCTTGCCTATCCTTACCCTATCCTGCCTTCCCCTGCCATGCTTTGCCTTTCTCTGTCCTACCCTGCCGGTAATGACCTTGGGGGTGCTGGACTAATAACAAATGTTAGAAAAATAAACACAAACGATGCGTTGTCACTTCCATTACAATTTACTCATTACTCTCACGTGGCATGTTAAGTGGTAAGTGTAGCTGCGGTGATATTGCTCTTGTAGTTTTACATCCATAGTCACAGTGCAGTGCAACAATTGTCCTTATCTTTGAAAATTAGAGAATAACTTTATTTTTGGTGTTATGGAACACGGAAGTTATCTGTTGAAGTTCTCCCCCTCGCATGGGATCCTGGCCATTTGCTGAACTGCCTCACCCTTGCCTGGGCACCTCGCACTTGCACACTGCAAAAAGACACTTCTCTTCAGCTCGCTCTCCGTCCGTCCCTGGACCACCTACAGACCTCTAGTTTGTTTCATAAGTTAATGGAAAGATTGAACTTCGAGTGACAAGACTTTGAACTTGTTTGGTTAGGTACAAGTGACTCAAAATGGCTAATGAAGACTCCCTATTTTTTCTGTATTTGCCACAAGATATATACGTGGGCTAAAACACCTCCACAGCCTATGGGTCAATATTTAAAATTGTTCCCTCTGAAAGTATGGCGGAATGTTCCATAACAATATTTACGAGATCTGGTTCACATTGGCTGTGATGGACATTGCGAGAAGCGACTGGAGAAATTTAGAATAGAGCCATCAGCGAGTGGGTGAATAGGGAATGATGTGCAGCTCAGAAGGGAACTGGTGAATTGAAAGTTGAGAGTAGGTGGAATGAAAGAATCCTGAGGAACACAGCTAATGATACTTTTGGATGAGCAGTGGCCGTCTTCAACGGTAGATACAGACCGACAAGATAGGAAACTTAATATGACATAAAGTGCATGAAATTTAGTCTGTATTTGTCTTCTGTATGAAACGACAGGGTGCGACTGAGGAAGATACAAAGAAAGTTAAGGAAGTACTGAGAAATAACTAATAAAGGTAGTACTGAGATTTAACAAACGAAGAAGCAACAGATAGTTACAGAGGGACTGGAATAAACCACAGGAGGAGGTAATGAAGGGACATGAGAATGTAAAAGATTACTGAAGGCGGTACCAAGGGTTAACTGATGAAAGTGCTAGTATGAGTTAAAAAAGTAATTAGAGACAACCTCTGAAGGAAGTACTGGGAGTTAACCGCTGAAGAAGGTAGTAAGAGTTAAGAGAGAAGGAGTAAAGGACGTACTGAGAGCTATTTACTGGAGAAGGAAATAAGGATGAACTGAGAGACAGCTACCGAAGGAGGAACTAAGAGTTAAAGATGAACTAAGAGAGAACTACTGAAGGATGTACTAAGAGCCATGAGGGTGCTGAGAGATAACTACTAATGGAGGTACTGAGAGTAATGCACTGAAGATGGTGCTGGGAGGTAACTACTGAGTGAGGTACTGACGGTGGTGACTGAGGATCCTCCCAGAGTGAAGAGTCCCATCACTCGCAGCTCTATCCTTCTGTCCAGCCCGGCCGCCACCTCCTTCACAGCCTCCTGCAACACATGCCACTGTGGCCTTAGCAGGCTGATTAACACCTACACCACCTTCTGAAACAACCATCCCACACACACCACCTCCTGCAACACATGCCACTGTGGCCTTAGCAGGCTGATTAACACCTACACCACCTTTTGAAACAACTATCCCACACACACCACCTCCTGCAACACATGCCACTGTGGCCTTAGCAGGCTGATTAACACCTACACCACCTTCTGAAACAAACAATTACTCCACACACCACTTCCTGTTACACGCAGACACTATACACACCACCTCCTGTAACACACAGTCACTATACACACCACCTCCTGTAACACCCAGTCACTATACACACCACCTCCTGCAACACAGTCACTGTACACATTACCTCCTGTAACACCCAGTCACCATACACACCACCTCCTGCAACACATGTCACTGTGGCCTTAGCAGGCTGATTAACACCTTCACCACCTTCTGAAACAAACAGTTACTCCACACACCACTTCCTGTTACACACAGTCACTATACACACCACCTCCTGTAACACCCAGTCACTATACACACCACCTCCTGTTACATACAGTCACAATACACACCACCTCCTGTAACACAGTCACTATACACACCACCTCCTGTAACACCCAGTCACTATACACACCTCCTCCAGCAACACAGTCACTATACACACCACCTCCTGTAACACACAGTCACTGTACACACCACCTCCTGTAACACACAGTCACTGTACACACCACCTCCTGCAACACAGTCACTATACACACCACCTCCTGTAACACACAGTCACTGTACACACCACCTCCTGTAACACACAGTCACTGTACACACCACCTCCTGCAACACAGTCACTATACACACCACCTCCTGTAACACAGTCACTGTACTGTATATACCTTCTCCACACACAACCCCTTACAACACACAGCCACCCCACACACAACCCATTCAACACAGCCACCCCACACACAACCCCTTACAACACACAGCCACCCCACACACAACCCCTTACAACACACAGCCACCCCACACACAACCCCTTACAACACACAGCCACCCCACACACAACCCCTTACAACACACAACCACCCCACACACAACCCATTCAACACAACCACCCCAGACACCACCCCCTGCAACTCAATCACTCAACACACAACCCCTTGCAACCCACAGCCATCCCACACATCACCTCCTGCAACTCTGTCACCCCACACACAACCCCTTGCAACACACAGCCACCCCACACACCACCCCCTGCAACTCTGTCACCCCACACACAACCCCTTGCAACACACAGCCACCCCACACACCACCCCCTGCAACTCTGCCACCCCACACACAACCCCTTGCAACACACAGCCACCCCACACGTCACCTCCTGCAACTCTGTCACCCCACACACAACCCCTTGCAACACACAGCCACCCCACACATCACCTCCTGCAACTCTGCCACCCCACACACAACCCCGTAAAACACACAGCCACCCCACACACAACCCTTTCAACACAGCCACCCCACACACCACCCCCTGCAACTCTGTCACCTCACACACAACCCCGTAAAACACACAGCCACCCCACACACAACCCCGTAAAACACACAGCCACCCCACACACAACCCCTTACTACACACAGCCACCCCACACATCACCTCCTGCAACTCAGTCACCCCACACAACAACATCTCCTGAACATAGTCATTCCAACACCACTTCCTTCTACACAGTCACCCCAACACCACCCCTTCTAACACAATCACCCATTTCCACACACACATAAACTTTCCTCACAAACAGCACAACATAAGCACAGTTCTCAGCTTTCTCTCTTGGCACAGTAAAACAACCCTGAGGAAATAATTACGAGAGGGCGAGGAAACTTTACTGTTGCTGGTCGACGGGTCTGATCATCACATTATCTAGCGGCTAATAACTTTTTATGAGTCACAAAACCATTGTCACACCGTAACAGTGTAGGTTGCAATAATATGAAACTGTTCTTGCTCCCTCGTTATGAGCGAAAACGCGCTTCATATTGGTCATCAAACTTAGTGACTTGTACAGGAGCAGACGTTTTTGTTCTACTCATTCCGTCATATACTAAAACGCTATTGATCTTGCATTATAGGATCGATACAGCCTGTGCTTGAGTGAAAGAACTAGTCTATCGATATCTATATACCTAGGCTGCTTCCCCCAAGGAAAGGGAGGTAGCCGAGACAGGACGACACACTCCCCATTTACTCATCCATTCAAACACATTCATTCGAATTTTGGCCCCAAAGGGGAGAACGGACAGATCCTCACCGCACCACACCGCACAAGGGTCAACTAGTAACCCATTAACAGATCGATATAGCCTGTGCTAGAGTGAAACAACTAGTAACCCATTAAAAAACTGATCAGTGTGAAGATTTCACAGTTTCAGCTTGACGTACAGCACGGGCAAGCACGTACGCACACATACCTGCGCGCGCACACACACACACACACACACACACACACACACACACACACACACACACACACACACACACACACACACACACACACACTCGCTGGCTCAGTGGTAGCGTTCTCGCTTGCCATCTGGTAGACGGGAGTTCGCGCCTCGCTCAGGTTGCGAAAAGTTTCACTGACGAAGTGGGCGGTTACTGTCCCCCTTGAGCAATGGGACGGGTGTGTGCGTGTGTGAAGGTCATAGCCTTGCCCTTAGATCTGACTATATGAGCTCTCAGCTCCCTTCCGGGAGGGTAAAAGCTGACGATCACGACCATCCAGTGATTCTGACCGACCCGGTGAATTACACACACACACACACACACACACACACACACACACCCTCGGAAGGACAAATAACTTAAATGTACTGTTCTTAAAATCTACTTGCTTACGATAGGTAGGGAGAGATTTGAAGGATGGTTCACTAGTTTTTGGTACATCCTGGCACACCACTTTCGCTGCAAAAGAGGAGAGACGAACCATTTTTTTATGCATATACCACGTCAGCGGCTCCCCCAATAGAAAAAAAAAAATCTCTTGTTCTGTTTTATTACTACTAGCCAAGTACAAACCATGAAATTGTAATGTTCATACTTGTTTCTGTTGAATACGACTTGCTGGTGCTGGAGAGGACACCCCTTCATGTGGTGGCACTGATATCATATAACCAAGCAGCTCATTTACCTGGTTATACAAATGTCCTTCACGCACTTCCTTATCTCCCCAAAGGATGGTCGACTGTAGGAAGGGGACAGCTGCAGCCTGCAGCCCACTGGGTTAACATTTCAGATAAACCTCTGGCTACAACTACTACTACTACATATCTAACAAAATTTTAACTTGATCTGCGCTTGACAGTGTTCTATGAAATACTGAATTAACGCCTATTAATTTTTACTAGATAATAAGAAACCTGAAAGCTGTTGACTGTACCAGAAGCCCATATTTAGATAAGTAAGACCTGAGTCACTGTGTATCAATCTTAGACATTCAGCATGCAACCAGTTACGGTTGCCCAGATTTTGGTCCGTTTGCAGCTTATTTCATGAAGTTCAGTGTAAAAAAGACATTACTACAAACATGCATCTTTCCATAGCACATCTTTATGATTAGGATCTTACAGTATCCTACTGTTAAACTCTTGTTACACTTCAGCATTCAAGATGGTGAGATGGCAGTTTTAGCCCACTTTGAGTAAGAAGGGAAGGGTTAATAACGGTCATTAAATCCTTACCTTCTCAATCAAGGCTTCTGCTTGCATGTTGACAGTGAAGAATGCCATAAATGACACCAGCATCAATAACAAGTATGTTGAATCAAATTTCCGGTCGTTTAACGACAAAATAAAGAAATAGGTCGAGTAGGTAAAACAGGCAAGTCCAAATATCTGCCATAAAAGAACAGCTGGACCAACGTAGTTGAGAAAGGCATCAGCAACTTCCTCTATTTCCATCAACAGGGTCCTGATGCGATGGAACTGAGTGGCCGGGACTGGGTGGGGGATGATGGTAGGCTGTTGGTGCGGGACAGGAGAGGTGATTGTTTTGCCGATGATGGGGAAGAAAACTGGTTCCTCTTTAAGTGGGCCGGATTATTCATCATTCACCAATTGTTCCATCCATGAGGGTACAGTGGAGTGAAGTGCGACCTGCAACTGGAACAGTACAATACATATCATGTACACTGAAACTGCTGTATACAATCCACTCGAGAGCCATTGCACACACGACGGAAGTACATAATACCATGTACCTGAGCTCTTCATTTCTAAAAACACCATTTCCTGGACGTAAGACAAAGTTACATCCAGGTAAAACAGAACACTGATAAGTAGATACAGGGAAAGTAAGTACGTACTTGGCTTATTCATAGGCTTGTCACTAGTTACTTTCTTTATGTGACCCAATCGATTGACAACTCCGGCAAGTTTTGGACTCCGGGTCAACAGCAGGATGCACACTGTGCAAATAAATACTTTTGTGCCATACTTAAGACATATTATTCCCATGCGTGATATAGAGTCGACTGAGTAGCTGTTATCCCATCTTATGAATGGTGGAATGAAGGAGGTGACAATGAGAGCCACGATAATAATAAGTCTTGTGGTGGCCCAGATAGTAAGGGCAGGGCTGTGGCGACACCTGCCCTCAGGGAAGTTGTCCCAATAGGGGAAGGCTCCACACAGGCGCAACATGGCCAGCAGCACCTTCATGCGTATCATCCTGGTTAACACTGTTGTCTTGCTGGCCTCAACCCCCACTGGCCATCACACACCACAGCCACAACAGCTGCTGGGCATTGATCGCATTACCTGCCACACTCCGCCTATCATCAGATCTCTACAATGTAGACAGGTACAGTGTATTAATAAGTATGGTGCCACCAGTAAGGAAAAAATACTAAATGCATTTGTTCAATTTTAATTTAAGGGGAGTGTGGAGAATGATACCCGATCATTTGTAATAAATGAAGATGTGAATGCAGTAAAACACTTCAGAAACTTTTGTATGTGTTCGAATGTGTTTGTGTGTGTGTGTGTGTGTGTGTTATCCTTGAGCAAATCTGTATATTCAAGAATATATATATATATATATATATATATATATATATATATATATATATATATATATATATCTATCTATCGATATATATATATATATATATATTGTTACGGAACAGAGAAAGATAATGTACACTTTAAGTGAGAATACGAAGAGTCACTACTGTCCCGTAAAGTTCCAGGTTCAAAACAAAAGAGTTAGGTAAAATTACAAGTTAAAGTTTAATGCTTAAATTACCAACAAAACATTCAGGACTCATAAGGATAATGTAATGGCAAATAAACAGGTTAAATATATGGTTAACTGCAATAGCCTCTATTAACACGAAATTAGCAAGAGTAAATTTATCTAAGTCAGCCCTGATGAAATGAGATACCAGATAATACTCAGTGAATGCCAGATAAATAATTACAGATACAAACTATTATCAAAAATGACTGACATAAAGATCCATACATGAATTACAAAAACTTCACTAAGCCTACAAATTAAACTTATGCTATACAGTACAAGAAAAAATGCAACAACAGTTATACTCAAATTACACACAGCTGCTAGATGGTTGGAGACTTCTTGAGCACTCACAATAATAATATCTGTACAGGGGAGGACAGAGATGTGAACAAAATGAGGAGCAGATCTAAGTGGCAATGATGCAGAGACTGAGCTCATTATATAGGGGCCAGGAGAGTTTGATACAACTTGTAATGAGGACGCGCAAATGAAGCCATGGGGACAAAGAGATGACAATCCCGCAAAGTATAACAGAGATGTCGACTTACTCTACTATAACGGTAGAAGGGGGGGTCTGAGGCAGAACACGCTCGTGATCAAACATGCAGCAACTGTGCGTTAAAATTACACAAAGGATGATGAAATCATAGGCTATGTAACACCTCCCCACAAAGAAAAAGAAATTTACAAAGGAAATTTCTTATTACTCTAAACAATCTGTCTAAAGTCTAGATAAGCAATCTGCAATAACATTTTCTTTCCCCTTGACATGTTGTATGTCTAATGAATACTCCTGAAGAAGTAGACTCCATCTTGCCAATCTCTGATTTTTATCTTTAAACTTACTAAGGAATTTCAGTGGGTTATGATCGGTATAAATGACTATGGGGTCAAAACCAGAACACAAATAAAATGAAAAATGCTGTAAACCCAAAATCAAGGCCAAAAGCTCTTTCTCAATAGTTGAGTAGTTCTTTTGAGGTGGAGTGAACTTCTTACTGTAATAAGATACAGGATGTTCAATACCCTGATCATCCTCTTGCAGCAAAACAGCCCCAGCTCCTGTATCACTTGCATCAACAGCCATCTTAAAAGGCTTAGCAAAATTTGGAGTAGCGAGCACTGGCTGACTTAATAGAATAGCTTTAAGTTTGTTGAAAGAGGATTCACAGTTATCGGTCCAGACAAATTCAACTCCCTTTTTCAGTAGGTCTGTAAGTGGTGATACAAGAATAGAAAAGTTAAGAACAAATCTCCTGTAATAACCTACCATTCCCAAAAATCTTTGTAGCTCTTTCCTACTTTTAGGTCTGGGAAGATCACTTATAACCTGAACCTTAGCTCCTGGTGGTGCAACATGTCCATCACCAATTACATAACCAAGGTACTGAACTTTAGCTTGACCAAACTCACACTTTGATAAATTAGCTACAAGATTAGCATGAACTAAACGGTCAAGAAATTTACTGACATGGCATAGGTGATCTTTCCAGTTGTCACTGAAGATTAATACATCATCAATATAAACAACACACCCTGCCAAACCCTCTGTTACAACATTCATGAGCTTCTGAAATGTGGCTGGTGCATTCTTCATACCATACGGCATTACAGAACATGCAAAAGCCTTTCCTAGTGTTACAAAACATGAGATCTCCCTAGCACGTTCAGTCATAGGTACTTGCCAGTATCCCTTTAACAAATCAAACTTACTTATGTACCTAGCCTTTCCGATCTTGTCTATGCAATCTTCCACACGAGGGAGAGGGTAAGTGTCTGTTTTGGTTATCTGATTAACACGTCTGTAGTCGATGCAAAGCCTCTGTGACCCACCTGGCTTAGGGACTAGAGTGACAGGAGAACTCCACTCGCTCTGACAGGGCTCAATCATCTTGTGGTCCAACAGGTAGCCAAGCTCCTTCTGGATGAGAGGAACTTTCACTGGGTTCACACGGTAAGGAGGCAATTTAATTGGCTTTGCGTCTCCAACATCGACATCATGCATCAACACAGTGGTTCTTCCTGGAGTGGCACGGAACACTTGCGGGTACTCCTGCAGTAATGCCGAAAACTCCTGCCTTTCCTTGGGTGGTAGATGAGAAAGCTTAGTCTGGAGATCATTCATGATATCAGGATTCTTCCCCAAACTATCACTCAGGCTCATACTGCATGGGAGAGCTTCACTTGCAGACTCGGGTGGAACAGCTACAGTGCAGACTGGATTATTTTCATCCCGCTTGTGATATAACTTTAGCATGTTGATGTGACATAGTTGCTTGCTCTTTCTACGATCTGGTGTGGCGATGACATAGCTGACATCACTGAGTTTCTTCTCCACGAAATAAGGGCCACTAAACTTGGCTTGAAGAGGTTGCCCATGAACTGGTAGCAGAATCAAAACCTGATCTCCTGGCTGAAAGTGGCGTAACCTGGACTTCTTGTCATACCAAGTCTTCATCTTCTCCTGAGCAGCTCCTAAATTCTCTCTCGCCAGCTGTAAAGCAGTGGACAGCCGTTCTTTGAACTTCATCCCATACTCCAGCAGGTTGACGTCATCTTCCTCCGACAGCCAGCATTCCTTGAGTAGCTTAAGGGGTCCTCTTACTTCATGGCCAAACAGTAGTTCAAAAGGTGAGAAGCCCAGTGATTCATTTGGAGATTCTCTTGCAGCAAACACAACGAATGGAAGACCTTTATCCCAGTCTTTCTGATGTTCCAAACAGTATTTCTTGAGCATCGATTTGAGTGTTTGATGATATCTCTCCAACGCTCCTTGGGTCTGGGGATGGTAAGCTGAAGACGTGATCTGGGTGATGCCCAACTCTTTCAGAGACTGCTTGAAAACATTTGACATGAAATTACTTCCTCGGTCTGACTGTACCTCCTTGGGCAGACCAAACTTTGTGAAGAACCCTAGCATTTCCTTAACCACGTTCTTTGCTGAGATGTTTCTAAGTGGAATGGCTTCAGGATAACGAGTAGCCATATCAATCATGGTCAACACATAAGAAAATCCTGAAGAAGTCTTAGGAAGAGGGCCCACAATATCCACCAACACACGGGTGAAAGGCGCCTCAAAAGGAGGAATGGGAACTAGAGGTGCAACCTTTTCGGTCTGATTACACTTCCCCACAACTTGACAGGTGTGACAAGACTTACAATACCAGGAAACATCCCTGAAGATACCTGGCCAGTAGAAGTGTTTCAAAATGCGTGCCACAGTCTTCCTCACTCCAAGGTGTCCTGCCAAACTGGAATCATGAGCCACTCTAACGATATATCCTGCCTACAAACACGAGGGATGACAACTTGATGTGCAACCTCCCATTCACAGTCGGATGATGCTGTTGGGGGTCTCCACTTCCTCATAAGTACTCCTGACTTTACATAATAACAAGTAGAAGCACCGGCTGACTCTTCTTCACTGTAAGCAGAGTTAGCTAGACCTTTCAACTCAGGGTCAGCAACCTGCAACTCAACCAACTCTTGACGAGACAAATTATCAACACTACGGGGTACTGCCTCATCTGGTGAGTGGTCCAAATTAGCAAGAAAAGTGTCAGCTAGGATAACATCATCATCATCATTATCCTCTAAATCACCAGTAACTTTAGACTTAGCCCTAGTGACAGCACATGCAGGGAACACATCAGGGACATCACAATCCTGGGACGCAGCCACTGGCTCACTAGACAACTGAGGAGCTGGACACACTTGACTTCCACCAATATCATTTCCAAGTAAGAAAGTTACACCTGACATTGGGAGTGTCTCAACCAACCCAACCATAACGGAACCATTAACAAAACCAGACTCTAAATTCACTCTGCACAGAGGGACAGAGAAGTAATTATTCCCTACACCTTGTAAGATTACAGTTTCATCAGAGGAATTAACATTAGAGCCTAGAACACTGGTCAGCATAAGGGATTGGCAAGCACCTGTATCACGATATATTTTAACTGATTTCCTGTCATTACTGTCCAGAGGACTGACAAAACCATCAGACAGGAAATTAGCACATGAACTCTTGAGAGTGTCACCCACGTTACTGCTCAAAAGAGGAGCTCCATCATGAGAATTTAAGTTACCCCTCAAAGCAGGTTCAGTTAACTCAGTTAAAGAATTCTGGGAACTCTCAAGAGTGGACACTAGACCAATTGACTGAATATTTAAAGACTCCTTTTTGTTCACATCACGCTGTCTCCTGAAACATCTCTCCGTAGTATGACCAAGCTTACTACAATAAGTACATTTACTTTTCTGAAATCTAGAGGTGAAGCTGGTATTTACTTCCTGAGAAACATCATCCTTATTCTCTTTCCTGTTACCTGTACTCTGAGTAGAGGCAACGTACTTACTCTCAGCTTTCCCTTTTTCTCTAGAATATCTCTTGTGAGTGAGAACATACTCATCAGCTAAAACTGCAGCATCAGACAAATTATCTATTCTTTTCTCATCAAGATATAGGCTTACATCTTTATAAATACACCTTTTGAAATCCTCCAGCAAAATCATCTGCTTAAATTTACCAAAATCAGAATCCACATTCTTAGAATTTAACCACTGCTCTAACAGATCTTCTTTGATTTTTGCATACTCAACATGGGATTGCTTATCTTGCTTATAAGTTGTCCTAAATTTTACTCTATAAGCTTCAGGAACAAGCTCATAGGCCTTAAGAATCAAGCTCTTAACTACATCATAATTATCAGACTGATCCTGAGGCAAAGATGCATAAGTTACTTGAGCTTTACCGGTGAGAACAGTTTGAAGGAGTACTGGCCAATACTCCTTAGGCCAATTAAAACCTGTAGCTACCCTCTCAAACAATTGAAAATACTTAGTTAAATCAGATTCATTAAAAGGAGGGACAAGTTTAACATTTTTAGCCACATCAAAATCATCAGAGCTAGATGATCCAGTTCCACCTTGTTTCATGCGATACTCATGGTCTGCCTGAATCCTAGCAAGTTCAACTTGTGCGTGAAACTCAGCCTCCTTAACATCAGCCTCCTTAGCACGTGCTTGAAATTCAGCTTCCTTCACACGAGCCTCCTGCAGGGATAGCTGTAACTTAGCTAATTCAATCTGCGTTTGCTCATTTGGAGGAGTTACATTAAACAAGCTTTTATTAATCATGCCAACAATTTGATCTTTAGAATGATGAGAGTGAACTGCAATTCCCAATTGTTGAGCAACAAGCTTAAGTTCATTCTTTGTTCTGTTTTCTATATCACACACTGTTTGCACATTTGACAAAAAATCTTTGGCTTCATCAAGTGTAGAAATAGTAGCCATCATGAATATATCACAGTCACAAAATATCAAACAATATCCTTATGATAATATCCTGAATATCCTGATATGAGGTCGCCAAATTTATGTTACGGAACAGAGAAAGATAATGTACAATTTAAGTGAGAATACGAAGAGTCACTACTGTCCCGTAAAGTTCCAGGTTCAAAACAAAAGAGTTAGGTAAAATTACAAGTTAAAGTTTAATGCTTAAATTAACAACAAAACATTCAGGACTCATAAGGATAATGTAATGGCAAATAAACAGGTTAAATATATGGTTAACTGCAATAGCCTCTATTAACACGAAATTAGCAAGAGTAAATTTATCTAAGTCAGCCCTGATGAAATGAGATACCAGATAATACTCAGTGAATGCCAGATAAATAATTACAGATACAAATTATTATCAAAAATGACTGACATAAAGATCCATACATGAATTACAAAAACTTCACTAAGCCTACAAATTAAACTTATGCTATACAGTACAAGAAAAAATGCAACAACAGTTATACTCAAATTACACACAGCTGCTAGATGGTTGGAGACTTCTTGAGCACTCACAATAATAATATCTGTACAGGGGAGGACAGAGATGTGAACAAAATGAGGAGCAGATCTAAGTGGCAATGATGCAGAGACTGAGCTCATTATATAGGGGCCAGGAGAGCTTGATACAACTTGTAATGAGGACGCGCAAATGAAGCCATGGGGACAAAGAGATGACAATCCCGCAAAGTATAACAGAGATGTCGACTTACTCTACTATAACTGTAGAAGGGGGGGGACTGAGGGAGAACACGCTCGTGATCAAACATGCAGCAACTGTGCGTTAAAATTACACAAAGGATGATGAAATCATAGGCTATGTAACAATATATATATTGTATATGAGAAGTAGACTGTAGCACAAGTCGAACAGGACAATACTCCCGAGGTGGATGGCATTCTGGTGACAGAGAAACCTGGAGCTCCCGTTTCACCAGCCCTCAGGACTTGATCCTGACCATCTCTCTTTGCTGAACATTTTCAGTGCATTCATTGACACAGAGAGGAGGCCAGCATACTCGCTTAATACCTCTGCCTTCAACTGTCTGCACCACACTATATACACTTAAGATATCACACCTTCTATTCCCACTCCCTTGAGCAATGGCCGCTGCATTATTACAAGCAAACGAGGTGGTATCTCGGATTGCCACCACTGGCAGGGTAGGGTTGGCGGCACAGGGTCCTCCCAGTCGCCGTCAAGCGACTGTGCCGGCAGCGATTGTTGCAATTTCCAGTCATGCTCGTCAGCGGGGAAGTGCAGGTGAGGCCTTATTCTTCACCAATATCCGTGGTCTTAGCACCAATCTTAATTGCTAGCAACCATGCAAAACCTGTAATAATTCTCGCTAAATCAATCTTTCTTCAATATCAAGAATCAAAACTACTTGACAACCCTAATGACAGTAGAATATTCTGGTCAACTCACAATTTTTCAATAACAACTTTAACAAGTCATCATCCATTCCCCCACTAAAATCTTCAGATGGCTACATTACAAATGACCCGATTGAGAAAGCAAATATCTTTGCTAGCACATTTGCCAGAAATTCTACCATAGAGGAAGTCAGCCAGAACTTCCCAGTACTAGAACCTGACCCTCCCTAAATTGTTCCACTTAAAATATAGACAAGACAAGTAAAATCCGTCCTAGACAATTTACCAACAAACAAAGCTCCAGGCCCAGATGGAATTCCTCCAATTGTTTTGAAAAAGTGTTCCCCAGAACTTGCCTCTGTTCTAGCTAAATTATTCAGACTATGCATACGTACTTCTTCATTCCCTAATTCATGGAAAGCAGCCAATATCCACCTATTCCAAAGAAAGGAAGTTCCTCTGACCGCTCTGATTACAGACCAATGGCTGTCACATCTTCTCTTGGTAAAGTATTTGAAATTTCAATTAATAAGCACATAGTTAAACATCTTCGATCTAACAACTTAATTAGTGATCGACAATATGGTTTTCGCCACGAAAAATCCTCCACTGACATACTCAATCTCCTGACTCATGCCATCCATCAATCAATCGACCTACACTGAGAAACTCATGCAGTAGCCCTTGATATTTCTAAAGCTCTCGACACAGTATGGCACCGTTCCCTGCTGTCTATACTCCCTTGCTATGAACTAACGTCTTTTGTTCCTCTGCTTTCCTCATATTTCAGCGACAGAAACACAAGATTAAAATTAGATGATGTATATTCCAATTTCCACTCAATTAACGCCCGCGTGCCACAGGGATCAGTTCTGCTGCCAACCCTGTTCCTGGTTCATATTAATGATCTCTTATCTGTCACCCACAATCCCATCCATTCATATGCAGATGACTCATCACCTCACAGTTCATTCACACTCAAACAACCATTTGCAAAGTCTAGTATCTCTAACTCTCAACTCAGTACAGCCATCTCCATAAATCAAGACTTATCTACGAACAATGAATGGGGACAAAACAACCTTGTCTCATTTAATGCTAGTAAAACCAAATATATACAATATACTAACAGACAGATATTGCTAGATTCCTATATTACCTTCAGTGCTACTAATATTCCCATCTTCAAAAGTATTGAATATCTGGTGTCTCAACGATGCCCTCAACTGGACCTCTCATGTTAGATCACTTGCTAAATCCGCTTCAAAGAAACTTGGATTGTTGCACAGATTCCGGAACTTCCTCACTGACGAGCAGTTAGCTATAATTTATAAGAGTCATGTGCACTCTCAGCCTGAATATTGCTCACCCTTGTGGAATGGATGTGGGGAGATTGCATTAAAACAACTAGACAAACTTCAGAACAAAGCTGTTGGAGTAATTAATAACCCAGCTATTATAAATAAACTACCTCCCCTACAAGTAAAAAGGAATGTTGCCTCCCTTGCATTATTTTGCAGGTATTTTTATGGCAAATGCGTAGACGAAGTTATGTCCATTGTGCCACCTCTCCATGCCTTCCCTCGTGCTACACAGGCATCTGGTAGCGCTCATGATTGGAATGTCACTCAGTCATATCAGAATTCTTATATTCCTCGAACTGCATCTCTCTTGAACTCGCATCACCAAAGTTGTTCCCCCCCCCCCCAACTTCACCTACAGCTGTTCAAGTCCAACTGTTACAGATATTTTATGAATGGAGGACGCCAGGAATCTGGTGTATGAATTATTTTCTTTTTTATTCATTTGTTTTTCCTTCCTCTGTTCTGTTACTATAATAGAGAGAGAGAAAGAGAGAGAGAGAGAGTGGTGTGTGTGTGTGTGTGTGTGTGTGTGTGTGTCTTTTACAGTCATACGTAATCTATAATCATTACAACGAGAAACTGCGTGAAGGTCTCGAACACTTTCGCTCGCTCAGCCTTATTGATGGGCAGAACTTTCTTGTCAGACGATGACATAACATTACATGAGTATTTTTTTGGTCCATATACTGTCTTTCACGATGATTCCTGCTCCAGCATTCACTGCCCGCGTTGTGATATGAACTGTTATATTGCGACTGCTGTAACGGCGAAAGTTTTGGGGATATTGGATAAGCTTAATACAGTCTTTCCACCTTAAGATATTTACTCAACTTCAGAGGTAAGCCCGGTGTTTTGTGGCCGAGTAATCGACCAACAAACAAATGTGGAACACTGATATCACTGTATTACTTTTGGCTTTCGCGATCACTCAAGCAAAGTCGTTATACTGTACACAAAATATATTTTTCATGAAGATTTTCTGAGTACAACTGCACAATCTGTGTTCGTTTATCTTTTCTTTGTAGATTGTAATTTTACAATGTTAGACCTGAATCTGAACCTCGATTTTGGCAGAGTTTAAGTCTCGGGGCTGCCCCTGAGAGAAAGGGATACAGCCCCAGAGGCTTCTGGATAGCTCTAGTATGCAGTCATATCTATCTATCTGTCTGTCTGTCTGTCTGTCTGTCTGTCTGTCTGTCTGTCTCTCTCTCTCTACTATAGATAGATAGATAAGAAACCAACATTTTGCAAGGATAGATAACGAGGTTCAGAGACTAAGACAGGTTGATAAACAAGATAGTAGGATACTGAAGGATAAAAATGGAAGATTGCTGATTGGGAAGCGAGAATAAGTGAGCAGGTGGAGAGACCAGTTTAAGAAATTATTAAACAAAGAGAATGAATGGAACAAGGGTATAAATGACTAGGGAATGTCTGGAAGAAGGAAGGCGACGAGAAGGGAGGAAGAGATCAGTAGGATGGAAGTAACGGAACCAATGAAGAAAGTCAAAATGGGGAGCCCAGGGAATTGATGGAGAGTGTGGTGAAATGCAGAAACACGGGGAAAAGATGCTGGTAGAATGTATACGGAAGATGTGCAGATTGTCCTAGGAGGAAGACAGAGTCCCGGTGGATTAGAAGTCTATCTATCTGTCTATTACCAGACGCCTTATCCGTAAGGGGTGGCCACAAAAAAATCACCTCCATGTCGCGCTATCCCCCGCCATTTCACTGCCCTGCTCCCAGCTCACACACCCCTCTCTCATATACCTCTCCACTCCATCCCTTCATCTCATCCTTGGCCTCTCCCTCCCCTTTCCCCTCCACCTCCCTCACATACACTCTCCTCGTCAGTCTCTCACTCTCCATCCTCTCCACATGGCCAAACCACCTCAATGTGTTTCTCCTAACGGCTCCTATCACATCCACATCCACACCACAACGTTCCTTCACATCCATATTTATCAGTCTGTCTCTCCATGTGACTCCATATGCTCCTCTCAAGTAACTCATTTCCACTGCTCTCATTCTTGACTTCTGTCCCTCCAACAAGGTCCAAGCTTCACTTCCATACGTTAGAGTTGGTATCACAATACTGACATGTAGTAACTTTTTCACTTCAATGCTCATTTTCCTGTTTCTTATCACTGCTTTCAAGGAACCAGCAACCTCTCTTCCTTGTACCTTTTCAAGCACTTCACCCTCCAAACTTCCATCCTTACTCATCACACTACCCAGATATCTAAACGCACTCACATTTTCCATTTCATCCTCATCCAGCCTCACTGTACATTCACTGACTTCACTTCTCTCCAAGACCATAACTTTACTCTTCCCTAAATTCACCTTTAGATTCTGTTTCTTACACACTCTCCCAAACTCATCATCCAAACCTTGCAGCTCCCCTTTGTCTTCACTTCAACACAGTATCATCTGCAAACAACAGTATAGGGAGTTTCCAAAGACGCCCTCCCTCAATAGGGTCACTCCAACATCCGCTGCCCTACCTTGTATCTCTTTTATAACCTCATCCATATACAGACTGAACAGCCATGGAGGCATGACACATCCCTGTATCAATTCAACCTTCAAGTAGAAAAATTCACACAGTTCACTATCCACACGCACTGCAGCCTTAGCACGCTCATACACACTCTTCACAGCATTCAACAACTTCCCATCTACTCCATATATTCTTAATACTTTCCACAATCCTTGTCTATCCATCCTGTCATATGCTTTCTCCAAATCCATGAAGGCTGCATGCAACTTCTTTCCCTTCTCTAGAAACTTTTCCACTGAAGATCTAAGAATAAATATCTGATCTACACGACCTCTTTCCTTCCTAAAACCTCCCTGTTCTTCTCCAATTCCTCTGTTATTTTCCTAACTCTGTCAATAAGTATCCTACCATATACTTTTCCTATTATACTAATAAGACAAATGCCCCTATGATTACCACACACTTCTTTTTCCCCTTTTCCTTTGTACAGGAGAATATTATACCTGATATCCAATTTTCCAGGACGCTATCTTCCTCCAAGGCCAATGTGCACATCTTCCATAACCATTCTACTACTATCTCTCCCCCATGCTTCAGCATTTCACCACACACTCCATAAATTCCTGAGGCTTTCCCAATTTTCACTTCCTTCATTGCTTCTAATACTTTGATTCCTTCCTCTCTTCTCACCTCCTTCCTCCTCCCAACCATTTCCCAGTCACTTATACTCACATTACTTTCAGTGGTGTATGGTATGTAGGAGGACTACTGGGCCATGAGAGCAGGCTGTGAGGCCTATGCCCAGAGTCGAGCACATAAAAATAAAAAAAAAATTCTCTGTGTTCAACAATTCCTTAAAGTGCTCTCTCTATCTGCTTACTTTTTCTCCCCCCTCCACTACCAATATATACTGTATACCATTTTTATCTTTCACTCCCCGACTTACTTCTTTATCACCCTGTCAAACACTGTTTACCTCTTTCCAGAACATTTTCTTACATTCCCTTCACTTGACACTCAAATTCCTTCCAAGTTCCCCATCCACTCTCTTCTTCCTCTTACTAATCTTTTCACCACTCTCTTCCTCTCTTCATTAACTCTCTCTTCTGTCTCTCAACTTCCTTCAAGCCCCTGTTTCTCATCCAGTCACTGTATGCTGTCTTCTTTTGCACCACAGCCTGTCTCACCTTTTCATTCCACCATCAATAGAAATAATTACTATTAAAAAAATATATATATAGTTTAAATTACTGATAACATTATCTAATGCCTTATTTTCACTAATAATGGGGGGTAATGTACAGTATGCATTACAGTAGAGAGACTTGGCTCAGACCCCTGGTGTATAGGTTAATATGGGTCTCCTAAGAACCATTTCAGTGGCTAACGGATGTGTGCGATCCAGAGGTAAGACTCCTGTGAGTCCTGGGAACATTGGTGTTGACAGCATGTGTGCCAGAACTTACTCCCAAGTAGAACAGAATCGTCTGGTGATAGCAAGAATAAATTTCAATAGATGTAATCTCCCTGAAGAGGATAAAGTTTCACTGAATATACGATTACAGAAAAACTCTTGAAATATTCCTAATTTCCTTATGTGTGTGTTCTTACCTAATTGTTCTTACCTAATTGTATCTTTACAGGAATGAGTCAAGCTCATAACGTACTCGGTAGTGCATTCCCCATTTGGGAAACTAAATTTCCCTACGTCTTTATCACCTCTCTTCTTATGCAGTTTTTTGCAGTGTCCTCTTGCTGATGCTTCCCTATACGTTAAGTAATCATTTATGTATATTTTCTCCTTCCCTGATATGCATTTATATAGCATAATCATGTCACCTCTTTTCCTTCTCTCCTGTAATGTTGGTAGATTCAGTTTATTTAGTCTTTCTTCGTAGCTTAGATCCCTTAAGCTTGGTACCCATCTTGTAGCGGCCCTTTGAACTTTTTCAATTTTTTCTATGTGTTTTTTGAGATGAGGACTCCAGACTACTGATGCATACTCCAGGATTGGTCTGATGCATGATGTTATTATCTTTCTTAGCATGTCTTCATTTATGTATGTAAATGCTATTCTCATATTGGCAAGCAGTGTATACATGTTCCATACCTTCTCACTGATGTGGTCAGCCGGAGATAGTCTGTTATTGACAATCACACCTAGGTCCTTCTCTCTTTCTGATGTGTGAAGGGTTTTATTTCCTAATGTATAATGCCAATCAGGTCTTTTTCCACTTTTACCAAACTTGATTACATGACACTTGTCCACATTGAATTCCATTTGCCATGTATTACTCCATTCATGAAGTTTATATAATTCTTCTTGTAGCTTTACAAGAGTCTGTGTTAGTAATTCTCCTTTGTATTTTTGCATCATCTGCAAACATATTTAGATAACTTTCATTTCCAGTGTTACTGTCTATATCATTTATATACACTAAAAACATGATTGGTGCCAGCACTGAGCCCTGTGGTACTCCACTAGTCACTTCTTTCCATGATGAGTAATTTCCCCTTAGTACTGTTCTCATTTTCCTTTTCACGAGAAAACCTTGCATCCAACAATACAGTTTGCCTCGAATTCCTCCTTGATGGTACAGTTTCCATAAAAGTCTTTGGTGTGGTACTGTGTTAAATGCTTTCTTGAAATCTAAATAGATACTGTCCACCCATTCTTCTCTTTCCTGTAATGTGTCTGTTACTCTGTCATAGTAGCTCAACAGATTAGTAACACATGATTTTCCTTTTCTGAAACCAAACTGTCTTTCTGTTATCATACTGTGTTCTTCTAAGTGATTTACCCAAGCTTTTCTTATAAGCTTTTCTAATACCTTGTTTACAACATTGGTCAGTGATACTGGTCGGTAGTTGAGTGGATATTGTCTATTCCCTTCCTTGAATAAGGGAACAATGTTTGCTTTCTTCCAAATATCAGGTAGTTTACCTTGACTCAAGGATTCCTTGAAAATTAAAAATAATGGTTTACTTACCGGTAACTCCTTTGCACATTCACGTAGCACCCAACATGAAATTTCATCAGGACCATTTGCTTTTCCTTTGTCTAATTTACCTAGCTCCTCCTGTATTTCTTTTTCTGATGTCTGTATATCTGGTAGTATGTGTGGTCATGCATGTTCCACATAATCCCTCTCAAAATTTTTTTCCCCTGTAAAAACTGATTAGATATTCTTGTTTAGTGCTTCACAAATATCCTTCTCTTGTGTATAGGTGATTCCATCGTCCGTAATGGATTGTATTTTATCTTTTACTTTGGTTTTGCTTCTGATGTAGCTGTAAAATATCTTTGGTTGATCACTTCTTTTATTTATGATATCCTCCTCAAACTGTTTTGGGGCTTCCCTCCTTATTCTTGTATAATCGTTTCTTGCCTGTTTGTAATTATTATATGCCCTTTCATTATTGTGTCTTCTGTATCTATTCCACAACAAATCTTTTTTCTTTTGATTTTTTACATTCTGTATTGAATCATTTCTTTATTTTCTTTTCTGTTTCTTTGTGCTGTGGGATGTACTTCTGGACTCCTATTTCATAAAGTTCACAGAATTTTTCATAATTATATAGCATTTAAATCTTGTCATCTAAGCTCATTTTCCCAAGCAATTTCTAAGAAGTACTTCTTTAGGTCATGATACTTTTCCTTTTTATAGTTTAGGCTCTTTTTGTAACTTTCATTGCTGTTATCTATGTCATATGCAATCCTAAAATTGCAATTTAGTACTGCATGGTCGCTTTTGCCGAATAGAGGGTGATATATTAAACTGTCAATATCGTTTTCTTGTCTAGTAAATATGAGATCTAGCATTGAGGGCACATCGAGTCCTCTTTTTCTGGTGCTTTTCCTTACATGTTGCGTTAGGAAAAACTCTTGCACAAGATCCAGGAACTTTTGGTCCCAACAGTTTTCTTGGCTTGTTATATCTAGAGTATTCCAATTTATATCTGTATTAAAATCTCCAGTTATTATAATTCGTTTCGATTTCTCTTCCATTTTATGTAGTAATGCTCTTAAACTCTGAATTGTACTCTCCGCCAGTTCCTCATATTCGTCTCTTTCCCATGTGTTTGATCTGGGTGGCATGTACAAATTAGCTACAATTACTTTCCCTTCAGATGTATTGATCTCTACTGCAGTCAGTTCTACTTGTGATGGTATATCTAATTCTATTTCTTTGACTTTTAGATTTTTCTTAGTTAATATTATAATTCCTCCTCCTTTTTTTAAGTTCCTATCTCTTCTCCATATATTATATTCCTCTAAGTTTAGGATGTAATTTGATATGCTTGGTGTTAATTTTGTTTCAGTTAGGCATAATATAAATGTGGTTCATTTTCTCTGACATAATCCTTCATCTCTAATAATTTAGATACCATTCCATCCACATTTGAGTACATCAACTTAATCATCTTGTTTATATACTTGTCATGACTTGGTTCTAGTACCTTCCTCCTTTTTATTCCTTCCTGTTTATGTACCACTTTCGTACCTGCAGTCCCATTACTTTGTTAAAAAAATGTATTCTTCTCCTCCTCTGATCTTCCCTCATTTTTTGTTTTTGCTTCCTCCCTCTTCTCTTTCAGTAATTCCAGTTCCTCTTGTGTTAGGCATCTTTTTATCCATACATTTTTGAACTCCTCTTTTTCCATAAGATTCTTTGCATTTTTTAGTATCTCCTTCCCGGTGTTCACGCTCTGGAATGTTACCCTTAGAGGTCTTGCCTTGCTTTTCTCGTATTTTCCTAACCTTTTGTGTTCCTCTATGTCTTTACTACAGATTTCCTCTGATACTTCTTTCAATATGCTCATTACATTTGCCATCTCCTTTTTGTCTCTTGAGATTTTGTTTTTTACTTCCTCTTCTATACCAGTGATTACTATAGATTTATTGATATCTGCTGGATCTCTGACTAACTTTGGATTGTTTAGGAGTATTCTTTTCACTTCCTTTTTAATGCTTTTTTCTTCCATCCTTGTTTCCAAGTCTTTCTTTACTTTCACTATTTCAGCATAGGTGGTTTCCACATCATTTTTGTAGCTTTGCACAGCTTCATTCACCTGTGTTATCTTCTCCTCAATATCACTGCTCTGGTCTATCAGACTGCTTACTTGCCTAATTGTCTCTGTATCATTTTTGAACTCTTCCATAATACTCTCGTGATTGACTACTGTACTTGCCATTTCACTAATTTTCCTCCTAAGTGTACTCACTTCAACTGTTAGCTCATCTATGGTTATGTCTCTCTTGTTGACTTCCTTTCCTAATTTTTCTATTTCTTCCTTTTGCAAGTGCATCTGTTTCTTAATTTCATCAATCTCACTTTGAAAAGCCGTCTCTAACCTATGTACTCTTTCCACCAGTTTATTGTGAGTCTCCATTTCAACCAGTTCTTGGTAGAAATCATCATCCTACTTTCTACTTTTATCCCTTTTCTTTTCCAAAATTGCATTACTAAAGTATGTGGTCATTTTGCAGTACTAAAAGCGCATATAGTACTTACATTCCCTGGGACAGATTGTAGACTAAAATACAATCAGCTGATTGTGTGCATTCTTGCGTCGCTGGTTTGTTTACTTTTCTGTTTGACCTAGTCTTACTTAAAACTTCTTTTTTATATTAGAACACCATTTAGTCTAACCTTGTACAGAGCTTGACTCATATAATGATATTTATTTAGGTAATGTCGCTGGCCAAGTTGGCCAGGTATAGAGCGGTGGCGACGTGCGTCTACTTTCTCTCGGTGCCTCGGTGTGTGTGTGTAAGTGTGTAATTCACCGGGTCGGTCAGTATCACTTGATGGTCGTGATTGTCAGCTTTTACCCTCCCGGAAGGTAGCTGAGAGCACATATAGTCCGATCTAAGGGCAAGGCTGTGACTTTCACACACGCACATACCCGTCCCCTTGCTCAAGGGGGACAGTAACAGTTCACTTTGTCAGTGAAACTTTTCGCAACCTGGGCGAGGCGCGAACTCCCGTCTGCCAGATGGCATGCGAGAACGTTACGACTGGGCCAGCGAGCGGTGTGTGTGTGTGTGTGTGTGTGTGTGTGTGTGTACATAATACACACAAAGTAGACGTGATGGAGAGCCTCTTTATATATATATATATATATATATATATATATATATATATATATATATATGAGGAGTAGACTGTAGCACCAGTCGAACAGGGCAGTACTCCCGAGGTTGATGGCAAGCTGGTGACAGGGAGAGCTGGAGCTCCCGTTTCACCAGCCCTCAGGACTTGATCCTGACCATCTCCCTTTTCTGAACATTTTCAGTGCATTCATTTACACAGAGAGTAGGCCAGCATGCTCTCATGATACCTCTACCTTCAACTGTCTACACCACACTACATGCGCATAACATATCACACCTTCTATTCACATCTTTAGTAATGGCCGCTGCAATCTCACAATCAAATGAGGTGGTATCTCGGATTGCCACCACCGGCAGGGTAGGGCTGGAGGCACAGGGTCCTCTCCGGTCGCTATCAAGCGACTGTGCCAGCAGCGACTGTTGCTATTTCCGGGAATGCTCATCGGCAAAGAGGTGACGGTGCGGCCTTATTCTTCCAACATCCAGCGGCCTTACCACAAATTTAAACTCAGTTCATTTTTCCTTCAGTCCATATCCCCTTTGGCCCTTTTCCTCACAGAACCATAAATCTCACCCTCTACCGATATATCTCCATTTTGTTTTCCCGGTTACCATCTCCTTACAAACTTTCGAAACAAGGGCAGCACCTGTTGTTATATCAAATCCCAATATGCAGTTGACACTATTTTAAACTTCACTTCATCCAGTTTTGATTACTCATTATATAAATTAAATTGCCAAAACATTACCAAATATATCTGTGTAGTTTATCGTTCCCCCAATGCTTCTTCGGAACCCAGTGTATTTGATTCCATATCCACTCAGTTGAGTAACCTTGACCTTGCCCTTGGCAATGAAATTACCATTTTGGGTGATTTTAACATACACAATGTTGAATGGTTATTGCATTCTGCCCGGACTGACGACACTGGTCTGGAATGCGAGCTGTTTGCGGAATCGTTTAATCTCACCCAGTTGGTAAAGCAACCAACCAGAATACCTGATAATCCTGACCATAATGCCCATCTCTTGGATTTATTCTTGACAAATAATCCAGATCAATACAGGATAGAGGTACTGTCACCACTTGGATCCTCTGACCACAATCTCATCAAAGCCTCATTAGTTAACCCTCCTACATCTCCCCATTCCGAACCTGTCAGGGTGACCCGATGGCACTTTGACAGGGCAGACTGGGATGGATTTAGAAATTTTCTTGCTGATGTTCCATGGCAGTCTTTCTTCTCTAGTGATCCCAATTCTACCCAGTCCCACATTTGTGACTTAATACTAGCTGGTATGGATTTATTCATACCAAGTCAACAATTCACTAAAAGATCAAACTCTCCAAAATGGTTTGACAATTGGGTGTGCCAGAGCAACAGCCCAAAAGTCATTAGCATATAACTCTTACTTAAAATCAAAAACACCTGAATCACTCTCCCAATTTAAAATTGCTAGAAATCATGCAAAAGCTGTATTAAATCTATCTAAATCAAACTTTCTTCAAAAGCAAGCATCAAAACTACTTAACAACCCTAATGACAACAGAATATTCTGGTCAACTCTTAATTCTTTCAATAATAACTTTAACAAGTCATCTTCCATTTCCCCCACTAAAATCTTCAGATGGCAATATTATAAATGACCCACGTGGGAAAGCAGATATCTTTGCTAGTACCTTTGCAAGAAACTCTACCATAGATGATACCAGCCAGAATGTCTCAGTACTGGAACTTGATTCTCCCGAAATTGCCCCACTTAAAATACAGACAAGATTTGTAAAATCCATCCTAGACAATTTACCTACCAACAAAGCTCCAGGTCCAGATGGAATTCCGCCAATTGTTTTGAAAAAGTGTTCCCCTGAACTTGCCTCTGTCCTAGCTAAATTATTCAGACTATGCATACGTACTTCTTTATTCCCAAATTCATGGAAAGAAGCCAATATCCACCCAGTTCCGAAGAAAGGAAGTTCGTCTGACCCCTCCAATTACAGACCAATAGCTATCACATCTTCTCTTGGTAAGGTATTTGAAACTTTAATTAATAAGCATATTGTTAAACATCTTGAATCCAACAACTTAATTAATGATAGACAATACGGTTTTCGCCACGAAAGATCCACCATTGACATACTCAATCTCTTAACTCATACCATCCATCAATCAATTGATCTTTTTGGAGAAACTCATGCAGTAGCTCTTGATGTCTCTAAAGCTTTCGACAGAGTATGGCACCGTTCCCTGCTGTCCAAACTCCCTTGCTATGGACTAACGTCTTTTGTTCCTTTGATTTCTTCTTATCTTAGTGACAGGAAAATAAGAGTAAAAGTAGATGATGTATATTTGAATTTCCACTCAATTAACGCCGGCGTGCCACAGGGATCAGTTCTGGCGCCAA
The DNA here is from genome assembly GCF_032717465.1 of Coenobita brevimanus. Lineage (NCBI taxonomy): Eukaryota > Metazoa > Arthropoda > Malacostraca > Decapoda > Coenobitidae > Coenobita > Coenobita brevimanus. The sequence continues at coordinate 8,207,120 of NC_136987.1, read as the reverse complement.
CCCTATTTCTGGTTCATATTAATGATCTCTTATCTGTCACTCACAATCCCATTCACTCATATGCAGATGACTCAACACTACATAGTTCATTCACACTCAGACATCCATTTACAAAGTCTAATATCTCTACCTCTCAACTCAATACAGCCATCTCCATAAATCAAGATCTATCTACAATCAGTGAATGGGGACAAAACAACCTTGTCTCTTTTAATGCTAGTAAAACTAAATATATACAGTTTACTAATAGACAGATATTGCCAGATTCGTACATTACCTTCAGTGCTACTAATATTCCCATCTCCAAAAGTATTGAAATTCTTGGTGTCTCACTTAACAGTGCCCTCAGCTGGACCTCTCATGTCAGATCACTTGCTAAAACCGCCTCAAGGAAACTTGGATTATTGTACAGAGTCCGTAACTTCTTCGCCGATGAGCAGTTAACTATAATTTATAAGAGTCATGTGCGCTCTCAGCTTGAATATTGCTCACCCTTGTGGAATGGTTGTGGAGAGGTTGCATTAAGACAACTAGACAAAATTCAGAATAAAGCTGTTAGAATCATTAACAACCCTGCCATTACATATAAACTACCTCCCCTGCAAGTAAGAAGGAATGTTGCCTCCCTTGCATTATTTTACAGATATTTTTTGGCAAATGCTCAGACGAAGTTGCGTCCATGGTGCCACCTCTCCATGCCTTCCCTCGTGCTACACGGGCATCTGGTAACGCTCATGACTGGAATGTCACTCAACCACATTGCAGAACTTCTGCCTATCAGAATTCTTTCATTCCCCGAACTGCATCTCTCTGGAACTCGCTTCCCCAGAGTTGTTTTCCTCCAAATTTCAACCTACAACTGTTCAAGTCTAATTCTTACAGATATTTTATGAACAGAGGACACCAGTAATCTGGTGTATGGATTATTTTTTTTTCTCCATTTGTTTTTCCTTCCTCCGTTCTGTTATTTAAAAAAAAAAAAAAAAAAAAAATATATATATATATATATAGCTCCTAGGAAAAGGTATTATCACAGACAGGGGTCTGCCTCTCCATTAGCCAGCGACGACTAAACAAAGAAGTCAATTAGTCTGGCCAACATCGTACATTGTCATTGAAGCAAAGCAATCAACACCTTCACTGTGGTGGGTCTACCTTCTTCTGATTAACCTGTTCAGTCCGATACATAATTCTTCCCAGTTTCCTAAATTTTTATTCAATTTAGACTTTTTTTTTTTTTTTTTTTTTTGTGGAAGGGTTATGAAGGAAATGCCTATAAATCTGCTTAGTTCAAAACATCTCATCAGAGGTGAAGAAAATCATCTAGAGATAAGAAAAAAATCATCGAATGCCAGAGATTAAACTGACTGTATCGACAGTGGAATACAAAAAATAACTACTCAGTAGAAGTGGACCTCTCGGTTTACCCAGACGATTTTATACAACTTAAGAATGAGTTCCACTATGGTCAGACTCAAATATGAAGTCCGTTTGGGTGGGGCCCGAGAGGGGATTTCCCTCTCTACAGCTCTGCCGCATCAACCCCAGTACCTATCTCTCTGTCATATGTCAGCTATTTACTATTTGAAATTGTATATTAAATACTCTGTACCGTACTTATTAAATATATTAAATAAGGCTATATAGTGCTGTGAATGTGTAGCTTTTTAGGATAATAGCAATGATTTGTATAAATTCCACACCAAGTGACAACGTCGCTTTCCGACGGTGCCAGAGGTCAAGGACACCCACCTCAGACTACAGGTGACCGGTCACTTCCTCCCTGATCCCCACCACGATGGCAGCTACTCCGACTCGCTCTCGTGTGCTCCACAGACGGGAGAAAGAACTTATTTACAATGTGAACAAGTATTTTTTAGAAGAAAGATAAGAGAGAGGACTTATGCCTACTGGGGAAACCTCTATTAAAAAAAACGCGCCAAGACTTTTACCTCAGTGGTGGTGTGGAAAAAAGGTCGAAACAATATAGAAGAAAACAAAACTTATAAATATATTAAAACTTTCTCAATCAACTGAGAGAGAGAGAGAGAGAGAGAGAGAGAGAGAGAGAGAGAGAGAGAGAGAGAGAGAGGAGGTTTGGCAGAGCTGTAGAGAGGGAAATCCCCGCGCGGGCCCCACCCAAACGGACTTCATATTTGAGTCTGACCATAGTGATATAATTAGTATAGGCTATGTTTAAATCTTCCACTATGAAGAGTCTCTCCTAAGGTGAACACAAGCGTATGGAAGTATCAACAACTGTGTCGACGAGGTTAGTAAAAACGTTTTCATAATAACAGGATAAAGGGAACAACTGAAGAAAGTTAGTCTGTTCCAGAGCAATAAAATAGTTAACTGCAGAACAGAAAATGAGATGCAGAGGGTCAGAGTTCCTTGTTATAGTGACTGACACAGATGAGGATCACTGAAATGATCGGGTGCAATTGTTATTACACATTCTCTTCTGAAACCTCCCATTGCAAAATATTATTACAATATCATATTTCAAAGGCCCAGGCATCAAGATCCTGTAAAATAACTGGTAAAATATCCAACCAGCAGGTCCTTATCATATTCCTAAAAAGGAGAGAAAACTTTGTTACAAAACACTATTAGAAATTATTGCTAGGAAACAAAAAAAAAAAAACAAAAAAAAAGCAAAAATCTTGAATTTACACACACACACACACACACACACACACACACATATATATATATATATATATATATATATATATATATATATATATATATATATATATATATATATATATAGAGTTACATGAAAATATATACATATATATTAATTCATATACCGGTATAAACAAATATATATACATATATATATACATATTTATTCACATGAACATACATATACGTACATACATGCATGTGCACATATATATACATAAATATAAATGCATATGTATGTATAGAGATGTATATATAAATAAATTTGTGTATATACACATACATATATATATATATATATATATATATATATATATATATATATATATATATATATATATATATATATATATATATATATATATATATATATATATATATATATATATATATATATATATATATATATATATATATATATATATATATGTATATATATATATGAAAACAAAGCAGCCTTTCAGTTGGAAATAAGGTACAGATTTAAGGCTCTAAGTAATACTGAGTGTGACATTGATGAGCTGAATGACAGACTAACAAAAGTGCTGAGAGAATCAGCAGAGGTGGTAGGAAAACCTAAAATAACCAAAGCCATGAAGTATTCAGAAGACACTCGAGCTTATGAAAAAAACGGAAGGAAATGAAAGTAAAGACAAACAAAGACGAAATAGAACGAGCAGAATTAACTAAGCTTATCAGCAAAAAACAAAGAGAAGAAAAAAGAAAGAGAAACATGGATCAGATCAAAGAAACCATCAAAAATGGAAAAAGTCTGAAACAGGTCCGACGTAAAATGGCACTAGGAAAGCAACAAATGACATAATTGAAAGGAAAAAACGGTGAAAACATTAAATGCAGAGATAAGATGGTGAAGAGAGTTGAAGAGTTTTACAAAGAACTGTATGCATCAAAGACAGTAGTACCAATAGCTAACTTTTCAGTTGACACAAGTGAAATACCTGAGGTAACACTAGACGAGGTAAATATTTGTATTAAAATATGGAAAGAGGGAAGGCTTCGGGAGAAGATGGAATAGTAACAGATTTACTGTTGGATGCCGGAGTAGAAGTACAAAATAGGCTTGCTCACTTATTTACCCACTGTATAAAACAGAAGAAATTTCCCAAAACATAGTGTAATGCAATAGTTATTTTACTCTACAAAAAAGGTGACTCAAAAGATCTTAGTAACTATCGGTATAAACAAATATATATACATATCAGTCATTTACAAACTCTTCACTAAAGTCCTTACGAACAAAATAACAACAATTTTGGAGGAAAAACAACCTCGTGAACAGGCAGGAATCCGAAGCGGGTATTCGACCATTGATCATCTACATACAATGAACCAGCTAATTGAGAAAACTATGGTTGTGTCCCCCCCTGTGGCGGGGTGGACACAACCTGGCCTCACTATAGAGTGGCACTACTACTCTGCGGCCAGGTTGTGTTAGGAAGAATACTGCCACCGTATTCCCTGCGTGTCGTAAAAGGCGACTAAAAGGGGCGGGGTGAGGGGACTAGGGACCCCCTCCTCTGTTTTTTAGTTCCTAAAAAGAGACAGGCCAGAGAAAGGGATGGGGGATGGAGTTATCCCTGTACCCTGAAGATTGGGTCTATGAATGTGCGTGGATGTAGTACGATTGAGGCTAAAAGGGAGGAGATTGGGAGAAAGTTTGTGAGAAGAAAGTTGGATGTGTTAGCTTTGAGTGAAACGAAGATGAAAGGGAAGGGGGAATCTATGTTTGGAAGTGTGAATGGAAGATTGTCAGGTGTTGATAGAGGAAGGGCAAGAGAAGGTGTGGCCTTGTTAGTGAGTCCGGAAGTACAGCAATGTGTGATTGAATGGAAGGAGGTGTCATCGAGACTGATGTGGGTGAAAGCGAAATTTGAACGTGAGTTGTGGGCGTTTGTGAGTGCATATGGGCCTGGTAGTGAAAGGGATGAACAAGAAAGGGAGTCTTTCTGGAATGATGTTAATGAGTGTCTGCAGAGTTTTGGAGCGAATGTGAATGTGGTAATGATGGGAGATCTGAATGCTAGAGTGGCAAATGTAGCAGTTGAAGGCGTAGTTGGTATGCATGGTGTGCCTGGAAGAAATGAAAATGGGGAACGAATGATAGCGATGTGTGTTGAGCGAGAGATGGTGATTGGGAATACGCTGTTTGAGAAGAAAGATATTTATATGTATACATGGGTGAGACAGGAGGGTGGAAGGGTTATTGATAGAGCTTTGATGGACTATGTGGTTGTGTCTAGGAATGTAAGAGGAAGATTGTTGGATGTGAGAGTTCTGAGAGGGAAGGGTGGAGGTATGTCTGACCACTACCTGGTGGAGGGAAAGTTAAGAGTAGGTAAGAGATGGGTGAGAGCTAGGAGGGTTAGGTGTGGCAGGGAGGTTTTGAAAGTGAGTGAGTTGGATAAAAGAGAGAAAAAGATAGAGTATCAGGAGAAATTGAAAGATGAGTGGAACGCAGTGAAAGATCGGGAAAATGGCAGCGTGGAGGAGGAATGGCAGTTGTTTAAGAGTGCTGTGGTGGGGCATGCAGAAGAGGTGTGTGGTGTGAGACGTGTTGGTGGTGGTGTAAGAAAAGGAAGTGAATGGTGGTGCGAGGAAGTAAGTATGGCTGTGGCTGAGAAGAGACGTGCATATGAAGTGTGGCTGCAGAGGAAGGATGAGATGTCATATGAAAGGTATAAGGAAAAGAGGAATAGAGCGAGAAGGGCTGTGCGTGATGCTAAAGTGGCAGCAGATGAGAGGTGGGGTAGGCGTCTGAAAGAGAATTTTCAACAGAATAAGAAAATGTTTTGGAAGGTGGTGAAAAAGGTGCGAAAGGGAGAGTCTGGGAAGGAAGAACGAGTAAAAGCAGAGGATGGAAGGATGTTAACTGAGATGGATGCAGTAAGGAAGAGATGGGCAGAGTATTTTGAAAGATTGTTAAATGTAGAGGAGGAAAGGGTGGCTGAGATTGTGGTGGATGGAAGGGTGCAAGGAATAAATGTGTTGGGAGAGTTGAATGATTCTTTGATCACGAAGGAGGAAGTGGAGAAGGCAGTAAAGGAGATGAAAACAGGGAAAGCTGCAGGTATGGGTGGGTGTGCTGTGGAATGCCTGAAGGGTGGTGGAGTGACTATAGTTGACTGGTTAGTAAGATTGTTGAATGTGTGCTTTGAGAAAGGTATGGTGCCAGTTGACTGGGCAAGTGCTTGTGTGGTCCCGTTGTATAAAGGCAAGGGTGATAAGTATGAATGTACTAGCTTTAGGGGTATAAGTCTGGTGAGTGTTGTAGGTAAGGTGTATGGTAGAGTGTTAATTATGAGAGTTAGAGAGGGTAAAGAGGGAGTGATTGGTGATGAGCAGTGTGGCTTTAGGAGAGGGAGGGGATGCGTTGATCAGGTGTTTGCTGTGAGACAAGTGTGTGAAAAGTATTTAGCGAAAGGTAAGGATGTGTTTTGGGCATTTATGGATTTAGAGAAAGCGTATGATAGAAATGATAGGGAGGGTTTGTGGACTGTTTTAAGATTGTATGGACTTGATGGTAGGTTACTAAAAGGGGTGAAAAGTTTTTCTGTAATAGTAGAGCGTGTGTAAGAGTGGGAAATGCTGTGAGTGATTGGTTTCCCGTGAGAGTGGGGTTGCGACAGGGATGTGTGATGTCGCCTTGGTTGTTTAATATTTACATGGATGGTGTTGTAAGGGAGGTGAATGCAAGAGTTTTAGGTGGAGGTCTGAGTCTGTTGAATGTTGATGGTGGAGAGTGGAATCTGAAGCAGCTGCTGTTTGCAGATGATACTGCACTGGTGACTGATTCAGAGGAGAGATTGAGACAGTTGGTAGAGGAGTTTGGAAGGGTGTGTGAAAGGAGGAAATTGAAAGTAAATGAGAATAAGAGTAAAGTGATGAAGTGTACGAGGTTGATCGATGGCAGGGGGATGAATATAG